>NC_134963.1:4271854-4576451 GCF_965638725.1 Aptenodytes patagonicus
CAAATCTCCAGCTCTTTGTAGTACTTCACTTTGTGCTTACAAAATGATGAGTCAGGTGCAGACCTTCCAAGACATGTAACTTAGATTAGTTCGGTACTTCAGATTTCCCTGTGATCTTAGCAAAGCCAGTTTGAAATTTACAAATTTAAAATAAAAAAATAAATAAATTCTACTCTGCCATTTAGGAAGAACCACAATGAAAACAAAGTGTTATATTATTTCTCTGTTTCTGGAGATTGGGGTTAATTTGGGTTAGTTTTGCTAGGCTTAGCAGAACTTGTAATTTCATGTTTAGAAGCACCAAACAGAAATGCTGTTGAATATTTCAATTACAGGTTAATTTTTCAAAAGAACAATTTTACTGCTTTAACATTAGACAGAGCTCTGTTTTTTTAATAGGCTAGCACGTACCACCTCTGCACCATCTTTGTTTTCTGTAGTCTCTTCTGCTAGCTATTATGGATTTGTAAATTGCAAAGCAGAAGACTGGCCAATTTAGAGATTCCTGTTTTCTTTTTTTGAGTTATAAAATGCTGCAATGGAAAGACTTAAATGTATATATCAGCGTCAGGACACGCTGGAAATGCCTACCTTCTGCTGAAGTTACTAGGACGCTTGCTGCACTCACCTTACCTTTCTCCAGTGCATTTTTTTTTTCCTATGGCAATATTAGCGTTCCAGCTTTTGAGACCCCTGCAGGGCCCTACACCAATAACGGAACGGCAACACAAGTCACAGTAGAACACTCAAAGATATTGATGAGAAAAGCTGTAGGGTGTATTTTACGGATGTGTGGGTACCATAAAGGCTGATATTTCTGACACTTTAATAACACCTTTTCTAATTTTAAAGTGTAACAGAACCCGTCTTGGTAATCTGTGCATGGGACCCCAGTCAGCCCTTGTTAGCAGGATGGGAATAGCATGGGAGAAGACATTTAATCTGAAAACATTGTAAGAACCTGTGAGCACCTGTTTGGATATTTGCAATGTTTGATCCTTTCCCTTAAGCCTGATGAAATACAGGCAAAGATGTTTATCCAGGGTTACAAAAAATTACTGGCCTTTTACCATGATTGCTTTGCAGTGGCTCTTGTAGCCACATAGCAATGTCTCGCCTTGTTGACAGAAACTAAAACATCCACTAAGCCCCATGGAAGAAGCAGATATTTAAATGGTGTAATGTTCTTCACCAGCACAGTTTCCGCTCTAATTTGTGCATTTCTTGCATGGGCACTATTCAAAACTATCCCCATTTCCCTGCCAGCTTTCTCACTGCAGTGTGTGTGGCCAGGGAACTGGAGAAGAGGGGTCTTAAGAACATGTTGATCGCTACAGGAAATACAGGAACAGAGAGTACTTTATTCTGGATGGAGAATTCTGGACAAGGAATGCCAGAGGACTACTCCATGGTAATTACTGAAAATTTGGCACTTTGAAAAAAAAAAAAACCAAAACCAAAAATCACAAGTAAATAGTGAAGAAGCAAAAACCTTCTATGTTGTTCTTTGTTGTCAGCTAACATACATATTGATTGTCTTTAAATGTCACTCTCTTAACATTCACCTGTAATAGGGTATCCTTTGAGACAGAAACCCTAGCACCTCTTAAGACCTTTGGAATATGGTATTAAAAAGGCGTATGGTCCATTTGTTCATTAACTGTCTTGAACATGCTAAACTGCTGAGGTTTTCTGAGTTGATGACCCACAATGTAGTGTAACAGCCAGTGAGAATAATATGCCTGAATCTTCTAGAATGTGACGTTATTTTTTATTGGCATGCTGAAGAATCAGCTTCCAATTCCTATTTGACTTCTTTCTGGTGTTTCTTCCCTATTTTATTTCACTCTCATTTTGTTAGGTGATGAATGGCACAGGTTTAATCACTCAGATTGTACATTTGCTGCTATTGATTATTGTTGCTTTTTAAACATTCTGTCAGCTCTTTCATAATTATGGTGTTCACCTTCTGTTGAACTTTAATGATTAGGTGAGGATGAGAGACAGACGAGCTCTGTAGCCATCTGTGTACATACAAGATAATCCCTACTGAGAAAGGCAGAGGGCAAATACGACATGCTGGTAAATGGATAAGTTGAAATCTGTTCTGTAAATAATAATAATAAAAATCGTGAATAATAAAATACCTGGGCTGGTTCTTAACTGAACCAGCTCTGAATCTGTAAATCACCTGTCTTACCTGTGTACGTGCCCTAAACCTATTCTATCTGTGCCCTCCCTTTATTTAATAATCTGATAAGGAATCAGAGCAAAACACCTGTTTCATAAACCTTATAGGGGGAGATGTTGGTCCCAGGGTTGATAAATCCCTTATTAGAGTAGTTCTTTGACTAGAAAATATATTGTGTTAACTTTACTTTCTCCTAGAATACAGAAAAAATATATGCAGGATGCTCAATGCCCCTTCAGAAATTTCTTGAAAAGGTTGCAGGTTCCTGACCTTCAATTTTTGATAAATTATTGTCCGCATACGTGTTTTAAATTTATAAATCAGCAAGTCAATATTAGAGTCAGCCCGGCTCACACAAATGTAGTTGTCCTGATGTTCAAGGCATTATTAGGTTTAAAGATGTGGATGTGGACCAGATGTTTCAGGTGGTGGTGGGACATATGAAGACGATGAAGCAGCCAGGTAGCTGGGCGATGAGCGCCCTTGTGTATAAAAAGCCTGTGAATCTGGATCGCTTTCTTGAGAGACTCCCCAGCCCTTATAGATGAACTGATCTTAATGCCAGCTATAATAGACTGCCTTGTATGATCCATGCAACTAGGAAAGAGCGGAAAAGTTTTGCCTTTCAGAGCAAGAATC
Source organism: Aptenodytes patagonicus (assembly GCF_965638725.1). Lineage (NCBI taxonomy): Eukaryota > Metazoa > Chordata > Aves > Sphenisciformes > Spheniscidae > Aptenodytes > Aptenodytes patagonicus. Next base: position 4,274,685 of record NC_134963.1, read on the forward strand.
CTTGAGTACTGCAGAGTCATGGTGACAGTGGCTGAGTAGCCCTGGATTACCTCATACCAATCATGTTATTAATATTTTGGAGTCAATAATTCAGCTTTGTTGCTGCCCAGAGAATCTCAAACTTGCTGGCAGGCAGGACAGCTTGCCTGGCACTAGGGCTCAATTAGCAGGTTTCACCTTACCAGGGACCGGCAGGACAGGCTCCCTTCAGTCTTTATCAAACTCAGCTCTGGTCTGGGGCTTGGTGAGTTTTATGCCCGTATGTCCGTGGAGTGCCTGTCTTCCCTTCTTACTGAATATACCGGGACAGCTCTTAGGTATGTTTATAATCTAGTCAGCATCAACCTAAAAATTAACCTTATAATTAGAGAACTGAAGTGGACAGGAGGAAAAAACGGGATTTGAAACTTGATTAATGGCAGTGGTGAGGTTGCAGTCTGCTTGGCAGAAGCAAGAACTCCTAAGACAACCTTCCATCCCTCCCAGCCATATTTTAGCAGACAAAGGTGGATGGTGAACAGTGAATTACAGACTTGTATCAGCAACTGAGTTTCCATTATCTCTCTGGTTTTGGCCCATTATTTATTATCCTTAAGCAGTGCAACATCGGCCTCCAAGACAGTCAAGTGAGGTGTGAGGTAGAGAGAGATTTAAATCAAATGTAGGAAAAAAACTCTGAGAAGAGACTCCCGATTTATGACAGGCTTAAACAGTCAGTGACCAAAGTCCAGCTCATTACTTTGCAACAAACAGGTTGTAGCGAAGGGAAAGAATTATTCCTACTCATCTGACCCTACCGAGGAGTCCCAACTTAGCGAGCTGTCCCTGCTCTCAGAAACACACGAACACTCAGCTCTGTTCTTGCAGGGCAAAGCTGCTTTGGTGCAGATCGAACTGACCTATTTTTAAGTTGCAAATGGAAGTGGTTTAAAGAAACTTGTGTGAACTATTAGGAAGAAGGATCGCATCATCCTTCATCTCAGGTGACTTACGAGGTTAGTAACCTCCAGGAAAGGGTCACTGGTAGTGTTGGAGCAAAACAATCTTTTAAATCAGCACAACCATTTTTGCAACGTTTGTGTCACCACAGCTGCTATTGTATGAAACACAAGTGGAATATTTATTTTACAAGGTCAGGTTAATAAACTAGCTACAAAAAGTAAATGTTTTCTTTATTTCTTGAACAGAAATATTTTATAATGCATAGCACGTAACAAACTTCATGTTGAAGATGATATTTTGTTAAATAGTCTGTTTCGGTACCTCCTGGCACAGTTACCAAAGCAACATTGACTGTAAACCCATTCTCCCGTTGCAGATGAACATGCTTTTGTCCTCAGACCCATTAGAGCCATTTTGGCTTCTGAGAAGTTATATTTATGGCAGTCATATTAAATAAATTGTATCCAAAACCTGAACACCAGTTTAACATTATACCTTTTAGATAATTTATTGTTTCAACTTGCTCCTGATGTTCTTTATAAAAATTTAATGAAAATTTTGACAGGAAGTAAACTGTTCTACATACCAGCAGCGTAAGAAGCTGGATAAATAGACCAAATAAATAAATAAAATCAATTGCTGCAGCAAAGAGGCTATCTATTATATAGGAAGCATTTCCGTATTAAAATTATTTCTCATAATTACAGGAACCAGCTGTCATGGTAGTGCCACTCACTGCTGGATTTTAAAAATGCTTAGGGTATTATTACTCTTATAAATATATGTATCTGAAACATTTAATTTTTAGCTAGTGCTGTTTATGTTCTGTTAGAGACTGGATATGTTGCTCAGACTTAGCTACCAGAGCACTCGGTGCTGTGCAAACACATACTTAGTTATAGCCTCACCCTGAAGAACTCAGAAGACAGAGAAGACTAATGATAAAAACATAAAGAAAATATTGGTCCCTTCCTACAGAAGAGGGATGGGGATGGGCAGTGCACTGAAGTTCCCCCTGAAGTCAACGAGATTGTCTTCTCCTAGACCAAGGTTTCAGCTTGGCTCTTCTTCCCCATTACAGAAGATGTGGTGGGTGGATCATGGTCCCTGGAGCACGAACCTAGCTGTGCGAGCGCCGTCATTGTTGGAGCTTACGGTCCACATGTAGCTCTAAAGATGGCGTGGCTATCCCTTGGATAGCCTCTTCCTTGGCCCCCCTCTTCCGCCACGGTGCTTTGCCACTCCTCATGTCGGCAGAGTGCTGCTGTTTTCTGTCGGGAGCTGCTCAGGAGTACAATGGTGGCCCATGCTGGGGTAGTGAAATAGGATATTGGAGGCTGTTACAGCCTTCTCTCTACCATCTTAAGCTGACGATTAGGATGCTTTTGGATAAGATTAATGCTTTTCCGTGGGAGACCTGAAATGTGAATCTCCATCTTGTCTGTATGATATAGATGAACAAATTGATTACAGGGAGGATCTGCTGTTGGCTGACTGGCCTGGGTTCTGCCTAGCAGCCGAGAAGTGCAGGATCGCATTAGCCAGAATCAGCTGCCCTACTCAACTTTAAGAGTGAATATTTCTAAACACTTCCACTGACAGTCAGCTTTATGAAAAAGACGTTTAGATAGTAATTAAAAGCTTTTACCTTCCTAATTCATAGCTTTTAAATTGCAATTACAATATTCAGCAAGTTTTCAAATATTTAATTAAAATGTTACCCATTTCTGAAAAGGAACCTTTTAAATCAAAACTATATTAGTGAATCACAGATGAAATCTACTCATGGGAAAGGGAGAAACCTTTGGATCATTGTGATATTGCAATGAACCATTTTCTTTGTGTAAGTATATCCTGTTGCTTCCTAAAATTAGGTGTGTCAAGGTCTTACAATTTCATCTCATACAACAGGCTTGCCATTCTCCCAGTAACATCTCTTGGCACCTACCAGTCCAGATTTGAATTCATCTTTCTTGAAAATAGATGACTACAGGATACCCGGCAATGTCCCTTGCCATTGTTCTCTAAGTGTTTATCCCCTGGAAATGGTTTTTCTCCATCTCAAACGGTACATGCATGGGTTTGGTTCTGGTGGTTGTTGGGTTTTGTTTAGTTGGTTGGGGGTGGGGGGGGCAGCGGCGTGTACAATGGTATACATTGACCCTTTGACTGAGTATTATATCAAGATCTTTCTTTTGCTCTGTTGTTTTGAGCTGAAGACCTCTTACCTGATGGCTGAAATTCTTGCTGTCAGTCCCCATGATTGAACTTTTCACTGTGTGTTACTGCATTTCATTCCATTTCTTTTTCCTGAATCTTTGTTTTCATCTGGTGGTTCTCATTTAATAGTTCAAACTTTTGTATTGACAATGGCTCCCAAACTGATACCGTTAGCAAATTTGAGTAGTAGTCCGTTTCATCTTGTTCCACGGTCATTATTGACAGCAGTAAAAAAAAATCTGTCCCTAGGCTAATTCTGGAATATTGTTGTATCAGTTCAGCGGAAAAGATTGTCTTACTAACTGTCGATCTCACAGCTTTGCCTGGATTGCTCTTTGGATTGGTTCTCTGTGGTTCAGGCAACTTCGACAGGAAGGACTTTGTATTCAAAAGCTTGTTAATCAGTCTTTCTGCAATGCATGAGTCAGATTAGATTCCGTTTCACATTCTAATAACTGTAATGAGCCTGTGTTCAGGCTCAAACGTTTCATCCAGTAAACACATAATAATCTGTTATGCTTCAGAAACTAATTGAATCACAGGTATCTGAAGGTACAAAACATTTTTCCCATATGTAGATGTCAATTATTTATGCTTTTTCAGAGCCTGCGATATTGGCACCTCTCTGTGCCCAAACGGTGGACCAGGCAGCCAAGTAGTCCAGTCGGGTGTGAGAGTTCTGGTATTCCTACGTGACTGTACTCAAGACGTGAACATACTCAGTTGCAAGGGGGCTAATGTATAGGGTTCGTTTTCCAATTAGAATTGCCTGTTAAAAAGGGCTTGGCTTGGTCTTCAACTTACTGTTATTATCACTATTATGCTAACCATTGGCCTTGCTCTAGCAGGCTTCTGTTGTCTAACTACCAACAGACTGACAGATGCGTGAGTCACTAGCACGTAGCATTTTGTTTTGTATACAGAGAATGAAATGAGAAAATAATACAAGCACTTGGCAATCAAAGATGCCTTATCTCCAGAATCCAACAAATGCCATATTCTTTGGATCTTTCCTTCCAGAATTAGTGACAACCCTGGGGTTCTTAACATTTGAAATAACAAGCAATAGCTCTTTCCCTTTACAATTAGACATTTCGTTGACCTGTCGAGCATGCAACGAAACAGTAAGTGTTTGTTGCAACATCAACGCAGATGTTTTGTTACTTAAATTCTCAAGCGGTGGAAACCATCAAGCAGGTCTTCCAGTTTACTCCAATTCTTTTTCTGTCAAAGGTTACTGCAGGCTCATGGAAAAAGATCTTGATGATGATGTTGTTTAAAACAAGAGGTTAGAATTCTTGTTTTTGTATCTGGAGCTGCACTTGCTAGCTGACTAATGCCATAATCACCTGTAATAATAGAAAGCAACAGTCACCCAGTTTTTGTCTGAGTTGAGGAATGAGTAATGAGGGCTTGGACTGGCTGCTGGCAAAGCTGCTGACAGCCACACAATTTGATGTGGAACATGGAAAATTGGGTTCCCTAGAGAAGCAGGAACAAACACAAACATATTTTTCTTATGAATTAAAGCCTAAGAAAAATAGCTTTGCATAACAGCTGCTGTTCTTTCTTAAGCGTGAGTTACATATATTTTTCTCGATTAGACGCATGCGGTTGAACTGGGTTGAAACAAGCCCAATCCTTCAGTCCTGACAGTCTTTCTGTGTTGCTCTCAAGCTGCGTGATGCTATGAAATGTAGAAGGACCAGGAAAACATGGCAGATCTGAATTTAGAGCAAGTTTCACCCAGAACTTGTCCCTGCTTCAGTGGACACAAGATTTAGGAGTCCTGGCCTGTTTTCACACTTCTGTAAAGCCATTGGTATTAAAAATGTTATGAGTTTAAAACAGAAATAATTTGGTGGTGAATTGAGTTTTCAGAGTGAAGGTCTCATAAATATTTGATAATTTGATAATTTTTGTGCAGCCCAGTTTCAGCCAGCTTTAGGGGACCTCATTTTCAGTAGGTAAGTGCTTTGAATGGTTTTAAAGTCAGGATGTCTTAAGATGTCTCCCACTGAGTGCCCAGAATCACCAGTAATCACTGAAAATATTGCACCGCCTAATATGGATTATTTTTCCAATACTTTTATATCTTTATGTTAATCAGACTCAATTAATATTAAAGAAATTTCAAAAGTTTTTTTGTGAAAAAACCAGGGATGGTGTTTGCTTACTTTTATTTTGAAATACAGTCAGATTGGGTTTATAGAACACAGATTACTGCCTTCTGTTCCTCTTTTGTTTCATGTCAAGTTTCACTCACAGGATTTTGTAACACAGCGCTGCCATACAGCGTGGTAGTAAATATTGCAAAACAATCTTCAATTCTGACTGCTAAATTGTTTTCACTGAAATACAAAAGATCACAGAAAGTTTTCTTCTATGCTCGGATTTAGCAAACCTGGTCACATCAGGATCCAGAGTTTACATTGATTTAAGAACATTCCTTCAAATATATATTCACTAAAGTGTCGTCTGTGTCTCCCCCCTCTTTTTAATCAGAGAATCTTTCTAAAGAGTTGTTAGAATCACAGAGCAGCTGAGGTTGAAGAGGGCTCCAGACGTTAGCTAGTCCAATGTCCTGCTCAGAGAGCCAGTTGCTCTGGGCTGCGTCCACTTGAGGCTCGAACACCTCTGAAGATGGAGATCCCGCAATCTCTCTGGGAAAACTGTTTCAGTATTTGATCACCCTCATGGTAATTTGTTTTTCCATGTATCTAAATGGAATTTCCCATGTTCTAACTTGCGTCCTGTGCCTCTCATCCTGTTGCCATACAAGCCTGAGAACAGTCTGGCTTCATCTTCTCTGTATCCTCTGATCGGGTAGCTGTAGAAAGCAGTAACGTCTCCCATTTGCCCTCTCTTCTTAAGGCTGAACAGGCCCAGCTCTCCCTGTGCCTCTCCGTGTACATTATGTGCTCCAGCCCTCCACCAGCTTGGTGGCCCTGCACTGGCCTCGCTCCAGTGCGTCAATAACCTTGGTTTGGGCTACGGCTTCCGTTGGCTTCCCACCTCTTGATTGATGTGGTTATGAAAAGATTTTTCCCGTTTGGCATAATGAAAAGGGATGCTGCCTTAATTGGTTCCCTTCAGATTACTGATTTGAATAAAACATAGCTGAAAAAGAAGCAGCAAATTTCTCCCTACTGAAATAGATCCATCACTACTGTGGTGCTGCTTGAGCAAAGCAGGTGGGTATCACTCTTTTCAGCTTCTTGACATTATTTTTAGATGTGTTTTGTGACTTTGAGGTACCATTTGGGGGTTGGCGGCTTCCCTTTTTTCTTTCTTTTCTTTTGAGGATTAAAGCTTTTGAAATTACTTATTTACGAGCCATGAAAATCTCCCCAAAATGGATTTTAACAAGTGCGTAATTGGATAATTTGACAACTGGTAAGCTGAAGCCCCAGAGATCAGGAATTACACTTCACTACAGAATAGTCGTTCTTCATGTAGAATTAATTAGATTTCCTCTAGATTACAAGTAGTAAGAAGAGTAGTCAATTAAGAGAATTATTCTCTGACTTTTCCATCCTCCTTTTAATTGCCAGCCAGTGATATTAAGAATTCCTTTTTCTACGTGAGATGTCCTCAGAGGCAGGATGCCAGAAGGAGGATGAGGGACAATGGATTAAACACTGGCCCAGGATTCAGAAGACATGACCAGCAGCTTTGTGTGCGACTTTGACTCACCTTCTGAGGGACTGATTATCCATTGGGCCTGAAAGCTGCTGGGTTTACGGCAGGCAGACGGCAAAACGAGGACAGGTTCCTGATCAGTTGAGGGTAGTGTTTTTCAGTGGCATTGCTAAATCAAGCAACACTTACTCCTCTTCTCCCCCACCCCACTCTCAACTGGGTTAGTACAAATGCCTATGCAGCTGCTGCGGAGCTGTGCTGAGGACCTGAGCTTGGCGAACAACAACCATTCTTCTTCTTTCTTGGGTCATTCTGAACCCAGCTTGGTTCCCCGGTTTGCTTCATCGCCTGCCCATACAAAAGCAACAGTGGCACAATCAAAGGAGTGGTTAAAAAAGTGGAGGCAGAAGCGACTTCAGGCAGCATGGCTCCTGAACTGACAGCTTCAGGAACAAATATTGGCAACAGCCTAAAAGATCTGGAGAGAAGCTTAAGCTTTTGTTGTGCGTGGACACGGACAGGGCATGGACAGCTGAACGGGGTGGAAAAAGCACTCTGCTCTGGCCAGTCCTCTCCAAGGGTCTTGGAGACTCCAAACACTCTCCAAGGAGTCCCCCCCCAAGACTGGGGCACACAGCAATGGAGGTGTTGCCTTTGTGGTGATTTTATTTTTGTTTTGTGTTGCCATGGGGCTGTGCAAAATGAATTTGACAAACTGGATTTACGTGCAGAGTGTTTCTGACCCTGAAAGCATACGTACAAGGAGATCTTTGGTCTTGTGCCTCCTCTTCCTCCTTTCTTTCACGCTGGCTGTTGGAGTGGCTTTCTGTGTGGGACAGCAAACAGCAAAGGAGGGGCTCAGAGGGGGAAATAATTTTGTTTAGACAGGAAGGGTTAAAGCAGAGCAGACTGCGATTCAGGTGGATGTCTGAGTCATACATCGTACCTCCTAAGGCTCTTCTTGATGTAAGGCACCTTGCACTGTGCCTGGGGAGAAATTTAGTCTGTGGACTGTGCAGAGGGATGTTTTCAGGTGCTACTAAGTGTTGTCAGGAGGAGCAATATGAACGCCTGGCCTCCAGAGGAGTGGTCCTATTCACCTTGGAAGGAGGACAGTAGAGGCTTGCCTAAAGGTAGATGACATGGACCCAAATCACCCAGCATTAAGATCTCAGAATCTGATGCTTACTGAATGCAGAGAAAATAAATTTATAAGGGGATGTTTGTTTCATTTTTATTGTGACCTTCAAAGAAGGGATGAGGAAAAATAAGTAAAATAGGAAGTCTGTATAGCTGACATTTCAGAGTACCTAACGTTTTATAATCACTGATGTCATTTCTAATTGTGAGGAGAATACAAAAAACCAACAACATCAACATGTGAAAAGTGTTAGTTTAAAAAAGCTTGACATTTAAAGAGACTAAATTGTGTGCATGTAAGAAATGTAAATGTGAAATAAAAAAAAATCAGGTTCTTTTTCATACCACTTACAAGTAGTTCTATCATAAAATAACAGAAGCACTATCCTGGAGTAGGATTCTGCAGAATTACTACCCTGGAGATACAGTAGTTACAGTTCAAAGTGACTTTTTTCTGCAATGCTAAACTTCTATTTCCTAAACCCGTCAGCTCCAAACAGTGTGAAAGTAAGTATTTAAACCACTCTATACCTTGCATGAAAACCAGTCCTGACAATTTGAAAATAGATTGCAGGACTTTCAAATATTCAAACCAGCAGTAAAAAACATTAGTTGTTAAACTATAGAGAAAAGTAGTACAGTTTCATAAAGAACAGCAATACACTATAGTGATAAGTCTTTTCATTGTAATTCATACTAAAAATCCCAAATTCTGCTTTTAAAATTTGTGAGGCAAATTACCTTTGAATTTAAAAATAATTCTCCCTGTTTCAGTGGAATAAAGGTGTGTTGTTTTCACATACGTATTTCCTCTTTGATCTTAAAAAGATGTCAGAAAGTGGAGTTAAGTTTCCTTGTCATAACTGGGTACAATCTAATATATGTATATAGCTCTTTGCTGATTTGGTGATAACAGGAACCACTAAAAAAAAGTAAAAAGCTTAGACATGAGAGGAAAAACAAAGGATTTCAATGTTTAAAACAGAGAGGAAAAAAAACCTGAACATATGTAAAAATATGTAAAAGTGTACACCTAATTTTGTCATAAACAAAACCAGAAAAGAATAGATCTGTATTGCAGCTGGCACCCGAGAAAACCAAAGCTCTCCTACTTTGGGGACTTCATAGAGCAGATGCAGTAAAAGCTAGCGTCAAATTTTGTATTTTAGGGGCATGTTTTGTTCTGTGGTCTGTTAAATGATTTTTTTCTTATTGTAAAAAAATTCAGATTTTTTAAAACTTGGCTTTCTGAAGCATTTCTCAGCTTTCTCTCTGTCCCAGCCCCAGTCTGTGTTCCCCTGACTTCTATAGAATGAGTGGAAGGTCTTTAGGAGAAAGAAAAAAGTACAGTTCCAGTTATCTTCGTTTCTAATGTACCTTTTCCGTATTAAACTGGGAAGATGTACATAAAGAATGCGAAAGTGTATTGTTGGTATTTAGCCAGAATATAGATGGACTATTCTGTGAGTTTGAAGATGTTTCCTTCCCTTGCTTCTGTTTTCCTTTCCATGTGTCTCCATAGCCTTATTAAATAGTATGCTTTCTGAGGCAGAGACTGCTTTAAATGTATTATTTATGTATAGTGTCCATAAGAGCATGGCTCTGATTTCAGCTGGATATGCTGGGTTACAATGTGTAGTGCTAAGAATAGTATATGAGCAAGCTCAAGTAATGGAGATTGTCTGCCTGCTCAGTTTTTGCAGTGGGCTTGAAGAAGCAATTTAGGACACTGTAATTATGAGACCTGGTGAACAGAACATGTCGCTAGGATTCTGAGCAATAAACTTATGGGGGGGGGGAAGCCAAAACCTTCAATCCTTCAAAATTGGTTCATCTTTTTCTCATTGTCTGACATGGAAATGTGACAATATCCAGTCTGACAGGTTTTTTTGTTTTGCTTTTGAAAAATGCATGTGGTCAGATCACTCGTTGCCCTTATCCTGGTCCAACACAAGGCTGTTCTGTATTGTCTGCTAGTATCTGTACTATGAAAGGAAAACGTAACATGATTAGTCATCAGGCAGGAATTTTACCTTTTTCATTTTAGGAGGAAGATCTGCCAAGTTAGCCTGTTTTTGTGACATTTCTATTTAAAAGTGCAGTAAGATACAAAAAGGGAAAGGATTTCCAGCTGGAAGAAGTGATTCTTCTTCCAGGATAAACTCAGCCAAATTACCGGAGGCAGACAAAAGCAGTGGTTCTGCAGTACAGACTGAGATGCCAATTTCTGCCATCCCAGCAGCTGAGAATGAGGTTGAGCCTTATAGAAACTGAGATTTTGTTAATGTTTGGGACTGTAAGTCATCAAGAACTGGGCTAATAACTGGAAAAGATTGGGAAACCCCTGCACAAAACCTTTTCCTTTCATTTCCACACATCCCGATAATCCAGATTAACAGAATAGGAGGAAGCATCATCAGGGATCTTTTAGGAGATTGAGTAGGCAGATTTTACTGCCTTGTACATGTCTCTGATAGATTCTCATAGTCCAGTAGACTTCAAAGTAAGAGGATATGCTTTTCTGTTTCTCTTGATAAAATTGCATGGGGACATCAATGAATAATGTAATCTGCGGAGAAACTCAGAAAATTCTGGAGTAAGGGAAGAACTGAAATTTGCCATTTATCAGGGGCACTGAGATTTCTATCTGGAGCTCTATCACCTTTCCCTGTCCTGTTACAAGCAGAGTCTGAATAAAGCAGAAGTCAGCACTCTTCCAGAGACCTTGAGAGCTGACCTGATTTCATCACTGTAGTAAATTCCCTCTGGGCATTGTGCAACCTGATAGCCAGGTTTCTTCTGCTTTTGTACTGCCACCCCTTCACATGATGGCTACACCGAATGGTGCTGCATGCCCACATACACAGCTGGGCATTTATCACTTCTGCAACATCTGGATGGCCAAGAAGTGCCCTTGCTCCTTTGTGAGCTGGGTTTGATCCAGTACTGTCAAGAACAAGATCGCCCACCTTGCTATCTCCGGCGTACAGCAGGTGGTGGTGCTCTGATCATGTGCTCGTTTTCTATTTATATCCTTTTCAGATTTACAGAATTCCTTGTTACTGTCTGGAGTATCCAGTGTGGGGGCACTTTAAACTTCAATGAGTTTATAATAGCGTTTTGGTTCTCTTTCCAATAAGGACTTTGTTGAGCAGATCTTAATTGTAAGAATTCTTGCTGCTGACGTCTGAAAGCAGTTAGTAAACATGAATCTTCTATTAGAAGACTTAACAACTGGCCAAACTATTAGTAAACCAGTAGCACGTTGTGATAAGATGTCTGTAGATACATGGGCTATTTGTTTATGTCTATAGATGCTTGTAGATTGGCAAAGTAAAGGCTCCTTTTGCTACTCCCCCAGGTGAGAAGGCAGCTATGTCATTAAGAAGCATTGGCTGTACAAACACAGCCATGGGTTCTGCTGGTAGAGCTCTGTTAGGATCTTCTTGCTACTTTTCATACTGTTGAGCAGCAAATCTGACAGAAGTGTGTTGTGCAGGTCTGTCTTTCATAATCCTAAAGTTGGACCGTCTTAGAGAAAGTAACAACAAATTTATCCTTAAAATAACCAGGATATTTATATGCAGTCACAACAATGCTAGAACATATAAAACTCAAATTACAAGTGACATTGATTAAATAGTGTAAAAAAAGCAGTATGCTATCTCTGAGAAACTACCTGAAACTTTTGATTGTCACAGGTTTTAGACAAGACCAATTAGGTAATTTAAAAAACAGAAGGGAAAAGCACTGATATGGAAGCACATCTTAATAACATTAGGTGCGGAGTCAGAAGAAGGTAGTTTTAATTCCTCCTCTGACACTGGCTTTCAAGTGCATTTGAGTAATTCTATCAAAATGCAGTCATTTCTAAACCCAGCTGACCCTCCTGTGCATCCACTTCCTCACCTGTGTGACAAGGATACCGTGGGGGTTCTGTTTCTCTCCTCGGGAGCAGTACAAGTTCTAGTCAAATAACATTTGTCAAGCAGTTTGAATTCCTCCAGTACAAATTGTGCAAATGCTGAGAACAGGGGAGAAGAATTTGGATGCTCTGATAAACCGAATACACTTATTTGTTTTAACTTCATACCTGTCTTCCCACTGCCCTCTGCTGGGTGGCTTTTCTAACCTTCCCATGGATGTCATTTCATCACACTTCAGCGTTTGCGGTACACCTGTGAATATCTTCTTGGTCGCTTTCTCTTGTCTGTTTTGCAGTATTCCTGCTAGAGAAAAGGATGCCCAGTCACGCCCTTTCAAAAGTCACTACATGCACTTGAAAATGTATATTTGCATAATTCCTTTAGTAATGGTAATTAATGCACAGAAGGGATTTAGGGTGGGAGCAAGGAAAAGGAAGGGTGGGAATGCGACGGTAGCTGAAGTATGCTCTGTTAACAAACTGACATTTAGAAATATCTGCCACTGGGCTCTTATTATCTCCTCTCTTCGTTTTTTTTGTTTGTTTGTTTGTTTGGGTTTTTTCCCTTAAGTGGATTAATCAAGAGTTGCTTCATGAACAAATAGCTCAAAGAAAGCATTTAATTTATTTCATGTTTTTAAAAATCTTCGTACTAAGAAACTTTGAAGAATGCTTGCAATAGGTGCTTAGAGGAACTTAACAGAAACTGTTACGTTTACTTAACTATACAGCAGACAGCACTTCTGTAATCTTTGATACGTCTTATCAATTTTAATGATGATTACACTAGCGGTATTTTAATTGTATCACAGGGTAGAATTCTTAGTATGAGAGGCTTTCTCTAATACCACGTACACAGCTCCCCTACACAGTAAACACTTTCTGACCCTTTCCTTTCTTTCCACTTGGATGTTGGCAGAGCTCCGTACAACGTGGCTACGCAGAACTGCGCTGCCGGGGGGGAACACCAGCCCGTTTGGGAGGCGGGACGAGAGCACCAGACTGGCACCTCGGGAAGCAGCTGGTAGCACTGGTCATCCCTCTCCCCGCCAAATCCTCACCCAGGGTGGGGGGTCCTCAAAAGAGTTTCACATTCCTCTTTCCCACTTAAGACCAAAAAGGATTTGAGAAATCTGTCCCCGTTTTGTTGGATGTAGGTAGAAAAAGCTTTATGTGATTCCAGGGTACGTCTGGATGGTGGTTAAATACAGGCTGACGCTGCCCAAAACCATGGAAGATTTTAGACCAGCAGCTTTGGTTTGGGCTGTAGTTTCATGTTTCACTTCAGGCATTTGACGAATAACTTCAAATGTCAACCTAAGAAAAACTGCTGTGGAAAACAAGTGTTAGTCCCGCTGCATCTAATGCGAGCACTTCACCTTGTCACTATATTTTTGAAGGCTGTGAAAGAAGAGAACTGTCTGTTAATGGGCTCCAATTGGGTTTATTTAATGAAATATAGATCTCTCTGTGGCCAAAGAGCAGCTTTTGTTTTGTTGCTTCTTTTTATGTCTGTCTGCTTCTCTTTCCACATACACTCTCTGCCTTTTGGTTGGAACTCAGAAGAGAAAGCCAAAGTGAACATTTCACACTTTGCTTGCGTAAACGGTTCATATTGTTGGAAAAATCCCCACCATTGAGCAAATGTAATTATTTATGTAAGAAGAGATCCACAGGAGCCGTACTACTATGTGACTACAATTCTTTATGGCTGCACAAATTACTTGCAGCTGCCCTCCTCTAAGCTGTTCACGAGGCATTAGAGAAAAGGATTGATTTTCAGAATTCACTGGAAAGAAATGAAAATGAGTTTATTAATAGAGGTATCAGCATAAGAGCTCTGAGCCACAGGCCTATTGACTTGTTCTTCCACCTGAACGTATCTATAGGCAGACTATCAGCTTGCTTTTTGTCTCGCGTATACTCGAGTCAGAATCATTCCCATTTCATGAGTGTTTATGTGAAGAAAACGATGCCCTACTTCTGCCCTGGATGTCGCTGTAGAAGGGTATGAAAAGATCATCAGGTGATCTTCAAAATATATTAAAAATAATTTTCCATTCGTAAATTGTCAGCGCTGAAGAAATGAATTGGAACAGACGGACAGTGTTTAGCACTTACCTGACCTCCCTCACACCTTTTCAGAGTTGCGAGTGATTTGTTGCCTTTCTGCACCAGCCAGCCAGCCTTTAATAAACAGCCTTCAAGGAACTCGCCAAACCTGGGAAAGAGGGCTCACCTTATTTCGTGCTGCTTTATTTTTTTAATTTCTCGGTACTCTTGACTCTGCGGAAGAGCCGAATGGGACTGTCTGTTAGGACCCTGGGTGTAGTCTTAATGGCCCTGACTGGTGTTACCTGGGGACTCCCCCCACACCCATGGGCCCAGCTCAGCCTAGGTCAGTCAGTCCTCCTCACAATCACCAAACCCTCACAGCTAGCTTACTCTCAACAGATCACTTGTCCTTCTTCCACTCCTTAATTTTTTCAAGTGTGAATTTTCTGCCTTTAGAAGATGTGTGTGTGACTCATTTCCCTGTGTAGTGATCAATGGCATCTGAGTCCTGCTGGGAAAACAGGTTATACGAAAGGGATGGCGAATTCCCTCCATCTTCAGGTGACCCTCACTATGGAAAAGTTACCTGGCTTGCTCACAACTACTTTATGAAGCCACATTAAATATTTTGCAAAGCTTCTTTATAGCTCTCGATAAGGAGTGTTTTATTTGGACTAGATGATTGTTGTAGGTCCCTTCCATCTGAAATATTCTGTTCTGTTCTACTCTATTTAAGGGCCATACATTTGTACCACTGGATTTTGCAAGATTCAAATTTTCAAGGTAAGAAGCTAACCAGAATCATGGCACTTAGCATGGAACATGGAAGTTATAAATATATTTGGCTTTTTTTCCTATCTGTAAGTGTTCTTTAGCACTTGAACAGGATCACATAGCTTGATTTTTATAACCATGGCTAACTTATGCTCACTGCAGATAACTGAATCTGATGAAAACTGCTGTTAAAGGCATCTGAATGAGAAATAATGACCACGGCTTTTCCATTGCTTTTTTCTGTAAAACTTAGTAAATGGATAAAAATGTGGTTTCTAGTGTGCAAGAAAATTGTAGCTATATAATTAGTAGAGGCTAAATGTGTTAGATGGAAGAAGAAAATTATTTTAAAAGAGTGAAGCTGGTTATTTTCCTTTCCCTGGGAGTGTCGTTTATGTTGTTTCTTGCCAGTGGCATGCCATATGAAAACACGAATTGAGCTTCTAAAGCGTCTGTATATTTGTTGTGGTTTTATTACTATTTCTAAGACAAAACCAGGAGAAACAGTAGTACTTAATATTTCTCTGAATATGTCTGCAAAGCACAAAAACTGTAATCCAGCCTTGGCTTGAGAAAGGTTTGCTACTGAGTCACAACTAAAAGAGAAAGGTAGCGTGAGGAGGGGAAGGGGATGGCCAAGGGAAGAAATGCATTTGCCCGTAGTGACACTTGGGAGGACCTGGAGGGTACAGCAAAAGGAGAAGGCCGGTAGTCACCTATTAGTTTCCTCCAGGTATATCCAGAGAGTGCTAGAGTGTAGAAAAGGGAATAAAAAGAGTATATATGAGTTATATCGTGGTAGCTCTGGCTGTAATTGCTCACCAGAGGCAAAACTGTTGCTGGTGCATTGTCTGTTAAAATGCTTATACACTATTCATGCGCTAGTGAGGTGTTTAATACAGTCTTCCTCTCATATGAGTTTTTTTACTGCTCCTGTTCTTGCCTGCTAAATATCTCAAGATGTAGATATTGTTATTGATTTGTAGAGTATTTCTTCTCATTTCCTTAATAATTTGGATCGTTATATCTGTTTTCAGTTATAAAACAAATCCTACTGCGTGCATTATTTTTATAATCAGCTTTAGTTATGTTTTCAGGTACTTGTAGTCAGCACTGGCAACAGATCTTCTGGGATCAGCATTTTTGTAGATGAGGTTTCTATAAAAATACTTGTGGGATGTCATTAAAGGGTTACAAATACAGTTTGGCTGCAAAGAATTTGATTAGTGAAGCAATGCAGAGTTTAGTACAGCCAGTCAGTGCTGTTTGGCATACACAAAAGTAAATGCACGTATTGAAGACTCTTGGAGGGCATGAACTGTGACCTGAAAACATTGTTATTGTTTAAATATACCTCTTTCATCTTTATTTTAAAAAGCAAAAATGAACGTGGGGAATGTTTCTCTTGAGCATAGCTGGAGAATAGATTGGAGGACTCGGAGCATGTGAAATCCATTTCTAGAGTGTATCGATAAATACACTATTCTTTCTCGGTGGTCTTAAATGAACCATGTTGAAAGACTGCACCGACAAAATCCTGCATTTTATGCAGGCAGAATAGGTAATTGCACTCTGCAATGCCTGTTTCAGGGCACAGGTACCCATTTCGTAAATACTAATGAGCCTATGCAAATGCTGGGTGCAAGGAAAAAAAAACCCAGCATCCTTTGAAAATTTATCCCTTTAGACCGAATTCTGTCCTTGAATATGCACACAGAATTCCCATTGGCTTTGATGGGCTGTGCATGAATACATTTGACAGAAGAATTTCATCCTTAGAATTCCCTTTCTTTTCTGCAGCTTCCTTCTTGGCTCTTATGTTAAGTTTTTATTGTCTCTTGGTTTAGCCAATCAAAGTATTCCTGCATTGCTGCATTAAAAGGAATTTTCTTGGGAAACTTTACTGATTAGTTTGAAATTATTATTCTTGAAAATCATTTAAATGAGATGCCTACCATAATAAAATAAATTGTTTTATTTTATTCACTGTGTATTCAGCAGATAGCTGATACAATAGCTTTAGAAACTCTGCCAGTATACTTACAACTGAAAGGAACATTGTGTTTTTCAGAACATAGACATGGAGCATAGATAATCTGCCTAAAATCTCTGACTATAATCGGGAGTCCCATATATTAATTTGGGCATCAACCTTTTATCTTTGTTGACCACTGGATCTGTGTATTAGACTCCACTCAGCTAATGAGAAATAGCCTGATACTTGAGTGAAACAAATCAGCTGGAGCCAGGTGGTAGACTAAAAGAGATCGATTTTTTTAAACCCCTGACTCCCACCGGTGTGATTTGATGCTACCCCACCTCCAGCAAGGCTTGAGATCTTGTTAGACTTGTTCAGTTTGATGAACATTTCAATCAACAGCTGCTGCCCTACCGCTGCCGGTTTCAGTGCCTATCTCAAACCATCTTTCTTACTTTGTTAGGTGGCCAGATAAGTGAGCTGGCCAGTTCTTCTCTTCTATTAAGGGTATAATGGGGTAAGCAGAGGCCTTCCTTATGCCAGATTAGGCTTTGAAGGTATTGTCTTGCATGAATTTTCATCTCACTGTGTGAGATAAGCTAATCTTATTCTGCAAAGATGACCGTTTCTAATCACCAATCTCGAAGGTGCATCATTTAAACTCATAAAGTTAGAGGACCTTTAATACAAAAAATATTTTGCCATCAGTCCTGCCTCCCCTTTCAGTGTGAGGAGAGGAAAAAAGTAAAGGAGATGTTTCCCATCCCAGCTTCAGCTAATATTTTAATACTTCAATTGAAGACTTAAATTTTTGCCCATCCAGGCTGACTCATAAAAACAGCCCTTGCCTTGCTTTCTACTTTCCTGCTCACTGGTAAACTTTTCTTTTAACCTCACCTTTTACTGTTTCTCTTCTTGTCTTTTCTTGCTAAAACTTACCGCTGCTCTCGAATGTAGGCAACAATGAAAATTTCAGATGACACTGCCAAGTCCTTGGCTTTTTCAGTACCTGTTAGTCAGTAACGTAAATTTTGCCTATAGCCTATGAAAGGTGGCATGTCTGAAAGTGGTCTGCTTCTTCCCCCATATATGAAGCCAGATTTGAGCGCTCAAAATAGAATCCAGATTTCACTCGGTACGAAAGTTTAATGCAGGAGGGGAGTCCCATTCCACGGCACCTTCCTTCCCACTTAGGTAAATGGAAAATTTCCTATAGATATCAGAGGTGCAGCGTTGGGTATTCTGCCTGTTTTCTGTAATAATATCTTTAAAATTGGAATGAATATTTATGTGTCTATATGCTTTTCAGAATGTTTATGTTGGAGCAGCTTCTAAACTGTTCCTTTGACACAAGCCTGTTTCTGATCAGAGTATTAAGAAAGCAGATTGTTTAAATGTGTCAATTATGATAAGTCAATTAAAAAAAAAAATCCATGCCATACAGCAAATATGGAAATGCCTCATTTATTTGCTGCTGTCAGATTTTTAGGGGATACCAACACTATATTGTTACCATCATTACAAAGCCTCCACTGGGAATAATCGGCGTCTCACTCTCTATGACAATTTTTGGAAAGCAGCTTATGATTGACTATTTAATGAAGCAGAAAGTGGAGTTAGGTTTGCGTTATAGGAGAATACCGAAATGAAATGAAATCTCCTCAAAAGGAAAAAACCCTAACTTTCTAGCTCCTCTTCTTCAGATGTCTTCATTTAAATGCAAATAGCAGCTTCATCCACAATGAAATAAAAAAAGCCTCTTTTTTTTCCCTGGGAAACAATAATGAGGGTAAATTTAAGTCATTTCATTTTTGTAATAAGATAATCCTTTTCAATGCTTATGGTAATATTATGATAAAGGTTGATTTTAAAATTATTATTTTTGGATAGGGGAATGTATTTTTGGCTTCCGTAGAAGCAGGAATTCTGAATTTACTATATCTCTGCCCAGATGCTGCTCCAGGGGTCAGTAAGTTCAAGGATCTGATCTAGATTCTATTGAGCCCGGTGGGCAGATACTCCATAATATTATCTGCAACTAAACCTTGTCCCACCTACACTTCTTCTGGTTGATGAAAATGACGGTATGGTACTTGTGGGATTTCTCTGTGGTATTTGTACACAAGCAGATTTCATCAGCCCAAGACTGGTTGCATTTATCTAATTTATTGACTTTAGCGACAGTAGAGAAGACGGCAATATGTCAAGATGACTATGAGGTTCTCGAACAAGTGTTCTGGTTTAGCATATACTTTCACTCAACATCTCACTGATTCTGGAGCAGGCTGTACTAAGGATGTCTAATTGCTGTTGGTGTGGATAAAAGAAAATTAATTTGTCTGCTATATTTTCTGACACTAAAATTCTGTATCTTGTAATATATGTTCTTCGTAACACTGATAGGGAGTGTGCGTGTCTGTTTATATGTGTAGGTGCAGTGATTATAGATCTGATAAACTGCAGTAACGTTTAGCTGTTAGCATGAGCATTTGATAACTTCATCTGTCAGTTCTCCTTGAAACATGTTACCCAAATCTTATTATATCTTTCCAAACTCTGACCAGCTTCAAAGTACTTCTTTCCTTCAAAAAAATCCCAGACAAAAACATTTCTCTTTCTCTAGTATCTTAACGGAGTGAAGTCCAGGATAGATAATATGCAGTGCTGGAAAGAAGATAAAGCTTGTTGATAGAGGAATATGATTTTGTACAACAGCTTAATATTCAGAACTCAAAATCTTTCTATTTAGCCATGGAAGGTCCAAAGGCAATAGGATATCACAGCATTTAGGTATACAGCAAGATCTTTCCAGCAGTCCGGCAATCAAAACATACTTTTATTAATGTATCCTTTGTTTATCAAAAAATCAAATTATTAATGGAACTATTAATAGATATCAGAACACTTGTTGATATAGCTACTGAAAAAGAATGGGCTCCCTACTTTTTTCAAGTGATTGGACAGACTTGACCCGTATGCCCTTGGTAGTTTGGGGATTTTTTTCATGTAAGAATGAGTAAATACCAGCCTTTCAGCCACATACAGATCTAACAGAAATGAGTGGGAAGATTTTAAAATTGGCAGAGACCGCTTTCTGTAGTTGGTATTATGACTATTAGTAGTGTTAGTTCTAATAGTACTATTACTATCAGCTACACGTAATAGTGTTTACTTGGTTATACCAAGCCTTTGTTTCGCCTTGAATGCATGTCTTTAAGGATATTTCATGTTCATGTCAGTAATCCTTGACTGCTTCTTCAGATAGTTGTTCGAGTTCTCTGTCATGCATTTTGAAGTCCCTCTAAGCACAGCAAGAGGGCAATAACACGTATTATGTCCAAGACAGTCATTGCAGTATACTATAGATATGTATTAACTGCATTTTGCTTTTCTTTCTATTGCATATTTTTACATTGTTAGACTTTAATTAGCACATTAAATACATAGTTTCCCTTTATGAAGCCAGAAGGGTTTTCTTTGCAGTGAAAATGAGTGGTTCAATTACCCTCCTACTAATGGATAAATCGTAATTAACATTGTCTTGAGGCTAATTTTCATTTATGCTGCCATTCTCCGTAAGCTGAACATCATTCTCTGGAAAAAGTCAATGTGTCACTTTTATTAGCCCAGTTTGCACTTTAACACTGAGAAAATTAATTCAAGATACATTAACGTACTTAACTTCAAATACAATGAAATGATCTGATGAGAGAAGATAACTCTAACGTGTCCTTTATGAAGTCATGCAGTTGGTTGTGTGTGTGTGCTTGATAAATGGGATCGTGTTTACGTGTGTGCACTTTGTGAAAAGGACAGAATGTAAAAAGCATTTCCAAGCCAGCTGCTGTTCATAAACTTGCCAAGGTTTACATCCTTTGACATGTGAACGGTAGCCAGAAAACCTTTTTTAGGTGGACTTTCTTTCCATCAGCTATGTTTCGTCAAAGGCTACAGCTGTGCAATTGTATCTAAGTTTTTAGGCCTGAAAAATATCGCCAATATCTGTTCCATCCTTGTAGCACAATTGCAGAATCATTTGCAATAGATTTTGGGGCATATTTTTTAGAAGCCCGTAAAGAAAACCACTTCAGAAACACAGGCAGCGGACCAGAGCCTTAAATGATTTTTTTTTTTTTCCTACTCTGTATGTTTTTAAATATCTAGTCTATGCTGACATGCGAGAGACAACTGGGACTTCTCTGCTTTCACGCTGGGATTTTACAGTCAGGTGCTTGTTAGGAAACATTTTCCCACATTTAGTTTACATTTCCCATTGCCCATTCTAATCCTAAAGCTCCTAGTTACAGTCCTCTCTGGGGCCCTAAACAATACCTCTTTTCTTCTCCTTTGTTTGCGTCTAGCACTAAGAGACTAGTTCCCTGCTATGGAAAATGCTGTGATGTAAATAAGAAATACGTATCTGTTGAATGACTGTTACAGGTTCCTTCCAGCAACCATTCTGATTGCTGCTGCTCTTGACAGTGCTTCACCCACATCCTGAGCTAGTTCTTGGACATGCTTCACCATAAATGGTATTACGGTGAGATAATGAACCTCCCTTCACCTTCAATCAATCCACCCCAAGAACACGCTCCCAAAACAGAGAGTGACATAGCAGACCTCTGAAATCTTCATCTTTTCCAGAAGTGACTCCCTGATGCTTGATTTTTTGTTCTGATTGCAAAACTAACAGTCTGACCCTGAAGCACGTATGTGGAAGTCAAATGTTCTGCTATTGTTTTTCAGTTCTTATACGTCCCCCGTGGACAAACCTTTAGCACCGGCAAATCTGAAACAATAATAGCCATGGTGATGAAGAGAGACTGCGGTGTGATTATAGTTTTGCTTTGCCCTCTATTGGGAGCACCTTTTTATAGCAGTAACCTCTCTCTGTAACACTGTAAAAATAAGTGGGATAGGATGAAGGCATACCAGGTGTGCAGAGGGAGATAAACTCAAATAGTACTGTATTACAACAGCAAAATTTACTGGTTCTTACAGAAAAACATGCCTTTAGAAGAGAGCGGATATTTCCACAATGAAAAGCTCAGCAATTTTACTTCAGTTTCCAGCAGAGACTGCAGAAGCAGGAGTGAGGAGTGTAAGGCAGGTGCCCCAAATGGTCACCTTTCCCAGCCCTCTGCTTCTGCAGAGCTGAGTGCCCCCGCTACAGGAATTATTCTAGCCCTATGGAAAATGAGCGATTTTGGGGTTTGCCATTCTTTTAGGTACCCAAGAGCAGGGTTTGGCCCTAGATTCTGCAGAATATGGATGAAACTGGTTCAGTATTCGGAGTGAGCTTACAATGTGCCTTTGGTTTTGGCATTTAGGAATAGTTCTGCATCCACCGTCTGCCTCTAGTGTGAGAAAACCAAAACTAATCACAGAGCTATTGTGATTGCAAAAATATGTGTTATTGATAAACTTTTCCTTCTAAACATACTTTCAAGTCCATTTTGCCTTGGATAATTGTCCCAGTGAACAAAGCTTGGAATCTCCAGGATGAGTTAACTTTAATTCAGGCCAAGAGATCAGTCCTGGACCAGCTGATTGCCTGCTGTAATCAACCAAGGGTCTGATTGCAGGTCGCTTTATGTAACAGTGAGCTGCAGATGGGTCATCACAGGTTAATCGGAGCAACAATGATTAATAGTGGAATTAAATGTGAAAAGGCCAGGAAGGGTATATGTAATGCAATGCTTTTCTTCAGTTGCCTCCTTCTCAGGCTGTGTAGGAGCAGGAATGCCTAAGTGGTTTTGTCCTTTCATTGTGGTCCCTACCATGGTTAAGGATAGCATCTTCAGTGGCTCGGCAGTGGTAGGTAGAGCTATTGGAGTCACCCAGATTAATCCAGTCTTTTTGGTGATGTACGTATCAGTTTGGAAATCTGTCTTTCTCAGTATAGAGTGGACATGTTTGTGTCAAAGTCACGTTGCAGGATGTAAACACTCAGCCATTGACCCATGGAATGGAAAGCACTTCACTATCTGTCCCAGCTCACAGTTCTGCTCTAAAGTCTATTGAATTAATTTGAGAATGAGTGAAAACCTTTCTGAGGATCCACTAGGCTGAGGACTGGGGGTGAGGTCTGGACTCTAATGCAGCTGAGAAAAAAGGATAGGAAAAAAAGGCAAATTAAGACCTACTTGTTTCAGAAGAGCAGTGGGTTATGGTACTAGCCTATCACTAGCACAAACAGCTAGGGAGAAATGTGTATATGAAGACAAGATCCTGCTTGGATTCAGGTTGAATCCATAAGTAAAACCCCAATGAACCTGTAGGTGAGAAAAAGAAGAACACCTGGTAATGGCCATTGTAAATCACTCCCAAGTAAAAGACAGGTATCAAATCTTGTGCTCTACAAGAGTAGTGCAATGGAGAAGATGAAATCTCTCTGGCCGGTTTCGCTGTGTGGAAGTAAAACTTGTAGGTTGAGAAACAGGGAAACATTACGGACACATACAGCTGTGTCTCCATCTGGTTCCCAGCTCGAGCCTTTGAAATTGCCTCCTGCACCACATGGGGCCTTCCTGGGAGTGGTAGAAGAGTAACTCACAGGCTTGCTGCCATCCAAACGAGTGAGCCATAAAGTGTAACTTCTTAATTAAATTTTGGCAAAAAGCACAATAGCGACTAACTATGTGGCATAGAATAAAGCTTTAACACAGCCGCTTTATTTCAGCAAATTTTCAGTGGATCTAGGTGTTTAGGCTGAGCGTGTGTTTTACTGAATTAGGCCCAAATGCATGAAATCTGTGAAGAAAAAGAGCAAAAGCATGTAAGTCCAGGTGTAAGACAGTTTGCACCAAAGCAACAGATTTCTTCCTCTTTTCTGAACTTGAATGTAGTTAGAAAAAGAAATATGTTCTGAAAAAAATCCAATCGTTATGGCATTAAATATATACATATGTTAGTAACAAGGTTGTGAGAGGCCTGGCTGATAAAGTTAACATGAAAAGACACTTTTTTTTCTGCAATGCACAGCCTGGTCCTGTGTACAGCTTGTGTTAAAAAACATTTTCAAAAGACACGTTTGCTGCTCAGGATCCAATCTCAGCAGGAATGCTCAGCCCACCTGCCCATTATTGCTCTCATTAAATCAGCGTGCCCAGTCTCAGCATATTTAAGGGTCTGTCAGCATTTCCATTTAATAACCATCACATGTAATACGTTGGCCTCTTTCTTTGTATTGCACAGAGGTTATCAGTATGCTGTGGACACTATCATATTTTACAATATATTTAAGAAACAACAGGATTTAAATTTGATGGAACAGTTTTGACTGAGATGCTGGATTAGCATTTCAAATACTTTTTTGTGCTAACCTCTTGGGTAAGCCCTAATTATTTAAAAGTAAAACGCTTTCAGAAATAGATGACATCGCTAATTGGAACAGTCATAAATGAAAAAATAATGTACATGCTGCAAGTTAACCAAGACAATTTGGCTGTCTATAGGGAGCATTACAGCAATCAGAGGTAGATTAACTACGGGGAGGAGCAGGGAGGATCAAGGAGTCTGTAGCAACATATACTAACTGGGATCCAAAACACATTTGTTACAAAATGTGTATGGACTACTCAGTCTTTCTGTTAACTGGTGTTGTGTATTATTATTGTACATTATGGGCATGCTACATAATTTTGTAATTGTATTCCTAGAAAATTACATTCTATTTTCCTGTTTAAAAAAAAAAAAGAAAAGAGGACAGTAAGAATCAAAAGAAATTTAATATCTTTGGACACCAAAATTCTGCTTGATACTTTCAAGCAGCTGAATTATTCTGAAACAGCCCTTCAAGCTGGAGTTTGAAAATTGTCTGTTAAGTGGGCAGAGTAGTGCCCCAGACTAGTTTTATGTCAGCTTCAGGACTGCTCTGTTCACCCCACTTTGCAGTGGGACGCATTACCGGTTAGATATGGATCACCATAATCACTGAGGCACCAATAAAGTGTCTGAAAAGCTCACCCTCGGTTTCTTCCTCCTTTCCTTTTTTCCAATAAACACACAGCTGACAGTGGATTTAGACATCTCATTTAAACTGCAGCTTGAATACAAAACATAGTTCATAATTCCTGCATTACCTGGGAGCCAGAGCCATGAGGTATCCAACTGAATACAGTCTGAAGTCTGCATTCACGTGAACTGGAAGGTTTTTTCCCTCTAACTGTGATCTCCTTAATTAAAGGGTTTTTCTTGATTCAAGAGAAAAATGTGACCAGTACTGACGAGGGAAATCATAATGCTGAGGAGCACTCAGAAGTTTGGCTAATTATGGTTTATAAGACTGCTAAACAAACGGTGCAGAATGAGCCATATTTTGGCTCTGCGCTAAATAAGCTGCTACAGGGATCACAGCTAAAATGACAACTGATGGATTCAGTAGCTTACAGCAGCTACATCCAGGGGATTGTCCAAGAAGAACGGTACACCCCTTAGCAGGGAATTCAGCCAGCCCCAGCTCCTGCTGCTCTCAATGTACAAAGCAGAGGGGTGACGAAATCTTGGATCCAAAGGATCGTTCTGGCCAAGCTCCAATTTATTAATTTCTTTCCCACTATATAGACATTCTCTTCTCTTCAGTACCTTTTTGCCCACTTAACCTGTGCGTCTGCTTTGGCTCTGTAGGTGCGCTATTTCAAGCATGAGCCAAAGGCCATGGGAATAAAAGTAGAGCCAGGAGCTTTAGTACCAGATTCCTTCCAGTTCAAAGCACCTTTCCGCCAGGTAGCAAGCCAACATTGACATCTCTGTATTTCAGAATTGAAGTTGTATTCTTCACGGTATTTTGGCTATTAGGAATTGGTCAGAGATAAGAGGAAAAAAAATGTTATGGGCTGTACTATTGAATTCTATCCATTCTAATGCAGTTTTAGAGCAAATCCCTCCATGTCATGTAAGTAGAGCATTAAAGCAAACAGCACTCAAGATGATGCTGTAAAATGTGCTTTAATACCACAATCGTTTATTACATTCATGTTGTATCTTTCATAATAATAATAAATTTGAAAGCAAATGTTTATGCAAAATAAACCTAGCTTAAGGCAGACTTTAGAGTTTAGAAAGCTCCAAATGCTGTTCAGAATCTCTCACAGGCACTTAAATTCTCAGTGTAGGATTTTTTTCAATGAAATCTCTTCCTTTTCCTCCATTTTCTCTGCCTGGGTGACAATCCTTCCCTGAGGTGGATAAGAGATGGATATTTTTATGACTCGACGCTTTGCTCTTTGACCTCCCTGAAAGCTTTAGGTTCTACCCAGAAATCCCAAAGTACCCAGCAGCCTTCAGTCTGATGTCTCTCCAGAAGTCTGAGTGGAGCTTTGCTTTAATAGGCTGTATCTGTTGAAGGCTTTAATAGTGCTCTGTCTGCTCAGCGGTGCCTGCATTGCTACCAGATGGACATTCACAGGGTCTCAGATGGTGGGAGCCTTTTATAATACAGATTGCATTTGGCCAGAAGGAGAAAAATATATGAGGAGCCTCTTAATATCACTACAGGGATGTGTCTGTCTCATTTTGGTTTCTCCTTTGTCATGCATGCTGGAGCCATTTCTGTTTCTTTGCTTCTATAGCTCCAAACTGAGCTCTAAGGTTGGTGCCTTTCTCACTATCCAAAGCCATAATCTGTCACCCCACTGAGGTGTCTTTACTGTTGAATTTTGAGGGCAGACTGTGGGAGAGCAGTTGGATATCAGAGAAGGACACTGCACTAGGCATTAGGGAAGCTTAGGTGCTGTATCAAGTAGACTGTCTGAGACAGGATTCAAGCTCCTGTTGAATTCAAAGAGGTTGAATACTGGAGGTTCAGGAAAGGAGACCTTATTCTCCTTTGCCATCATTACAAGGTGAGCCAAGTCCTCCACCCCGTTGTGCAAACTACTGGTGAATGTGTAGCAGATGCCTTCTGAGCCTGACCTATACATGATATGTCTGCTGGTGTTAGAGAATATGGCTGTAGTTTTTAGTGTAGGAGATCTATAGTTTGGTAGCAATTTTGTTGGTTATTGTAGTGACCGTCACAGACGTTCCTCTGCCAGTTCAGGAAATAACTGAAAGCAAAGTTTATCCCAGAATACATTGCAATTGGAGAGTATGAAAAAATTCTACGCCCAGTTATCTGTTTGTTGTATTCACAATACCCTGGTCCTTATTCTGGCAAGGCAGCCTACCTAGCAAGACATGACTGGTAGGATTTTTTCCTGAAAACATCCTGTGAGATCAGGACTACAATCTACAGAGCACTTTAGGTTAGAAAGGAGCTGTATAAATTTAAAAATTCATGTGCTGTTTCCAGCTGACACTTGACTTCCTGTGGCTTTAGCAAGATTCTTCTGATGTTGGAGAAGAGTGAAGACAGAGAAGTTTCCCATGTCAAATACTTGAGCCCTGATGCTGAAAGAATATGTCACCATGAAGCTATATTGACAATTAGCAAACCCCCTGTCTCTCCCGTATCAAGTCTTATTCAGCTGAATGGCAATGGATTATATTTTGTATAATGAGGCATGATCTATCCTAAGTGTTTAGCATAATGGAAGAACAATAAATCATTCTGGAGTTGTCAGCATAAGACTTAGATGCTTTACACTAGGTAAACAAACAGTGCCTCATTATACTCAGGAGTTTGTGTGAAATCAGGAAGCAGGAATTGTATTATTGTGTTTCCAATGGTTGATAATTATTTTAAATCACTGGAGTGAATAGGTTGTAATTCATTTGTACCTCCCTTTTGTCTGCTGTTGAAGAAGACTTGAGGAATAGCCGTGCTTGTAAGCACTGCTGTGTGCCTGGCACTGATAAATGTATCAAACTCTAGCATGACTTTATCTAGGAAACAGATTTTGATAGCTTGCTAGGATTTAGGTCATTGGATAATTCAGTGCAAACTGCAAATCTTAATGCTATTGACAAAAGACAGAGCACAAATAGGCAGAACTTTCTATAAATCCCAGACTTGCAAGTAGCTCTCTTTTCACAGATTTATAGTAAATGTCCTTGAAAGCTATCAAAAAAATGAACACCCTGGGTCTAGATTGACAGGTTAGCTTTTCAGATTCGTTGCATCTATGTTTGCCCTGTAAGGCATGTTGTAAAAGACCTGCTTTATCATGGAACGTGAATCTGTGCAGATTACAAACTTTCTAGGATTGAGATCTAAGCTCCTGCAGTATAGAAGGAGAACTCCTCTGAAATTGCTAGGGTCGCATGTCTACCAGACTAATTTATCTGGGACTTGAGTAAGTTCCTCCTACTCATCTTTTTGAATGTTAAAATACTAAAGTGAGAGGCTGAGATGCACCTCAGGAACCCAGGAGACTGGTTGGTTTGTGTGGGGAAGACAGGAAACAAAGAAATTGGGAATGTCAAGAAGAAAGCGTAACATTACGTGAAAGTACACACACTTTTCTGATACACGCTTTGTTTTTGGTTAGCTTTAATTAAAAGAAAAAGGGGGGGAAAAACTGTCCTTCAAACACAGATAAGCCAGCAGTGTCCATCTTCTAGATAGTCACTTCCTGAGCCTTTCTTTCAGAGGCTGGTCATCTTTTCCGTGCTAGGAATAAATTTTAAATAACATATATGATTTCAAAGTTTCTTTCCTTTTCTTTTTTAGAAATTCAGGTCTAGTCTAGCTTGAAACACTCTGTGACAATAGAGAAGTAGCATATGTCACACCTAAAAAGAGGGTGGAGACTGAGTGACAGACAGTGGTTGTGCTCAGATTAATCTAAATCCTGGTTTGTGGCATGCTTTAGTTAACGCTCATTTAATTCAACTGTGTAACGTAGAGGAAAAAAAATCTTTGTCAACCTCAGCACCCTACTCCACCAGCTGTAAAATTTCACAACACAGACATTATGTGTTTTGTCACTAAAACACATCCCTTGGGGTTTAGTGCCATTTTCATGAAAATCAAGAGGATTAATACCTTTGTATGACTTCTGGAGGTAGGATTTAAGACCTGTGGATTTATAAAGCAAGTTCTACTCATTAATCTAAAGTCTTAGATCTCTTACCTTAGCAGAGGTAGAAAACTATACACATGAAGAAAAACATCCTCACTGTGCGTTATCGCTGGGGAAATTAGTTTCAGAATTGGGCCTGTGTTTCTTATGGAATTAATGAATTTTCAGGTGCATCAGGGAAAACTCTTCTTTCCTGCTATCCTCCCCAAAATGGGGAGCTCTGAAAATCCTACTCTACCAGTTCAGAAAGCCCATACTGGGAATCTTAACTTTAAAACGGGACTCTGAACATACAAAGGTGAGAAAGCACGTATGAGGGCTCTCACTTTTTTAGCACTCAGAGCAGCATCTGGGATAGAAACACAGTGAGCCAAGCACGCCTTCGGGCACAGTCTGCTGGTTTGAGACTCTCTGTTTTCTCCAACAGTAGCCGTCAAACAAGACCAGCAAAGCATGAAGTAACTTTTTCTTCCCTTCTGCCTCGTGTTCCAACGCTACTTAAAAAGCGCTGCTTTCAGGAAAATGTACTGAAGACCTTTCTTTAAACATGTTAAAACAATAACATATGTTTAAAAAAAAAAAAAACCAAAATGCCACGACTTTAAAATTATTGTCAAAGAGAGTAACAATAATTTATACTGTCAAATAGTGAACCTAGGCACAGAACTGCTCTCTTAAGTTTTCAAGTAACTTTCAGCAGTAACTTTGTGTTCAATCCCAGCAGTTACACATCTGTGGTATTATAGGAATTGCTCTAATATTTTGACAGATAGGGAAACCTGGGGATGTAAGTACCAGTATTAATCATTCTGTCAGATTTAAAATCGATTCATGTATATTTTCTGCTTATTCTGTGATAGTGGAAAAGTTACCTGACTTGAGATGCTTATTTCAGAACTCTTCATTTCACAGGAAAAACTCAGAATAAGACTAGTAGGAGTGCAATGTGTATCTCGTCTGTAATAGTTGTGCTCCTTGTGATCAAAGGCAGACCTTCTCAATATGCAATTACATAGTATCGTGATACTATGATCAAGAGCTGGCAAGAATCTCATCGGCTCTGAATAGGCAAGGTGATGACAAGGTGTTTATGGAAATCAATAGCGTGACCTTAAATTTTTATGTTTTTACCATGAATGTGCTTGCCCTTTTCTTCTTCAAATGCTGTCATTTATTTTCTGAGATTCTTTAATTCTTCGTCAGTCATCATTTACTTAGAGCTTGAAGGCAGAGTTCAGGTGTCACCTCTTAGTCAGGTGTAACTATGGTAACAAGGCGAGAATTAAGATTTGTGGTCTTCCAATGCACATTTTGCCTAGGGTTAATAATGACTCCAATGTTGGCAGCACTTAATATCCCCAAGCAATTACAGAAGGAATTGAAGGAAAATGAAGGAAGATGAATGAGGATATTGATATTGATAATTCTGGACATCAGAGACCAGCTAGGAAGGAAAAGAGGTCCTCCTGTGATACATGGGAAAGGCAGAAGTTCAAATTCCACTCTCTGTCTTCTTTTCTGCAGATCAAAGATGGACAGGACATGGCCTGGCTCTATTTCCCTGCAAGGGTCCTATTTCAGCTTCCTTAGACCCCTCGTCTAGCAAAGGGAAGGGCTGGGCAAGCATGAACCTAGTTTGGAGGTGGGGATGTGCTGAGCTGGTGGTGAGCACTTCAGAGGACATATCAGCGCTCAGGCGTCTCTTCCTATTTCTCTGCAAGCTTAAACTGAATTAACTGCTCAGTGCCTCCCTGGCCATTTTGGTCAGGAATCTCCATCCCATCCCATCCTTTCTGGTGGCTCAGCACTCATCAGACCCGAAGCTGAGCCATTTCAGCTAAGTCAGCAGAAAACTAACCCAATAAAATGCACTTAACTCTCTGCTGGCTTAGCAGGACCAAATGGTCAGCACAGGGGCTGAGAAACAGGAGAGGGGGAGGGCTGTGGCAGCCAGCGCGTGCATTCCTTGGGGAAGGTGTGTTGTGTTCCTATTTCGCAGTCTAGTAACATAAAACTCTGATCCTGCTAGCTTCTACAGGAGAAAGTGCTCCCAGGCTTCAGCTCTGCCTGTTCACTGCCATCCGTCCTTGGCTCATGTTTCTCCCTTTCCCAGCAGGGATACCAGATACAAGATGGCTTCTTGTCTAAATCACAAACCATGAGGTTTTATTCCCCCGGTCCTCTGAACTGCCATGGACCTGATGAAATGTTGTTGTCAGTGTGCTGGGGCTGGAGTCAGGAACTAAATGCCCCATCTAACCTCTAGCATGATGCTGCTCTAACTACAACTGTCGCTTTTGCACGTTGCAGCACGTGGAAATATTTTATGAGATTCATTCCACTTGCAAGGAAGCAAAGCTCAGGTCCAGCATTCCTCATGGCCAGCTTTCAGAGATGCCCATTTCCAATATGAACATCCCTTCCTCTTCGAACAGCACTCTCTGAGAGTTAAATATCCTGCACCTAGGTCTGATACAAAGTTCTGGTAGGATGTTACCAGTATTAGTAGACTTCAAATGCTTTGTCCCTCTGACTAAATTAGAAATAGATTCCATCAGTTCACTGTAAATGAGCTTCTGACACCGATCTTTGCTTTCACTTTGGTCTGGGTAGGTAGCTTTGCAAACCACCTTTTGTCTAAAGCTGCTGCGTGTCTACTTGTAGTCTTTAGCAATCACAGATATATCTGTTCCTACTTTAAGTCTCCGCACACCACCCACACAGGGCCTGGAAAAGACCACGTGACGACGTGAATACAGATTAAATTGTATTTTAAGTATTGCTTCTCTGATTGCAATTTCTGGTCCTCCTGATGAAGTGGTCTGTCTGTTTTGTTTGCGTTATCAATGGGAACGCTTTGAAAATTGCTCTGATGCTGAGGAGAGCAGGAGGAAAACATTGCTTTACGGTAAGCTTTTTTAAAGAATGTTTACACCCAGAGCATCAAATTAATTTCCCCAAAGAACAAGCTGAGCTGGTCAAAACCAAAAATGATTGTTGGTTTTGCACATATTTGAATACAAATAATTTCATTTCAAAAAGTCTGTTAAATGCCGCAGCTCATGGTTATTTCCGTACTTCCTCAAGCACAACATCCCTTTTCTCTGGGATGCAGGCAGGTGCGGAGGCAGCTCAGTGACTGGGCAGAATCAGGGCACGGCTTGAGACCTGATGTTCCTGACCTTAGTTCATTGAGGTGCCAACCAGTGGAGGTAGAGCAGCAGCACAACATTCTTGTGTTTTCATTTTTTTAATGTTTTTCTGCAAAGCTTTTGATTCTCAGTTGAAGACCTTTGGGAATCCTAATGGAAAAATAGTTGAAAGCTTCAAAATCTCTAGAAATTCTGCCAGATCTTTATGCGTTCTCAAAAATTCTTTAGCATTTGTAAGAATTGACTATCGCTAGCACCCACATATATAGGTTTTTTGTATATATTTTTTTTAAGATGTGCCTCATCACAGTAGTTAGTGAATTGCATTACACTTACCTAATACCCTACAAGGCTGGAAAATTATGATCCTTTTGCTAAACACAAGGAACTGAGAAGCTTAGTTAGACTTCATAACCGTTCTTCAGGCCTTTCAGGGCATATGTGGCTGAAGTAGGAGTCAGTGCCTCCTTCCTCTGGTTACACGCTTGATAATTGCTGCCCTATTCCTTAAACTTGTTCTGAATCTCATCTGTAAGAGAGGGTGGTGTCCTAAACAGCAAAATAGACTGGAAAATCCCAGCCTGTGACATCGATTACAAAAATGTGAATTCATCCTCCCTAAAATCAAAATCTATACCATTTAATGTAATTCAGGCAAAAACCCCTTCAATATAATCCCTGTCCTCTGAAAAGCCTAACAATTAGTACGGAAAACCTTCCAAATTAAGTAGAGCTGAATATAATGAACGCAAAAGATGAGGTGCCAGTTGGGTGCTTTTGCTCTGTACAGCTGGCTTTTAGCTAGCAGGTCAAACAGGAGAGTATCCAACAGTCTAAGACTAGCCTTTGTAAAAATGTTAGGTACTGAAAAAACCATCTCATTTGATTATAGGTAGCTTTACCAACCTTTTCCACTAAGCCACACGCTAATTAATAGGAGATTTTGTATCTTTTGGAGTCAAAACAGGTATGTATACATGCTAAAAATAGAAAACCCTTGAAAGACAGCTTTAGGGATTCTGCAGGGGCTGTTTAGCTTCTGGCTGGAAGGATGGCAGCCTGTGTCAGAGCAGCTGTGTTGGATGGTATCAGACCCATCTGTGTTGGAGAGAGTGACACGTGCCTCTCATGTGAAGCCACTCTGGTCATGCTGCAGTACTGAAACAAGTTGTCAAATGGCAGATGATTATTCAAGACTCAGATTGGACCCTCATTACTGGCCTGTTGTGACTGGGAGCACTGCGGGGTGTGCTTGACCCCCAAGGTAAAAGGAGAGCTCTGGGTCACCCTGTAAGCTGCTCTAGAAATAACAGCGATGGGTGGTAGAGGTGCTGCAGTCAGGCTGACTGGCGGCTGGAGAAGGAAGATGCACAAAATAAAGGAGACTTCAAGGAAGCCTAAAACATAAAAAGGATATGGGTTTTAAAAATGCAAAATTCCATCTATTTGTCACAAAGTGATAGTTTGTAAAGTGATGCTGGCACTTTGCATTTTACATGTTATGTCTCACCCTTTATCCAAACAATGATTTCAAGGGAGTTTGTAAGTACTGTCAATATCCTCTCTCCAGAGGCAAATGTGAATCTAATTATAAGGAAGTTAAAGCAGAAAAACTGACATTTTCAAAGCAAGGATCAAATTCTAATGTGAATGGTTCAAGTATGACACCTAAATTCATATCCAGACTGTGAATTATAAGGAGCCTGATCACTGTGAATGCTCAGCATGCAATTCCCAGGCAGTTCACTTGTATTGAATTTTTATGGAGTAAAGTCCCTTAATTAGGTCTGTAAATATGGATTTAGGTGAGTAATGGCACACAAGTTTGAAAATGTGCTTTGGCTTGTCCAGTAGTCTTGCAAAAAATGTCTGATGCTGCTGCAGCCAGGACACAGCCTGGTCAAAAACTCATCTGCTCCCGAAGAGACATAGTCAATACGTTATTGGTATTTTTTATCATAAAGCCTCTTGCAGGAGAGGTTTCTCTCTGGCCAGAGAGAACAAAAAATAAAGTCATCATACACGTATTGTATCAGTATCATTCATTATCTCAGCATAATCATGAAGTATTGTAGAGATAGGTATTCCAGATTTTCATTAGTCGGGAAGAGGGATGAAGTTCTTGCTCCCCGTAAAAGATGAAGCTCTGTGCATGTCCTAACTTAAACCATGTCAGTAGTTTCAGTGAAGTAGCTGAAAATCAGGAGACTGATTACTGAAATGACCAACCAAATTAATATGGGGGGAGTCATGTGAGTTAGATGAGGTGATGTGAGAGCAGCAGTACTAAGTGAATGGGGTTACCTGGCAGACAGCAGGGTTCAGGATACCGAAGACAGTATTTTTGTAGATGATTATGTAGAATAAATAAGCCTCATATGGAATCTGTTCACACAGTTGTGGAAAAGCAGACTTTAAGGTCTGCGCATCAGAGTTTAACGTGAACAGAATCTCTAAACAGAGAGTTGACAGTGTTAACAAAGGTAATATTACATTTGAATGAGAAACTCTGTACGGTTAATTAAAAATCAAAGACACAGTTATAATAGAAGTAATTATCCAGGAGTATTAGATCAGTTGCAAGTCCAAGCCAATAAAAGAATTAATCAGGAATAATTTAATATTTGATATTGAGGGCTTATATTTTCTACTAATGCCAAAATCCATTCCATTAACCAATACAATTCTTCAAGACTATCTATAAAATAAGTCCCTGAAAGCAGGACAATAGGTGAACAACTCTATGGGGAGAAGTTTTAATTCCGTAACTGTAGTTTAAGAGCAGTACATAGAGTACTGTTTCGATCTAGAGAGTCACACTGGCTAAGGCCAAAGATTTTTCTGATCCATTTCCCCATGTCCAACAGTGGCTGAAAGCAGATGCCATGGGAGTGATATAAGGGCAAAGAAAACTGGTTTCAAGGGTATGTAACTCAGCATGTTTGTGATCTAGAAGTGTGATCTAGTTCTTTCTTCCATTAATTTATTTAGCTGCTCTTTAAATTGCAATGGAGGTCAATCCATGCAAACATTCCTGTTTTCTGTGGCAATGAATTTCATGATTCAGCTACATTATGTGGACAAACATCATCTTCTGTTTGTTTTGAGCCCTACCATCTGATAATTTTCCCCTTTCCTTTTGTGAAGCGAGACTACGAATCTCTGGTCTTGGTTCCCTTTCACTGGACCACTGATCGTCCCATGGATCTCTCTTGTAGCCTCTCTCAGTCATCTTTTTTTCTTGCATCACCTTTTTGGCTCTTTTGGGGCCCTTCTCAGTTGTCCTGGACATGAACAGCGAATCATTAAAAGAGGTTAGAGAGGGAAAGCAAAAAGGATGATTTGCTTTTTATGAAGAAGGAGTTGAAACGCTGGGGACATTGGGGGAAATCCCTGATGTAGAAAGCAGAAGGGCATAAAAGCAGCATTGAATGATGGGGAGATTGTGGTTACTATCTAACCACTGACAAGTTACCGACTCGGCTCAAACCAGGTCTCACTGAAGTCAGTGCAAGCCATCACACTAGTTCTGATTCTTGAACACAGGCTTTTGTTGAGCAAAACTGTCATTTTATCAAGGTAGGTCAGGAGCTTTGTGCAGCTTTTGGCTGCAGGGCCCCTAGCTTGTAGTTAATTTTGAACAAACAGGAAAACCTAAGCAAATAAAAGGCAAAAGTCAGATTATTTCAGTCCCGTGTGTCTGGTGGCACCCTGAAGAAGAACCAAGCTTTTATTGCTGTCATCTAAAGATTTTCTTCTTCTTTTCTAACCCAGTAAATAAGCTTGTCACAAACCAGTACTGAGCCTACTGCAACCATTTATCAACTTGGCTCCTGCAGGAGTAAATGTCTAGAGGCAGTCTGTATAGCTGGTAACAAGATGATAAATGGTCACACCAGGCTCAGTGTTGGCATCTGGAGGCAGTTGTTTATCAGATCAAGCATTTCATAAACTATCGATAAAAGGCTCCGTACCTTCCCCTTCCTTCCTGACTGTAAACTTACCTCTGAACACGTTATCTGGAAAAAACTCATTCCTCAAGCATATCTTTGCAAATTTTGAAAATTGAGAAAAAAAGGCTAGGACCTTGAGATACTTCTAGTTGCATTTGGTTAAGGTTATGGGCTATCATATCACAGTAAGATAGATGATCTGTTAGTCACCAGGTTTACACTCATTATCAGGTCAGTGAGAATTTTGCTGTTGAAGTCGTCAGATACGGTATGAGTCCCCGTCCTTTTTAGATGTCTGACCTTGGAAACAGCCTCCTCCGTAGTCATCTAACACTACAAATAATGGCATTTATTACCAGTGTGAGTGTTGCAGCCTAGAACTGTTCAGGTTCACAACTTCATAATCATTATAGAGTGACTAGTTCTTAATACAGTGCTTTATTCATATCATTTTTTCTCATTCAAAATGAGAAGAAGCTGAAGGAAGAAAAGGAAGCTGTTACTCTTGCACTGACATGAGAAGAATTATTGGATACAGATCTCTGTATACATCAGATTAGGAAAATACTTCAAATGTCCTGGGTACAAAATATGTAACTTGATGTCAAGTCCAGATTTATTTCCTTGAGGACGTTGGACTGACACTAACGTAAGCTCTCTACCAATCGCTACGGAAGGATTGGACATTAAACAATTGTTGCAGAATGTACAGTATAGTCTTAAAGGCATTGAATCTGCAGCATGCATGTTCCCCAGAATATTATTACAAGACTCTTCATGTCTTTTTTTCTAATGGCTTTTTGGATTCCCTGCATTCAGCCTGCCACAACCAGCTTTACAAGTGTCCAACCACTCTTTTTCTGTTATTAATTTTTTTCTGTCGTGAAGCATTTCTGATCATTCTTCTGTCTAACTGCTTCTTAAGTTTATTGCTTTTCTGTGGTGTTGTTAGGGATTTTCTTTCCCAACTGGTATTACTTTTTAACTACTCATGTAAATCTGTATCTGTTCAGAGTCATGCAGAAAAAACAATTTGTCACAAATCTGCAAAGGCTAAATGATCAAAGCAGAGCTTGCAGGCTCACAACTTTCTTTCTCTGCCTACTTCACCAGACCTCAAAATATTCTATCTTCATTCAGATTCTTATACTGGCCTGTACTATAGACTTTATGTGTGGCTGGGGAAATAAACATACGGGTTAATTTCTTGTCATATCTGCAAGATCAGCAAAGTTGTGCCCATTTATGCCTGCAAAGGATCTGGCAGTAGCTGTTGTCATGGGCTAATCACACAGAATAAGTTCTAAAACAGTAGTGCCACTGAAATCCAGGCACCAGAATATCTTTATGGGCATAGGACTTGTAACTACAGAGTTTTTTGGAATTAAAATTTTGGTTGCTGTGTCATATGAAAAAAAAAAAAAAGAATCCATATTTCCTTACCAAGACTGAATGCAAAGAGATGAAATTTTGGACTCCTCAGCTGTAGAGATGGCAGTGTTACAAACAAAGGTACGTGTGGATAAATGGCACTTCCCCACTTTTGTTCCTAGAAATACAGCGTTAATGTCCTTCTCAACACGTGGTGTGACACAGTGAATGGTTGAGTTTACCCACGATGGCATGACGGTACAACCTCTGCAGCTACTGCAGGCAGGGACCAGTGTCCTTATTCAGTCACTGTCATGGATTTTTTCTAAGAATATACCGTGACCCAAATTCTGCCCTGGGCATCATGGTGTCCTCACGAAGGTCATGGTCACATGTCTCAGAGCAGACTTTGGCCCCATTTGCCATATGGGAGCTGGAAGATCATATTTTTTCTGAATGTCCCTTTTGTTTATTTTTGTGTTTCTGTTAAAAGTTCAAATGAAGAGCTAATTACTAACCCAGCAGAGCCCGGTGGCTGTAGGCTTCCCCGCTGCTCTGCCGTTAGTCTGCTCATGAATGAATTTTTGGTTTTGAGGCAGGTTTCCAGGGCCCCTGTGATGGTCCCAATTTAGCTCAGGCTGCTTATTGCTTGACGTTCCTAAATATGAGTGTGCTGTGAAAACTACAAGGCCAGTATATAAGGAAACTTTGGAATAGGCAACTTAGTCACTTCTCCTCTGGACAGTGACCAGGAGAACATGAGTTCTCTTGTTCCTTACAAAGCTCTTTCTTCTCTTTAGAAATGTGAAAAACTAGTTCAGTCCTTGCTCTCTGGCTCTGCCATGGGAGCTTATATTAATTGCCACATTGGGGCAGATTTCATCCTTGCAAATCTGCTTTTTTCTCATTGTCGCTGCATCGTTTTCTCCGTGTCTCCTCACCGTGCTTTGTACATCATCTATGTTGCCACCAGGATTTTCCATGAGCAGCAGGGGAAATGGGATGGCAGAGCTCCAGGGATTGCTCCTGGCTTTGCCAGTGGCGCCGTGTGGAGGCTTGGGCAGCTCTCCTAACCTTACTGCTTCTCAGCTTTTGCCTCTGGGAAACCGCAAGGGTGGTAGCAGAACTTTTAAAATGATGTGAAAATCAAGTCAGAGTTGATAAATGTGTTAGGATTGTTGTTACTGTAGAAAATGCTAAATGGCTTTCCTCCCTGAGAAGTACTTTGTAGACATGGAGGGAACTGAATCTCTATATAAACACCATATATGCACCTTGATTTACCTGTTTTGCTGACAGGTCTTGCTTGACCTCACAGAGTTAAACCAAAGTTGTGCGAGATGGGAGGAGAGGAACAAACATGTCTGTTCGAGACTTGCAGCATCCTGTAGTCACTATGGCAGAGCTGAATTTTAAAGAGGGTTGTAAAGTAACTGGCTCTGCAGGTGTCACGGGAAAAAGCACAAATGTGCTGGTGAAAGAGCTGACTGGTAGACATTAAAAGCTGGGGAAATTGTAGGAGATAATAGAGCAGCTAGATAGGATGGGGCAAAAACATCACGGACTTTGAGGTGAAAATGAGGCGTTTGCACTACGGAGATCCTCAAGTTCAAGAGACTAAGTAGATGCCGTGCGTTTGGTGCTGGAGCTTAAGGCGGCGCTTCGCAAGCCAGCGGCAGAGGGGAGTCCTCTGTGGAGATCTGTAATAAGGAAGGCTGCATCTGCGCCTCTGCCCACGTCAGTTGGGCTTCAGATAGGTCAGTGTCAACACGGGGCTGGCAAAGGAAATGTGACTCACCAAGGCAAACTCATGGCAACGGTTCGGTATGTGAAAATAATTGAATGTTTCACAGCAGGGCTTCAAAATATGAAGAAAACTCTGCACAAAGCACTGCCAGGCAGACATGCAGATGTATCATCACACATTACAAAATGATACTGAAGTTGTTTTCAGGTGTGAATTTGTTTTTTGGTAAAACAATAGAAAAATCTAAACTTATACAGAAAATAAAACATTGAATCTCCTTTTGTTCCGTCTGTTTTGCGTGTCTCGGAGGACCCTGATGGGACCCGATTCCCGCAGGGCCTGAGTCTGGGGAAGCCTTTTACAGAAACCTTGTTCCGCAGTAGCATAAAGACACGTCATTCATACCTCTGTGATAAGCACTTAGAAATATTTTTCTGAGGAAGTTGATGTAGCTACTGCGATCGTTGACTCGTTTATGCATTCCTAATCTACACTATCGATAGTTCCGGTCAGTGCAGAAACAGGCTTCATCCCATATGTGATTATGTGGGAGGGAGAGAACAGATAATGGAGTATGAGAGCAGCGTACGTGAGCAGGGAGGTCTCGCTGCTAAAAGAGCAGCTTCAATTCTCAGCTGTGCCCAGCATCCATTGCAGCTTTTGCTACATGTACCGTATTATGCAGAAATTTGCCAAGTCCTGTATCCTTTAACAAAGGGAAGCGGGACAGTACTTTTCCTGTATTTTCTTTAGTCAGCAGCTAACCTTCCCTGGAGAAACTGTGAGAGTCCCCCTCCCTTCCTGTCCCCTTCCCCTGTCCTCTGCCTCAGATTCCCTCCCGCTCCCCGTCTCCCACCCTTCCCAGCCTCAGCTCTCTTTCAGCTTGTCATTCGCTGGCTGTGACAGTGCAGAAATGTGGTTGTGGCCGGAGCAGACAGTGAGGACCGGGGCAGGAGGGGAGTCCCTGGTGGCACAGAGCCCTGCCCGGTCACCCACCCCGGGGGCAGCAGCGGCCGCAGGAGGGGGAGAGGAGCAGAGTAGGCAGGCAGGGAAGTATGCAGATTTCTTCGCTGTCTGGCTCTGGAAAGCAGACGATGACAGAAAAGAACCCGTCAAATCTGTCTGCTGGATATTTCTGCGTCCGAAGGACTGCTCTGATCTGCTCCTTGTTGGCCAGGCCCCAAGGATCTGTATGGCAGATGGGGAAAGGGTTCCCCGGCTGTGGCCCTTAGTATTCCCTTTAGACCACCGAGTGCACAGGGGTTAGCACAGTGTGGAAGATGGGAAAGATTCATGTGCGGCTCAGAATACAGCCTGGGAACGACAGAAGCAAGCTGTAGAAGAAAGAGAAGAAAAAAAACAAACCAAACTTATTAAACAAGGCCAGTGATTTGTTTTGGGATTTTTTTAATACTTCCCTCCGTGAAAGCGAAGCTGTTTCAGTCAGTTTGACCCCAGTCATTCTGGCTCTGCTACACGTCGCACCAAATACTTACTCTGCTAAATTGCACTGCTAGAATCTCATTGGCATCTTTTCTTTGAAGTGATATCCTAGAGCTTTCATTTTGTTGCTGGAAATCCCTACATCACGTCCCATATTCCACCCCTTACAGAGCTCCAAAACCCCTGCGGGCACCAAACCTCTGCATTAGGCTTCCTAACTGCAGGCCTGAGAATCAAAAGAGCCTTCATGCTGGCACATCAATCCGGGAGCTGAGATACTGACCCCGTGTGTGAAATTTTGGTTGGGTTTAGCTAATTTTGCATGACATGTCCCTACCAGTCTCCCCAGTCTCAGCAATTCAGCAGCATCAGACACAGTGTATTCATGTACCTTAGGCCAGATCTCCCAGCTCTGCTTTTCTGAAAGGTCTTCCTTTGACAATCAGACATGCCTTTCCCTCCTGCAATGATGGCTAGGAGTGCTGGCAGCCTGCTTCGGAAAAGCAAAGAAGAAATCTTGCCAAAGTTTGTTTGTTTGTTTGTTTGCTTTTAAGAGCAAACCTTGTTGATTATCAGCTAAAGCAGTCTGTCTAGAGACCAACATCAAGTATGCACACACAGCTTCATGCAGTTACAGTTTGGAGCCCGTGAATTAATTAGCAATTTCTCTGAAGAACTGCAGCCTGACAATTTGCAGACTTCATAGCTCTCTGATAAACAGACAACGTACATGACAGATTCCTGGGATCATGGTAGCCTACTTAGCACTGCGAACCACCAACACGCCAAAGGAGGACTTGCCGAAAGTAAGCTAACACAATTCCTGAATGTTAGACATCAAAGCATTAAAGGGACTTTGTCGTTTTAAACCTGAGAGAAATTAAAATTTACATTTACTCTATAGTTAGAAAAAAGTGAACTCCCATGGGAGGATTTGACTCTTCAACTATCTGAGTGTAAAGGAGATCCAGCGCGGCTTGGATAGCTTACTGGCCACGTTACAAACTGTCCCATTGCTAAATAGTTCGTTACCCTCTCTAGGTAGTTTGCCTGTGTGCTGCCTGCTCCCAGAAATCCTTAGCGGAAAATACAGGCTTAAAATGACACACTTCTGCTCTGTAAAGTTGCTATTAAAAACATTAAAACCTTGTGTGCCTTCACCCCAGCAGCAGGGCTGTAAATAACCGCTACCAGCGAGGACAGAGACAATGTCCTATCACCCCTACTTTGTTCTCGCATTTGTTGTGTGCTTGCCGTGTTTCACCTTCAAGAAAACTATTACTTATTGT
Source organism: Aptenodytes patagonicus (assembly GCF_965638725.1). Taxonomy (NCBI): domain Eukaryota; kingdom Metazoa; phylum Chordata; class Aves; order Sphenisciformes; family Spheniscidae; genus Aptenodytes; species Aptenodytes patagonicus. Next base: position 4,316,282 of record NC_134963.1, read on the forward strand.
TAGTTGGTTCAGCAGCTTGACCTCAGATCTGAACGTGGGACTGGACACTGTACAAATACCAAAAAAAAGAAGTCTAGTCTATAGCCAGGCTAGATATATGAGACAGGCAAAGGTAAGGAAAAGGGACACAACAGGCAAAGGCATTTTTCTCTCCCTCGGAGTGAGGTGATTTATTCCCCGGCTTTTTCATCACTTAAAGGTGTAGAATTGCATCCTGCAATAATAGGCATGCCCACAAGCCAGGATTGCCTAGTCGTAACAACATACAAATGTGAAACATGGGAATTTGCTGGCCTGAATGGCAGCTTCACTTCACTGAGGCAGATACAGTGGCACCTGGATTTTGCTTCTAAGATGCATTTCTTTCTTTCTTGAGCTTTTTACTGAACGTCACAGGCTCTGTAATGAGAGACCTCTCACTGCTGGTCATCTTATTAAGGATCCCACTTTTCCTTTGTAACACCTACCCGTTATTTTGCTCCTTTTCTCCCTATTTACTACACACAGCACTGTCTTATATATTTAGCTTTTCTTTCCCCCCCCTCAAACTTAGCAGTGATAGATTCTATCTATACAGAGATGAAAGTTCGTTAGTAAGAATATAAAATAGCTAAAAGGCTTTGCAAAAGTTAACTCTCAGATTAAATATAATGAGGTATTTTTCCTGAATGCCTCGTGTGTGACATTAGGAGGGACAGACAGTCTCTGTGATTATCCCATGTTGCTTTTTTCCCCTACAGCACAATCCAGCCATTGGCTGTTCTCTGTTTTTAACTGGAAAATTGTGATTGCTGTGCTTTATATGTGTATATGGCTTTGTTTCACTGCTCATCCTTGCCAAATCTGCTCGCTCCATGAGCATTGATTCTGCTCCAGCGGAGGAGTGAGAGTGTGGCTGGAGGTAAGTCACCCCCCCATTGCATGGCAGTCTAAACTTTTCAAGGAATCACAGATTGAAAAAGAAAGAATGAAAAATATATTCAGACATTGATTCTGCCACCCATTTCTTTCTAACCAATGGTTTTGCAATCACATTTTGCTATTAAAAAAAAAAAAAATCCATTTTTCCCTCTGTAGCAGCTGTGTGGAAGACTAGGAGTCAGCAGGTAGATATATCCAGAGAAACATGCATTTGGGTTTCTGTTTATGCTCCTTTTTAACCCTGTGTCAGCACATCTGATTGTGCAGCTCTCTTCCCTGTTCCGAGGAGAAAAGGAAACTGATTAAGTAGCAAGTGCTTAAATTAAATGTGATTAATTTGCTTTTATATCCCCTTCCTCTCTTCCATTCCCAGTGACTTCAGACTTCACTCTGCACAATGAAAGGTGCACACATTAAACCAAACAGCTAACTTTGAAGTTCATGTCAGTCTTTTCGCATTTTTGCATTTAGGTTTCACCATCATTTCTCATACTTGCAGTATTTTGACTTGTACTTGCAACTCTTCTATTTATATTAAAGGCCTCACAAATTATTTTGTGTTATTTCTGGCCACAGTTCCTTTATTCCTTTGGACACAGAAGAATTGCAGCTAATTTTTCAATTTTTTTTTTTAGTGAATCGTAAAGGCTCGGAAACCAGAGGGCAAATAAAGAAATTAGAATTATATTTTATTTATTTCAAGCCCAAGCACTTTCAAGCCCAAGTACTATGATATTTTAAGACTGAACTCGCGCTATTTGCAAGCTCAGAGCTGACAATAATGTACTACAACCGAGGAAATTTGCTTTGGAGCGTTTTCAGTTCCTCTGCACCACCATGTATCTAGCCCCACCAGCTGCTTCTAAAACTTGCACTTCAGCTGCCATAATCTTATCATTAAAGGTGGATTTAAGTTTTAAGAACCAACGAACAAACCTTTGTGCTTGCAACCAGAAGCTGGGAGATGACTCTGCATTTAAGGTGCAAGCTCAGCTTCACTCCAGCGTTGAGTACTAATCCAGTATAATCGAGTGTTAGGTGGTATGAACTCACAGCAGCTCCTTTAGAGAGATGCATCTCTTCGCATTATTGTTCAGCTGCTGCTTTCTGACTTTTCAAATCCCTTCTATGTTGTTGTTTTTGTTTCCTATCCTTGCAGTGGTAACATGAGGAAAAAAGCTGAATTTGACCACATCCATGAGGATGTCAAGCATTGAGACTTTATTGGTTTAGAAGCTTACTAAATTTAAACAGAAGCATTAACGTGGCCTTGGGCTCTCTTGACAGTTATAAACTCTTCCTTGGGGGGATTTCTGTAATGCTTTCTAATCAGCTTAAGGAGTTAATTAAACAGCTGTCACTTAGCTTCTTAATTCTGAGACTTGATGCTAAATAAGATTTGAAATTAGTTATGCATGACTGAAGCATGGATTCTCTGATATAAATAAGATGGCTGCTAGCTGAAGAGGAGGAAAATCTAGGCCTTTTTTAAATAAACAGTGAAAAGATTCGGGGTGGTACCCTGGATTAATGCTCTACAGGCTGATGAAAAGAAAAGAAGAAAAGGAAAATGGAGGATATTAATGAGTGCCAAATGGGACGGATTTTCTGGCAGCTATTCATTCTCATTTGGTGGCATGCCCTGGACTTCGGGAGATTTCAGTGATCATTTTTTTTTCTCTTCCCTATTGCAGTCTGTACACAGTAAACCTAAAAGCCAAGATACCTACTGAAAACAAAAAGGAACAGGCTTGATTTTAGAAGTTAGATATTTAGCCTGCAAAAATACATTCCACTATTATAATGAAAACTGTAACTGGAGATCTGCTGTGCTTATAGAACGTGTATTATAGTGTTGTGGAGACGACTTAATACTTTTTTCCTTGTGTATTGTAGTAGGACAAGCAATTCTGAAGGGTGTGAGCTGCAGATCAGTCCAAGTTATTTTGAGGAAACACGTCTGCAGGTCTTTTTTGAAAACAAGCTGGTGCCTTGCTCACTGCTGCTTGTAGTGTTGTGAGGGCTAACAGGGATCTGGCGTTAAAACGATGTGTTGAATCATGCTGAAATGCTTTTGGAAAAGAATGTTGACAGTTAGTACTAAATTTTTCTTTGTCACATAAATCTGACGTGCGGCCTCAAAGCTAAGCATGAGTTAGTCATGTATTTATTTCTTTTAAAAGTCATTATTAATACAAACATTAGGAAATATTGTGTACACAGAGAGAACTAGGGGAAGAAAAAAAACTCCTTAAGGTTTATAAAGATATTGGTAAAGTCCTTTCTTTCACCTCAGAAATTATAAGGCAAAAGATATCCGAAGGGAAATTAAATTGCAAGGAAGCTACCAATTAAAATTGAAAAAGCTAATAGGTATTCACTTCTGCATTCCTACTTAAATAGATGCTTACTGTGTACATCTTCTGAATATGTTTCTGCTGGAGGGTGTAATATGCTCAGTTATTTAATGTGAGTCTCTTCAGTAGGCAAAGAATGCTCACTCCAGAATCTTCTTTAAAAGTATTACTATTTTTTAACGTGGTAGCAATTTCAGAATAAAGATTACCTGGTCCTCCATTTCTATTACATGGAGAAAAATGTTTTTCTCTGATTATTTTTTCATTTTATTATTTGGGGGGGTGGTGTATGTGAATTAAAAAGATATGCTGCGTAATAGTTAGAGAAAGTTCAGCATCTTTTTAATAGCTGCTCAGGGAATCAACTTTCAGCCGCTAGAATATTTGGCTATAGCTGTGCAAAAGCATAACTATTCCCATCTTGCAATGCCCGGACATCATATCTCCTATAATCCGTGTTAGTTAGGGATAAAGAACATAATATTTCTTCAGAAGATTCCTTTATCACTTAAGCAGCAAAAAGTAACACTTTTAAATTAGAAACTATTTAGATTTATAGCTTTTTTACATGCTGAGACTCTGAACTATAACTCGCTGTATAGCTAAATAAGTATCATGTTTGTTTCCTAAAAATGAAATAATTTTTATATGCTTTCACCAGGGGAACATTAAGCCCTTTCTAGCCATTAAACAAATGACTGAAGAAGCATTTTACTCTGCCTCTGCTGTGTAAATTGGTGTAAATGGTTATTATGCCTCTGTGTTCAAGGGTGAGATGCACACCAGGTGCCTAAAGAAATCATCCTCCAAGTCCATACATGTAGAGGTACTGAAAACTCTGCAAACAGAATGTACCGCTCCGTTACTCTAGTGTAGACTAGCACAGCTTCGGACCACTGCCAGCTTGCTTTGCCCTGCTTTTACTTTAGAGAGGTATTGGGTGGATTTGTTTTCCTGGGACTGAACAAGTAGTTGCTGATAGAAAGTCAGAAAATCGCCACAGACATTTATATGAACTCCAGGCATTACTTCTTGCCACCCCCCTCCCTCATTTCCTTTGGAGAGAGAGGGGACAAAGATTGTTTTGGAGGTTTTTTATGACTGTCTAAGAATCAGCAATACTGTCACATGCTGGGCATTGTGCTGATACAGACTAAGCACAGTTCTGGACACACTTTGGTTCTGAACATCTAGAACATGGATGCAGACAGAAACTACAAAACTTTGAATCTGGGATCTTTGATTTTGGATAGAGACAACATATGAATTTGCTTCCTTATCTTAGAATGAGGTATGAATATGCTCATCTCCTTGCATTTAAGTGCTCTCATTGAAGTCATTGCGATCATTCACGCAATTGGGTTAAGCACGGATCTGTCGGACTGTAGCCTCAGATAGAAAGCTCTGGGGCAGGACCTGAAACCACGTTACTGAGCTTTGAAGCCAACTGAGACTCGGACATGCAGAAATTCCCTGTGGATTAGATGTGCTATGCACATGCTTTTAGAGAAGGAAAACAGGGTAGTGACAGTGAAACAGCTGAGTACTAAGTAGCCTGTTTCTACATCTAGATCTAGAAAGTGGCAGGTACCAGATATATTAGGATGCAGACTGTATTCAGAATATCCAAAGCCAGCACCTGGAAAACTCAGAAACTCAAAAGAAATTCTTCAAGCTTGTGAGAATCATTCTCAGTTACTAGCTCTTGCCAGGGGAAATTACATTTGCCTTTGGTAAGCAGACCTCATTAATCACGCTGTTTCAAAGGCTTAGTTATTAAACTTCCCTTTGCTTTATAAAATAATTGCAAGGGTCATACTGTAATGTATCAACTGGAGGAATAAGGCCATTCCTGTTTGAGGGAGCAGGTCTTCTCAGCTTGGTACAAGGTGCAAGTAGCTAGGTATGTGGTATGGCCTCAGGTAGTCCCAATGAAATGAGATTCATGCCCAAGTGTTTGCAAAATCAGGACCTAATGCCTGGATTCTGTAATTATCATGGATGCTTAATAGCACTTGGTCTGTCAAGCTGCCCCCATTTGCAGCTCTGTGGAGCCTGTAGGAGAGTGGCAAAAGTATCTAAATAACCTGCATGCAGTAACTTTGCTGCAAAGCCCAGATCTGAAAAAAATAAAAGAACCTGGAAACTTAATTGCCAATTTTTCTGAGATCCTAGTTGCTTGAATAATACGTACTCTACTGAGAACAAATGTGCACTCAAGACAGAAGGGCCTTATAGTACAGGCAGATATTGTCACCTTTGTATGAATTATAATTTCAAAATATCTGAAGGGCTTTTGTGCTGAGGGAGGGAGAGGATTTTCTTCTTAAGTTCTCCTTTTGTGAAATCCTATTTTACCCTCCCCTAAAGATCATGGTGAGGATGGGGAAACTTTAGCAAAGCAGCTGTCAAAAGACCAGGAGGTTTTTTTCTTTCTTTCTTTAAATATTGCTTTGAGTCCGAATAAAGTGTCTCTGTTTCTTTAAGTAATAGGAAAAGGTCTTTTTGATCCATATCCTTTAGATGAGAGAAATCCCAGCTTCTCCTCTTTAGCCCAAGAGGCAGTAGGGGGAGTCGTCATCTTCTGGTAACTTGGTTTCAATCTCCCACTTTGTCGTCTTCCACAAGTAAAATGAGGTTAGTCTCAGAGCTCATAGCCTGAGCTATTTAGATAATGAGAAGTTAGCACTTGGGGGGCTTTGGAAGCCTTTATTTCACAAGAGCCAGCTGAAATCAAGAGCCTCTTGTTCTACGGGATAGTCTGTGATTTGCAGGCACGGTTCTGAAAAGCTCAAAGGCCTTTCCAGGAACGAGCAGAATCTTGCAATTAGGAGCAGAAGAATTCAGGCGCTAATTTGTGCTCTCTGTGTATCTTGGCACAAGTCAGTGATATCTGTTGTGCGAGACTGGTGTGACACCCAGGTAACCGAGTGCTGTTTAGTCTCGTGCTCTTCATATAATCAGAACTCAGCGCTTTTAAATTAGAAGTGATAAATCAAACAGAAGGAATGCCTTTTGCAATAATCATCGCAACAATGACGTACCAGTGACACAGGTCACTACAGAGCTCATTTTGTTTAAAGAGCCCAGGCCCTTCTCAGCATCCTTCCTTTTTGGGAGAGGATGGTTTTGCATGAGTCTCATTAAAAGGTAAAGAATGAGTTGTGAACAAGTGCTTGCCCACTATTACCCAACAGGATAAGTCCTAGAAAACCTGACGAGGGCCGGATTCCCTACAGTCCTGTCGTACACGGTCATTTACGCAGGACCAGAATGGTGGTACTCTTAAACTAATTCCCTAGGAGGCAGAGCAGAGGTAACCAGATCTTGTCTGCCATGACAGACAGTGCCACTAGCCCATTTTACAGGCTGTGAATTGGGGGGCTTAAGTTGAATCTGCCAACATTGCATCCCAAAGAGCAGCCTAAAGCCTGCCTCTAAGGCTGGAGTTGCTTCCGTACACATGGCCAGCCTGAGTGTCCAACCGAACTAACGTGCAGTCAGAGGCCATGCTAGAGCACGCCCTGCATGCCAGATGGTTTAATGTGCTACCAGGTGGCTTTTGTAGCAGCTATTACCCCTGTGCGGGCTGTCTACAGACTGGAAGTTAGAAAGTGTGCGTATTGCAGAAGACACCCCCCACTGCAGAGGCTTGTAAAAGATCACCCAGGAGATTTGGGGCAAAGTGGATTCCTGACTATCCTCAATCCAAACTTGTTCCCTAGCAATTACACAGTACTTCTTTGGTGTAAATGTTGACAGTATTTGTCCAATAGTGTCATATAATTTCAGTATTTGTAGAAAACCTTTCAGAAAACAGTTTTGTGGGTAAACCAGCAAGACTTAAGACATTATTTTTATGTGATCAGCAAGATCGTTAGTGAGCTCCTCAGGATGGAGATTTCATGATTGCTAGGTGCAAGGCATATCTTGTTTATGTGGTGCAGGGTCATTCCTCGGGTGTTAGGTTGCTTTGATGCTTGATGAGCATTCATGAAATAGCAATTAGGGCACGACAGATATCTTAACAGCCCTGAATCAGAACTGGGAGTTTGGTTCCAGGATTGAAGGGAGGAAATTTGTCTTTTCTGCCTGCTGTGCTTGGAACAGTTCTTGGCATAGCCATTAGAAATTAAAGTAAAGCTGAATCTAGGTGGTACTAATGAATTAATAGCAAAATATATTAACTAAAGGGGCTTTTTTTGATCTCTTTAGGAAGCAGAGATCCTGAATACAGCTATTCTCACAGGGAAAACAGTGGCTGTCCCTGTCAAAGTGATCTCTGTGGAAGATGATGGGACTGTGACTGATCTTCTGGAATCTGTGGAGTGCAGATCATCAGACGAAGATGTCATTAAGGTAGGAACATAGTGCTCCATTGCACAAAGGCAGAGGCCCTGCAAAACAGTGGTGTTCTCTAAAGTGACAAGTTCTTTCATCTTCCTAACTGTTCTACTGCTGGAAGACAAAGGTTTATTATCACTGTTACATATAGGTTGGTTCAGCGGAGCAATAAAACAAACACAAAATCTCACGTTTTCCATCCTGCATGTCAAACAGCTGGAACTGTCTGTCACTTCCCACTTCTGAAGTATTTTTGGAGTTCACTCTACCTTTACCTTTTACTTTTCTGCTATATGGGCTGTGTAGGTTCAGGAATGCCGTCAGCTCATGTCCTAGAGAAGGGGAGGTCATTCCTCTGAAGCTGGTTTGCCACATTGGAACAGGAGCTGTATGACTCAAGGTTGGGTCTTTTCTTGGTACTGACCCAGTAGTGTATTGCAAACAACATTAGCTTTACATTTGGAATTTTCTTTGGTCACAATAGCTACTAGGGTGTCTCACAGGAAACATGTTGGCCACCAATCGTGGACTGGGAACTACTGGATAAGACACTTGACCAGTGGATTTACTCTGTACAACAGCTCTATAGCCTAAACTTCCTTGAAAGAGAAATGCTAGGCAGTAATATACCACTACTGTTTTGACTCACAGCCTGTACTTTCCTAGCCAGTGGGGAGGAGAGAGCCTACAGGAATGCCTTTAAGTGCCTTTTTATTACTGAATTATTATTTTAAATAAATTATGAATTTATTACTGAAATCTTAGGGTCAGACTGGACCCTCAAAAAAATTGCTGCTTCTTGAAGGCTTTCAACTTGTACCAATATTACTACTAAAAGCTTGTAAGAAGTAAAGACGAGTAGATGAGGCACTTAGGGACATGGTTTAGTGGACATGGTGGTGTTGGGTCGACGGTTGGACTCGATGATCTTAGAGGTCTTTTCCAACCTCAATGATTCTATGATTCTAAGTCCTGCATATTCCTACTCAGCTTGGTTAATGGTTAACACACGTTAGTGGTAATGGAAGGACACGGTTGGCAGTGGTGATTGTGGGAAATACGGTGGAAAGTATTCCAGCGTAGTGACAGAAATGTTGGCTTGTCTACAGCAGCCTTATCTTTTCACAAACTTATCTGTGGTTGTCACTTGAGAAAAGGAAACGAGAGACATGGCTGCAAATAAAAGTTAAAATTGAATTTTTTTAACATAACCAGCGTGTCACAAAATGATTACAAATACTACAGGCCACTCCTCCAGCTGCTGGAAATCACTGTTATCCCATTAACTTTTGTGAACTGCACCATATTGAGGACTTGGCCTTTGTGAAATTTGTCTTAGCCTAAAGCTGACTGGAATGCTAAGCTTTCTCCCTGTTATGTTAGTTCATTTTATTTTGGATTCAAACAGCTGAGGGTAGTGTTTAGCTCCAAAGCAAGCCTCCCTGGGCCCCATTAGCTGAAAAAGACTCTTCCTAGTGGACCTTTTTTTGCCTTTATAGGCAAAGATGAGTGTAGGTACTTGGTTGTTACTGTCATATGGGCAACTGTTGGGAGTTTGAGACATACCTACACGTTTAGTAACTTCATGTCACGGAGGGAGTGACAACTTGGAGCAGGGTAATTGAAGAATAGAGCTGGGTATGGGTTTAAATGATCTTTCTTGACCTATCTCTAAACAGATTTTAATTCCCCCCCCCAAAAAAAAAAAAAAAAAAGAATTGCAAAGTTTACACTTACTGGACTTGTTTTAAGTAACTTCATGATAATTTTTTATACATAAGATAAACCCAAGCAATTTAAAAGTCCAGCATTTTTTATGTTTCCCTTTTAGAATCTACTCAGGGTTTCTATTTATCTGAATAGCCACCATGCTGGTATTTTCTGATTAAATGTGTCTTTCTGGCTGTCTTAATCCAGACTTTTTTTTTTTTACTTCTATGAAGACCTTTTGAATCTGCTATATCTGCCAAATAGAGCAAACTGATGGACTGAATCTAGGTTTAAAAACAGAAAGAAATTATTTGGGGTCCTTGCCTTGTGTAAGTTAATGGACTAAGTTTTCACTCACTAACTCACTCATTAACTAACTTTTTAGGTTTTTTTCAGAGAACTGGAAAAAATAATTCGAAAGCAAATATATCATTTGGAAGATATTTTAAAAATCCGTTTCGTTTTCCAAAGTTTTAGTTTATCAGAGTGGTTTGGCATGTCCAATGGATATTTGTGAAACGGTTTTGGCTGATATAAATCTGCAACAGTTTGTAGTATACAATATGCTCGGCTCTAACCCTGGCAAAGAGGTGAAAGTGGTAGTACTGCTCGAGTGTATATCTATCATTAACTGTAAGTACATGAATACACCAGTAAAGGCTTGTGCGCTTAGCATTGTTCACACGCATGCCGTTGCACAGTGATGCTAATGATAGGCCCGGTGTCGAAGCAGGAAATCACTAGTCAGAGATCAAGACATTCTGGGCTTCTGCAAACGTCCCGCTAGAGTTCACTCCTCCGCAGTAGGAAGGTGGGTTTCAGCAGCATTAAAATGAGTTGCCAGTTTAAAGCGAGCTCTTAATTGAAAATGTGTCTCTGAGTTTTCAGTTTACTTGCTCTGTTTCAGACCAAGCCTTATTCACAGACATCTTATCTAATGAAGATAAAGGTATATAATTACTGGCCAGCCTTCAGCATGCAACAGTAATTAGAGTTTCTGTTCTCCGGGCATTAGAGTAGTGAGTATAAAATGGAAGAAAAAGTCTGCTTAAAATGCCCATTGAAATATAAAGATTAAGATTACATTTCTTTGTGTCTTTACTGTTGCTGTTTTTCAATGCATCAGTCATGTAGCTTCTAACAGATTGATTACGTCTTTGTGGCTTAGCTTTTATTCCTATTTTTTCTGTGTTGATTAATGATGAGTTTAAGCTCATTTTCCTTGCAGAATGAGGATACCTCATTCTTCTTTTAGTTTCAGGGGCCACATTTATTACTCACTTCTTTCATCTGGGACTTCAAAGAACTTTAAAGAGCCAGATCAAATTCTGCACTGACTTGTTTTCTGCCAAACTGCATCTACTTGAACTTGATTGAATAAGTCAGGACAGAATTTAGTCCATTAAAACAATATTGTTATTGATAAATGATTGTCTGAAATGATTTGGTCCACCATGACAGAGTAACCAAGCCAAAAAATGGAGGCATGTTATAGGCTCTGTTTCACAAATGAGGAATCTGAGACACAGAAAAGTTAAGGTGAGAATTTCAAAGTGCTGTAAAGAAGTTCTGGCCATTGAAGTAGATGGTAAAACTCCTACTGCCCTCATGGAAGAGAGTCATTAGTGAGCAGACTTTTTTTGTTGAGTTGTTAATATGGATCAAATTGTCAAGATTATTGAAAGCAAGAATGAGGAGAGGGGAAAAATCAACATCTTTTAATCTTTCATTTTGAAAAGACATTTCCATTTCAAAATGGCCATTTTTTCAAGGCTCAACAAAGCCTAAAAGTCTCCAAAGCAACGCTTTCCAACGCTCTGTGTTTTCAATTTGATGAGTTAATTGAAAATCTGCATTTTGGTTGCCCTGAAATGAAAACACCTTTAGATTCATTTTGTTTGATCAGTTAACTAAAAATTCCAGTATATTCTCAGCTCTGTCCAGAAGCCACTTGCCAGAAGTCACACAGTGAATGGTGCCAACGCTGGGAACAGGATACAGTTTCTCTGGCCCTTTTTTATACTACACTGTCTATTTTGTAGAAGACTCCATTCCAAATCTGTGTGTTATCCAAAATTTCGTGCTTTTCTAACAAAATACCTTTAGCTTATTTCCTTCTAGAGCACCTTGTACTTTTCTTAGATCTCAGATAAGGATGCAAACGGGAGGGCAGGCATTACTAACTTTTGTCTGTATTACAAGCAAACTCCTGGGGGCAGAAGGAGTGAAAGGAGGGGTTGTTACTACCGATATCCTTTGCACAATGTAGGACTTGCCACAGAGCCGTGGGGCTGTGTCCCACGTGCAGGGGCCGTGCAAGATGTTGCAGGGTGGCCTTTTGCTCTGAATTCCCATTTCCCAAAGCTCTACAACCAGTTCTGGCTGTGGGACGATTGCCTGGCGTTTGTGCTTGTCCTCTGCAGACTCTCATCTTTCTGGCTGTGTGTGAGGAGCGAAGCAGTAATGTTTTATCCCTGCTTGCTGTTTATCAAGCAGCTGTAGAGTTGCAAAGCCAGGCTACTCCAGCCACAGCTACATGGTAGGAAGTTATTGCTGCTCGGGCGAAGGGTTGGTAGCCGCTTTGTTCTGTTCACTTTGGACTGTATTAGAGGGGGTAACAATGCACTGGCACTTTGTAAAGTATTACTGCAGACTAATAAATCTTGCAGTAACACTTAGTGTGGTTTTATCTGTGGCAAAATAACTTATTTTTAATCAAGTGACAGACTTTACGAAAACTGAAGTGTCAGAGCATTTAAAATAGCCTGAAGCAGACAGTGTTTTAAAACATTAAACTTTTAACAGCTGTTTCTTTTCTTCCTTACACTGGCGCACTTCAGGGAAAAGTTGAATTCTTCTAAAGGCAGTGGAGTGACAGAGTAAAAAATCAAAGGGAGAAGATAATCGAGACTAGGATTTTATCTGCTCCTTAGTTTAGCATTGGCAGTTCCAGTGCTGCAGATTTCACAACCATACTGCTAGTGGGAGTCCATTTGATATTCTTTTTACAACACATTCTTGGAGGCATGTGATTACAGAATTTTTCACTTCCAGCTTTCAAATGGAAAAGAAAACCCTCACAGCTGCAGGTCAAAGGCATGGGCCCCCAAAATGGAGGTACTGCAAAGATACACAAAAATTTAAAAACAAGAGAGTATGAAGAATCCCAGTTTCCCTGTGATCTCTTGAGCTTAAGCCAAGCTAAGAGTGATTTGAGGTGCATGTTATGGCTTAATTGAGTCTAACAGCTCACCTAGTCAAAAGCGGGGAGCCAAGTATTCACCCTTTCCTGGCACTTGCTCCAGTGAATTAGTGGAGGGGGAAGGACAGAAGGAAGAGAAAGGATCCTGCAGTGGGGGCAAAGCAAAGTGAGAGAGGGGGAAGAGTGAGGAAGAGCAAGCCCCTGTTTCAGCAGTAGTGATCGATTAAACTAGCTAACCAGAATGTGGAATATCACATTCGGGTGAGGTTGTCGCATGGGTTTTGGTCGCTCAGGGTTCAGAGGACCCAAATAGAAGGAAAAAGCAGATGTAATCACATAATTTGTTGAATGATATCAAAGAAAATACTTTCCCATCAACAAATGGGATTTTGTCGAGATTGAACACTTGCATAGAAGAGTATGGTTGTGTAGGGCTGAATTTTACAATGGGAAAATAAATCTCTGCCTTGAGGGTTCGGTGAAGATCAAGTTCCTGCCGTGGTTTTCCACAATATAATGTGCTTTCTCTCACCAGCTGAACTGCCTTATTCCATCCCAAATAATTTTGATCTGTCTTGAAACGAACATTTGATTTAAGTCAGCAAATGGATGTTTTTATTTTCTGCGATGTCTAAACATTTCATTTTTATAGCAAATGATGAAATCATGTGCTGTCATTTCAACTCAGTTTCAGTATTCCTGACATCAGAATCTTTCTGAATTGTTCACCTTAGGATGAAGCAACTGTGAAAAAGAAAATACTTTTTCTGATCTACTCTAGTAATCAGGGGAAGGACAAACTCAGAAAAATGCTCTATCAAACATAAAAGTTGTAATAATAACTGTTGAGTTCAGTCCATGTGCTGTTGATGTTGGTTATAAAGGGAGCAGGAACAATTTTAATCTCTCTCTGGTATGAAAAGCAGACATGGCAAAGATGAGTTCTGAATGTAGAACTGATATAACAGTCCCACATCTCCCAGGAATCATCTGAAACTCGCCAAAAGCTGTTGAAGTTACTGGATTTGTCTCTTTCATATTCTGCCAATTCATCATTCTGATGTGAATCTTGAGAAGTAACAAGGTTTTTGTGGAGTCGTTTGCCTTTTTGTAATATCCATACTGAAAATCCCAGTGTGACTGCTACAGTTGCTATTGACTACAGTTTCTTTATATTTATGAAAGGCTATAAGCTTATAAGATACAAAACTTCTCTGTAATGGAAAAATCCAAATAATTCCTGAATTGAGACTTCCTCAAAATTCTACAGAAGATACCCAGAAATCTGTCTCTCTGTGCTTAATGGGAAAGAATATGTGTTCTTGTAGAGCCAGGGGTGATAACCTCTTTCTTTCTGTGGGTATTTCTGTTCCTTTATTGGGAGGAATATGGCTATATCCATAAAAAGAATGAGACAAAATCTAAAGAATATCCAAACAGTGATGCCAAAGGGGATCTGAGTGAGCAGATTTAATCATTTGCTGAACCCAAAAGGAGTCGATGAATGTCCCTAATGTGTTAAACAATTGCTAAGGTGCAATTCTGTGACTGTTTAACTAACAGGGAGCTGCATTCCCAGCTTTCTGCTGGCCATGAGTGCAGCTGAGTGAAAATGAATCGATTTTTTTTTTTTTTTTTTTTTTGGTGAATGAGCTGTCTGCCTGCTCAGCTCCCTGCTCGAGTTCATTTCAGATGCTCACGATGCTTGTGTCAGCACTGGGAAAGAAGTGACATCGGAGTGGGAATCAGTAGCTGAGGGTGAGAGGTGGCCAGGAGTGCTTCTTTCTATTGTGTATTCGTTTAAGTGACGTGAAATTATGGCTTTGCACAGGCATTCCCATGCTGTCACATCATTAGTCCGATACCATCCACGTAAAAGGCTTATCCTGGCCCTGTGCCTGTGAAACCCCCCAGTGAAGATGCTCAGAAACTATCGTGAAGAGGATCTTCCAAGTGGCTCACCTATTCCTGAGTGTCAGATTTGTACAGCAAAAGATAGCCGTGTAGGAATGTCAAAATCACCTTGCCTTTCAAAGGGGATTAGGGGCATTACTTTTTTTAGCTGCTTTCAAAACCCAACTCACTGTATACTGAATCCCGGTATTGAGAAGTGCTCCATCATCTCAATGAAAAGAGATTGGTTGATCTCTAGAAAAAATGTGCCGAGGAAGTAAGGAACAGACAAGCTGCATACAAAGGGAAATTAGTTCTCTTCTTTCTTCCACTGGGCTAAGCCAGCAGTGCATCACTGAAGCACATGATGTTACACTGATACAAATGAAAGCTAAATTGGGCTCAGATCATCCAATAGCACCAGTTTCCAAAACAGGAACTTGCATTAATCATTATAAGTTGTGATTCTTTCTCTTTAAAAGTTCCCTTTAGCTTTAAAACTCTTTGTGTTCTTCAGTTCCAGTGACCGTCTGCCACTTTCTTTTAGAAGATGTGGTATTTATAGCTCTTTGTGACTGCACTAAGCCATCCTCCAGATCATGACACAAAACTGTGTTGCTTTGTTACCGCACAGTAAAAAGCTACAATATGCCGTATGAATTACTGTCTTTGCAGCCCAATTTAGGATTTTTCTGGACATACCAGATACAGCATAGCCACTAAATGACTTTGCTTTTGCTTATCATTTGCAGGACTGTCCAGTTACTGTATTAGCTGTGGAAGGGGATTAGTCTTATTAAAATAAAAATATATGTGACAAGATATTTTCAGCTGATTTAAATATGCTTAGATCCCGTGACTGTATCAGTACTATAGTGATTAATAGCTGAAGATGACGCTGGTGATCTGGAGTTAGTAGAGAAACTGTTGGTCCGATCTGAAATATCCTGAATATTAGCTGTGGGATACTTGCAGGACTTCTAGAGTTCTCAGAGGCAATTGGAAGAACGAGGGGCTTATTTAGGACATACATGTATGAAAGGAAAAAAGAGCCTACAAGTGTTAGGAAGGCTAAGAGGTTGAAAGGACATAATGAGCCCGAACTTGTAATCATGTGAAGTTCTCTCTTCTTCATTGGTAATGAAGAAAGGCAGTATGCTCTAGCGGTTAAACCTGGGCTGGGATTTTAGGCATTACAGATTCTAATAAGGGCTCAGTCTGCATACAGATGTGACACTTGATTTTCATTTCATTTGCCTCTGCCTTAATAAGATTGGATAACAATTGGATAACCCATTGGATGGGTTTTAAGATGCTGTATTGAAATGTGCTGGTTATAGTGCGGGCTCTGGCATATGCTTTCAGCTGTGACATCGGTGTGCTATTGTGATCTTTGGCATGTCATTTATTTGATCTGTCTCAGCGTAGACACATACAAAAGATGTATAATGGTTCTGAATTACCTTGACAGATAAAGAGCATTAATACTAAATCCTTGAAAAATGCTTTGAGATCTTTGCATAAAATGTACTATCTAAGCATCATCATTGTGATTGTTAATAATATACGTAACCCTAACTAGGACAGAGTGCAGACTCTTTAGGAAGCACTCTTGTTTAATTTAACTTAATCACAGCACATGAAAATGACTGTCGTGATAAAATGTTAGTGGCTGAGTAAGGATTTAGAAATATTTCCAGATTTCTCATGTAACAGAGTCTGTGCAGGTCTACTGACTGAAGATTTCTTCCCTTTTATCCACCGTCTGGACCATTTTGCATTACTTTCTAGGACCTCGTTGAGGCAAGCATGTAACTCTTTTTGCCTGAAGCTTAAAAGGCAAGGACTTCGTACATCAGGCCACAGGCTAAATGAATTGACTTAGGCAAAGTAAGTTCCAGACCTTTGTGGCTGATCCACTGAGACAGGGTACTTTTCCAATTATTTTTTTATTCTGTTTTAGGCAGATAATCATGCTCGCTATTTACCAGACCAAGGATTAATTAATACGGAGAGAAGAAATGTAGACAGAAATCTAGAGGGTGAACAGCTCCCTTCGGTACCATGGAGAGCGACACTTGAATTTCTGAGCGCAGTCAGAGGACTTCTAAATTCAGGAAGAAATCTTGCAGATCATGTCCTGCTACAGGAAACATCTATATCCACAGAGTAGGTTTTCATGTCTCTCTTCCCTTCCATATGGGTGCAGGAAAACGAATCTAAAGACAATGTATGGGAGGTGATGTGTCCACCTTTGGATCTACTTCTCCCTCCAGTGCTTGACTCTGTTAGCTGCTGTTGTCACTTACATTCAGCTAGTGATACCCAGCCCACCCATCATCTTAACTGAGCCTCATCTCTCGCTCCTCCTGCGGTTCTTCTGTAGTGGCTATCCAGCTGTTCCATACTGACTGTTGCTGCTGCTTTTGCTATTTTTCTGTGCTTGCCATGTCTTAAATATTTTTCTCTGTGTTTCTGCCCTTACCTACCCTTTGGGTTGCCAGTTTTTAACCTTCTTGTATCAGTCCCATTGCCAACCTTTTCTGAAAGTTTCCAGACAATAAAATACCTAGTGGTATCCTAACGTCTCATAAGCACCAGTGGCTGCATGTCTAGATCCTGCAGTTCCTTATTTAAGATTTGCAGAAGTGCTCAACTTCCACTTAGGGAGCTAGGTAAGCTTCAGCAGAGGAAATGTATCCTATGAAGGGCCAGTTCGTCCTTTTCCAGATATGTTTTTGGTGTGGCGTAATCAAATAAAAAAAATTGCTATCCTTAAATAGCTCAGAATGAGTATGTATTGGGGGCAGATGTTTTTGCATTGTTTCATTCTGTCAAGTGCAGTGTAGTCCTGGCCTGTGCTCTCAGCTCTTCCCTGGTTTTCCGTCATGACTTTTGGCTACCCATTTACTTGTTCTCTTTGCAGTTACTTATAGAATTGGCATAGTACTTCTGAAGGATTTCCAAGAGCATGAGAAGGTAAACAAGTAAAACACATCTGGAAAGTGCTTTGAGATGTCAGAATACAAGGAGTTATCTGAGTCCAGTTTATTATCAAAAATACTTACCTGTAATAGTTCTCATGCTTTACACGTGTGACAGGATCTGGTCTGTTGCCTTTTCTAAGATGATGGCACAGCTGTTGTATTTGTTTGTAGGAGACAATAGTACTATTATTTTTCCCACATCAGCTACCCATAGAAATGCTGTACAACTTCCCTGTTTCAGCCTTATTTTGCATCATTGCCTTGTTTAACTAGTTATTGGATGATAAGCCTGATTTTTGAAGCTATTTAGGCATTCAAATCCAATTAATTTAATTAGGAATTAGAAACCTAGGCACCTACAAAAACTGCTTTTAATGACTCTTCAATTTTAGTTAAAAGTATAACAGTGTATTTAGAGCAGGTGGGTATTATAGAAAGCTGATATTTTCTCCCAACGTATATAATCTCTTCCATTTAATAACAATTAAAAATAACCTGATTATTTGCAAGCAGGTAATTATTTTGCAACTGTAAAGGGTTTTTGTTTGAGTAAATTTAGGGCATCTTCTTTAGACTTTGGGATTTGAGTGCCTTCAGCAATTTCTTTTAGCATTTGTGAGCATGTGAAGAGCTGTTGTAGTGTTTGAGATTTTGTGCAGACCTGGAGCTGATACCAAAATGAAACCTATGAACATGACGTTCCATTACATGCTCCATTTCATTCTACTAAAAGCCAGAGAGGGAGAAGTGAAACTTCAATAATGAAGGAAAGTATCATTTGCCCTGGTGACTAGGCATCTAAGGGCACAATGGATGTGTACTAAACTACATTTTATGCATTGTCTGTAAGCATTAGATTAATTGCACTTGACTATCACTAAAAGAAAAAATCAGGGCTAGTCTCACATGCACGCATACAATTTCTGCTAATGATTGGATCTCATTTCTGCCACTGAAAATCCAGAGTTAACCCAGTGTAGTTAATGGGATTGCTCTCCACTTTATTTGATGAAGAGAAGAGAAAGTCTAGTCCTTATTGGGAATTTTTTTTGTGTCTAAGCACAGCTCTCACCATCACTGGATGGTTTCGTTTGGCATCAGCTTAATGCTGAAAGCAATCAGCCAGAGCCAATTTTAGCTGTTTCAGTGCCATAGCCATAAGTCAGCCCAAGTTTCCTTGGAAGTTCTTCACACATTTTGATGATGCTGAGCTAAGTTTCAAGCTTGTAACAAATCTTGAAAGCAAGTGTTTCCCTAGGGCTGAGAATTTCATCACAAGGATTTCACACAGGCCTGCAGATGGGATAAGAAACAGCCCCTCTGGCAATACAGTTGTATGTACTATACTAATTTTTGAAGACACCTTGACAAGTAGTTTTCCTAATTCTGCCCTTTGTTCCCAGGTTAAACAATGTGTGTGTCTAATCTCATCTCCCGCTCGCTCTCCTCTAAGTAGATTCAGCTGGACTGCATTCACTGGTATTTATTTCTTTGGAGCTCAGGCTGCCAGGAAAGCTATGTGTAGGTATGAGTAACGTCATCCTGTACTTTTTAGTATCCAGTTCTGACAGTTATCGTCTGGTTTCTAGCAGGGCTAATTACTGATAAGAGTTTTCTTCATGGGCTGGTTGGTTGGTTTGTTGCTGTTGAGGCTCTGAGAAAACAGAGCGCATAAAATGAGACGTTAAATGTCATAAAGTGTGCCTAACACAGAAAAACTGTAGAAAAGAGAAATCAGAAGTTACTTGGGGACATGAATGAAGATGATCCCAGAAGCACATTAGCTGGGAGAGGACTTCCTTCACTCAACAGCACAGGAAACAAATAAAGAAATAATCTCTTATTGTGCTGGCGGAGGGGAGATCCACAGTGAAAGGGTCGTGGTCTCTTTCCCACTCAGTCATCAGCAAAAGATGAGTTATCTGCTTTACACGCTGTCAAGGGTGAAATCATCAGCTGTTTACAAACTTCTAGTTTAAACAATTATGTTTAATCATATACTTTTGCCAGAGGTTGGTATAATATGTCAAGGCAATGTCAATCCTTTAGGGCCATAAGCTGCCCCTTATTTTACAATGGATATCCCCAGATGTGGTAATAATTAGCTTTGTCTGATCTGTCATTTACTCTGTTTTTGTTTAGTGAAAGGATCCAAGGAAGGATTAGAAAAACAACTTGATTGTAAGGCTGAGGTTTTCAATGCGATTTCAGGTCACTGATGCTTGTGTAGTCTAATGGGAGTTGAGCACACATTGGAAAATATGATTCAAGAGATCAGTTTAAGTGTGTGATCAGGATGAAATCTGAACTATCCCTGGTAAGGTCCGGCAGTAAGCAGGTGATGTCCACCAACGAAAAAGTAGAAAAACTCTCATCCACCAGCCAGCTGCAGTAAGTATAGAAAATTCTGCTGAATCCTCAGACTTATTACTCAGCTATCATTACATTTTCCTTTTGAAAAGGCTTTAGATGCAAAGTCCTCTGTTCAGACCCACCTGGTATCTGCAGCGCGCAGGTTGGAATTAAGAGAGGCACATTTATGTCTTCTGGAACCTAGTCCCTGTGCAGACCAGTTTGCTGCTAGCAGATTTCATGGGTGCTTCAGGGCTGCCCTAAGTTTTAACGAGTTTTAATGTGCTAAATCATAATAAGACCATCACTCAGGCAGGCTTTTCTGGAGTTTGGTATGTTTTCTCTTCCTGGGAACGCCCCCAACTTGGCTCTTTTGTCAGAAGGTGACACTGCAGTGGCCAGTCCCGTTATCTGTAAGTGGAAAAGCCTCCTATGTTTTCTTTCCTCTTTATAGCATGACAGGAGTGCAGGTGGGCCAGGGCCGGGGCACCAAGACTGACCTGAGTACATCTCTGAGGATACTCGGAGATACTCCCTGCCCATCAAAGAAGGAAAATAAGGGAGAAAAATGCTGAAAATAATCCGATTCTGCCTGCACTGGTATCATTGTAAAACAGAGGCAAACTACTGAGAGTGGTTTTGTTACAGAGATACAAACCGGTACAAAATGAATGCCAGCTTCCTAGGGAATGGGGCACCACCATGATCTCCCACTGGCTAATTGTCTGTTCCACTAAACACTTATCTAGCTAGCCTAGGGCTTTTGGGGCATTGCATCAAGTCTTTTATTTGTTAGTCGTATTTTTCCCTTTCACATGAAATGTAGCCTGAAATACAGAAAAGAGCAGTTTCTGATTAAATTCCCGCCTAAATCCATTATAGCTTCTGAAGTCATTGGGACAGGGAGATAAAAGAACTGTAATGATCCCAATATGTAAATATAGATGTAAAAGTTTGTTTGGAGGGATGGAGGTTAGAGGCCAGATATCATGAAACCAAACATGAAGCTTCTTGGTAGAAATTGAATCAGTGCATTAGTTATCATGGATTTTCATAAAAATAAAGTAATAATGCACATTCATGTTTCAGTTCATAAATGTGAAGTGACAGCCTATGAGTTAGCCGCTGAAAAGATATTATAGACCCAAAAAAGAATAATAGAGAAAATTGAGAAAGCAGAAGAGGGAGTTGTAATAGAATTGGGCATTGGCATAAATATAAATCATGAAAGGGAGATTGATTTAATGAAAGATATGAAAGTCAGAAACTCAAGGTGTTAAAAAGATCATCTGCTATCTGGTAAAGAATCCCTAAGGCTACACAACTTTTAGCTGAAACAGCCAGATTTACTTAAAGTAGATGAACTTTAGCATTGTTTGAGAAATAACATATTACAAGGGAACACGCTTCTGCAGTACACACAGTCTGTTAAGAAGTTGTGCAAAAGAGGAAGAAACATTGATCCATTGGAAAATTATCTTTGCTCATAAATTTTGTCAGAAGGTTTACAAGTAGGTATGGGAATGAGAAATTGTTGTAATCCAAAGAGCCTAAATAGCAACATTTACATGCTAGCCACCTATAAGGATTTGGAAGAAGGCACTCTTGGTGAAATGAATTGGCCGGGCTACTTCTGTGGATGGTGTTTGGTACATAAAAAGCATGTAGGACACACACAGATGCCATGTGAGTGACGTCTCCATCTAAGTGTCTGCTCGTGTGGAAAGATTTATTTTAGCTTGTGAAAGCCTTTCAGAATTCACACATATCCACCTATAAGTGCAAAGAAACTAAAATTTCCCTTGTCTGCACATGTCTGAGGAAGAAGGCTCAGATCCAGATGAACCCATGCTAAGATCTCCTCTCAATATCTGAGGGTGATAGAACAACTCTTTTTTAG
The DNA here is from genome assembly GCF_965638725.1 of Aptenodytes patagonicus. Lineage (NCBI taxonomy): Eukaryota > Metazoa > Chordata > Aves > Sphenisciformes > Spheniscidae > Aptenodytes > Aptenodytes patagonicus. The sequence goes on from NC_134963.1 coordinate 4,337,948, forward strand.
TACTGCTTTATGCAGAAAAACATGGAAGCTAACAAGTTTGAAGTGTAGCTTGGTTCCCAGCATTCCTATAGGCGTGAATAACTACACTGAGATTTTGCAGCAATCACAGTTCTGTTGTAAATATCACATCTTTCATTTGCCTTCTCCCTCCATTATATGGAGTCTTGCTTTTCAAACAAATAAAAAGAAAAGTATTAGGGAGCCTCTTCTTAACTGTTGTGTATCAGACCGCTGAAATACGCACATACGTACACAAAGAGAGGGTGAGACACAGCAGAGAAGAGCCTAGGGAGGAACTATACATATCCTGTTATCAGCTTTTCTCTTTCTGTAATGTGATTTTGCATGGTGAGGATCACCTCTGCTTCTGAAAAAAATTTTCAATAATCTTAGCAAGTCCCTCATAGCATCTTCCTGAGGCAGACAACCCTTATTCACCTGAGGGGGAAATAGGGACTTTAATAACTCACCTAAAAATCTCACAGCAAATAATTCTTGGAGAAGTTCAGAAGGCTTTGTGGAGCCCACTGAATGCCATCCTGCACAAAGAAGTGCTCCCTCTTTCTCAGTCTTACTCTCCCTGGGAAGGGATGAGTGGCAATCATCAGATACATGCAACTTTTTTCATAGCAGGTCTTGAAGTTGAGTGCAACTGAGTGATGGCACAGGCAGGCTTCCAGCAGGAAAAAGGAGGAGAGGGACAGGGCGCCAGCAAACCTTGCAATCTGCTACTTTGAAGCCTCACTGACAAGTGCATGATTAGTGAGCACAGGGATACCACATGAGCCTGGTCTCTGCTCTATTTTAAATAAAAAAAGTAAGTTTATGAGCAGCTGGAATTGCAGTACCAGGTTGAGCTCAGTACAATTGCAGCAATATTTAGCCCTTGCCATCAGTTGTCTACTCAGCCCACTGATGAGTGTGAAGGATAAAACCAGAGTGAGATCTTGCCAGCTCGCTGTGCTGAGAGCTTGGCATTAATATGTACATTTTTCCAGGGAACTTTGCATATGGTTGAGCTGTCCAGTTTGTTCACGTTGTCTGGAAACCAAGAGGAGAGGGCACAGCTGCCCAGCTGCTCCAGGTGCCTGCAATGTCGGCCAGGGTATGCTTATGCTTGTGCATTAGCATAAGTGAAGCACTAAAGGCTGAGTATTATGTCTGGCACAGCATCGACACTAAATACGTGAGTGTTGCTGGGTTTTGGCCATGAGGTCTTTATAAAAGAGCAAGTGTATCTGTGGAATGCCAGAGAAGATCTGACAGGCTGCACTGTCATATCACTTGCGTGTCCTGTAAAGTGAAACGCTCACGTATCCACCTAACTCTTGAACTAGCAATTTCTGAAGAGCCTCACTATAAAAACTGCTCCACTCATCTTCCTGGGAATTTATAGAATCATAGAATAGTTTGGGTTGGAAGGGACCTCTAAAGGTCATCTAGTCCAACCCCCCTGCCGTGGGCAGGGACGTCTTCAACTAGATCAGGTTGCTCAGAGCCCCGTCCAGCCTGACCTGGAATGTTTCCAGGGATGGGGCATCCACCACCTCTCTGGGCAACCTGGGCCAGTGTTTCACCACCCTCAGCGTAAAAAATTTCTTCCTTCTATCTAGTCTAAATCTACCCCCCTTTAGTTTAAAGCCATTCCCCCTTGTCCTGTCACAACAGGCCCTGCTAAAAAGTCTGCCGCCATCTTTTTTATAAGCCCCCTTGAAGTACTGATAGACTTAAGCTTAAGCAAAAAAGTCATCTTAGCATCCTGCTAAAACATAAGGAAAATGGCTCCGCCCTTTCATGTAGGTGTATGTGAGGGACTCAGACCTCTCTAACATAGTTCACAAATGTGGGCACTCGTAGCAAGCGAGAAAGCACCAGCCTCATGAAATGCACTTTTCTTGCCAGCTTTCTTCCTCCCCTCTGAGCTGTACCTGCAAAGGTAAGTGCTGAAGATTAGCTGGTGCTGTGGTAGTACTTCTGGAAGCACTACTTTTGGGAAAACAGTCTGCATCCCCTGGGCTGATGCGTCTGGTCTGATTCTGAGCTTACTTAGACATGAGTGAGTCAAGAAAGAGGAGTCAGTGCCTCAGGTTTGTTGTAAAAATTGGTTAGTCTTAGGCTTGTGGCTGTGTATTTGTGTGATTTGTGGCAGAACAGGAGATGGTCCAGGACTAAGGCTCCATCACCTGCCTCATTCAAATAAATAGCAATAACTGAATTTAAAACTCTCCTAATTCCCCTTTCTGCTCCCCTATACCATGTGTGCTATTTTCGAGAGGACATCTTTTATTTTAGAAGGTTCATTTCTGCCAGCTCATATGTGAGTAACAGCAGCTACTCTTTCAGGGACTAGTGAAGATGTAACACATCTCTAAGCACTGCAGGAGCAAGTGAAACTGCTGCTTGACAGTTCTGTTACATATTTTCATAAATGTTTCTTTGGAGGTGGGAATATCTGTCTTTGAAAGGAGATGCAGGTCTCTCCAGGGTACTGCAGAACTTGGTGCAAATCCTGGTATTCAAAAGTCCCTCTCTTACACCTCTGACTTTAAAACCTGTAATGAATTAGAGAGACGCAAGAGTAGTCACCCATCCTTTGTCTGTGGTGTAATCCTGATTTCCACAGAGGGATTTTCAGCATGAACTAGCAGAATTTGATGTCCACTTCTGATCATTTGGGACCTCAGCACCCAGGTCCTTCTAGTGTCCTTGAGAATCCCAGCACTGCCGTGCGAATCTGGAAGATTTTGCTGACTAATTAGACCATTCTTCAATTACAAGGCCAAATCCAGGTTAAAAGACTTCCTCATGGCTTTATCTGTTTTCCTCTTTGTGTCTTTGTTGCCTGCATCCAGAATGCATGCATGGAGCCGCTCTGCTTCTTCCAGCCTGTGCTGGGAGAGACAAGCTGCTGACTGGTACAGTTCTCCCATTAAGTGTCCAGAGTTCATCATAGGCTTTAAATAGGAGTTGGCTGGAAGAGGTCCGGCTACTGAGTACACAGACCCACGCCTGCTCATTCCTGTACCTTCTGAACCCTGGTGTCTTCACATGAAATACAGCTTCACCGGGGCTTCTTGATCAGTTACACAACTTTGTTATTAACATCATCAATTCCTAAACACCGAGAGCATGCAAGACGTGTCAATAACAGCAGGGTAGTATGCTTTCAGGTGGAGTCCCTTTCCCATAATCTGGCTATTCTTTCTTCTTGCCTGTTTGAAGATAGTTCAGATATCAAAGTTCAGGACTCAGCTCGATTTAACGGTAAACAGATAACATGGTATGAGTGCTTGTCAGGAGGGAAAGAGTGCGGAAGCATTTGGAAGATCAAAGCAGCATGACTTCCATCAGAGTCAATGGGGAACAAGCAGCTAAAATCTTACAAAATGCTTTCAAATTATCCTCCACCTTCGACTCCCCATCCTCACTGAAACCAGCTCCTGAAATGTTTTATTGAAAGTGTTCCTCTTGTCATTTCTTTGAAAGTGAAAGGAAGCTCACGGGAACTGTAGGCTCAGGTTAGCAGCAAGATCAACTGCTTTTCACCTGAAGGCCAAATGGCACCTTGACTGCACTGCCATGTAACTCCATTAGCTGCAACAGGGCTGACAGGTTGAGAGCTAGAGCACAATTTGGCTTTCTCTTTGGTTATGGTGAGAAAAGCCGATGTTCTTCTAATCTTATACTGACCCTGAGCATGTCTTAAGAACTGTCTTTGCTTTGCTGACTATTAGCCCCAAGCGCATTGTAGCCTAAATCCTCTATGTCTGGCCTGTTGTCTTCTGCATTGTAAGAGCCACAGACACAAGACAGACATTTCTCTTACCATGTTTATTACTGTCTCTTTCAGTACATTTATATTACGATAGCACCTACATCTCCCAACAGCACCGAGTCTCGATGACCAGGAACTGCAGTTCCCTATCAGAGACTGTCCTGTGACAACCTGAACAGCTATGAATAAAAACATTAATGAATAAACGAAATGAGCAGAAAACAAAACCTTTTATGAGGTCAGATGGCAGAGATGAAGTAGAAACTGTCTCTCTTCAGTCCTCACCTGGACTTCTATCCATTCCATGAGCGTGTGTTTTGTTTCATAAATTTTTCTAGAGTATGCCTGTGAGAGGAAATAGTTTCTGGCCTGGCTTTCCTATTTATGCTAAGTATGGCTATTTTCGTGGTTTGGTTGATTATTCTCAAACCTTAGAGTAATGAGACTTCATTTCTAGCCCCAGATAGCATTTGCAGATAGCATTCGCCAGCACTTTGTGACCATGGGGAAGCTACGTAAATATTTCATTCCCTCATTTGCACAATGAGGATAATAATATCTATACTATATAAATACGTATTTGTATGAAAAAATGCACACACAGACATACATTTATGTCATAAACACTGAGACTTCACTATGATGCGCTTTACAAAGTGTTGTTGGGAGTGTTTTTGCAAAATGCTGAGACGCTTAGATAATAGGAATAGCTCAAATATAAAATGTTTATCATCATCACCATTGTTGTTATTACTTTATTAGACTGCGCAAAGACAGAGACATGGAAATGAAACAGTATTGATCCACAGTAATTTAACTGGTCCTAAATCAGGCCTTTGTTTAGGTTTATGAGGAAAACAGGATGCCTATGCTCTCATCTTTTTAATATGTTTTTTCCTTGAATTTTCTTGATTTAATGAAATGCAATCAATTTTCAGGCAATGGCTTGTCTTGCGCATCAGAACACTTCACGAAGTAACGTAAATTATCGTTGTTATTGCTATAAATACAGGTGAGAATAATATAGTTAGCATTTTATCACCCCTTATAAGGAGAGAAGAAAGTATGAAATAACATTTACTTTGTGCACTGCAAATTTATTTAATTGCGTTCTAGCAACATAAATTATGTTGCTACAAAGACTTCAGTTCACTCCAGGTCATCAGAAAGGGTGCTGAACGCTGCAGTCTGCTTTTGTCTCCTGTCTAGAAGTTCAGAAGAGCTTTAAGTAGTGGCTTTCACATGGGTTGCATTGTTCTGTCTGTTAGTGTGCAAAATATATTTTCCAGTACAACAGGACATGCTTTTTCTTTTGTGATCAATATTGAACCTGAGGAACAAAGATTAAATACTTGTTTCCCTTTTTACCCAGAAAACGCACATTTCTTGTAGATAATACGCACAGACAGGAGAAGTTGTGCGTTACATATCTGAATATATGGCTTAAAAATCACTGAAATCTTCAAACTGAGCTGAAAGGAACAATATGTCCAGCTATGGAAAACATTCCTGACAGTCATTTGTCTAAGCAGATCTTAAAAATTACTGCAGATGGTAATTCTGCCATCTTCCAGTCCTCAGTGATCCCTACAGTTGGAGAGTTTCTGATCCTCTCTAGCTCACATCCTTTTCTTCACTGCTGTCACCAGGCCAATCTTTCCCCATCCTGTACTTCATTGTTTCTATCCAACTTTATACTTTGCTCTTACCTTTCTTGAATTGCATCTATTTATTTCAGACAATGTTCTACACTATCAAGATCATTTTGAATTCTAATCCTGTTCTCCAAAGTACTTGCAACCCCTCCCAGCTTGGCATCATCTGCAAATTTAATGAAATTAATTAAATGAAAATTAAATGAAAGACTCCCATTGACTTCAAGGGGTGTTGGAGTAAACCCAAACTGTCTTACATCTTTAAGAAGTGGTTCAAGTGAAATACACTTATTGCTTTACAGGCCATTTTTGTAAGGGAAAAAGACAGATGCATGCTGAATAATTCAGGGTCATTGTTGCTGACTGAGAGAGATTTAACTAATTTGTCAAAATAATGACCTTTGTTCATGGTGGGGAGCAAGTGGTTTTGGATTATTTCTGTCCCCAGAGAGATGCTGGAGGAGCCTGGGTTTAGCTCAGCTCCACCGCAAGGAGCTTGTTTAGAGATGCAAAATGAAAGGTAAGCATTAGTAGCAGCGGCGTTTGCAGGTGGTGGGAGGCATGTTAGAATGATGATGATATTTTCCTTTAAGCCTGACAGAAACAGCGCTGCTACCCAGTCTGTGGAATACTTGGGAATGCCAGGATCACTCCTGTCCTGTTCCCAGCTTTGGCCTTCCGTACCTGTGCATGCGCGCATGTGCACACACACACACACACCCCCCTTGATTCATTGCTGTTTCCCCATTAAAAGGAAACCAACAGGCATTGAGAGCTTGACATCTTCCTTAAATGAGTGCAAAGAGAGCATGTACCTAGCAGAGGGGGGAAAGGACAGACAGCCCTGCCTGGAGCTTGGTTGATAACAAGCAAGCTGCAGAGAGGAGTTTGTTAAAAACAAGTGCATCGGGCAGTGAGCCCTCCAGCCATGCCAATCTGCTGCAACTCATGCAAACATGGTCACAGTCTGACCTCCGTGTGTCACAACTTACCAATGTGAGGGGTGATGAGCTCACAGCTATTTGCCATTTTGTAGTCCAGCGTGGAAACTCATTTATCTTCAGTTGTCCAGAAATAGGCAACTGGAGAAAGAGAAGGTTGTGTTAGTGGGTCAAGTGAGGACAGAAATCCCCTTGTTGCTCAGCATCCTAGCCCACAACTCCAGCGGGAAAGGATGCTCTCTTCCGTTCCAATACAAACTTTGCAGTCACTTCTACAGCGAGTGTAGTTTGGAAAACATTCTATGGCATTTCAGCCTGTCCATGTTGGCTGACGCCAGCTTTCATCTCGCACTTGTGTATTATGGCTGCTGCTCTGCTGTTGGAGCACAATCCTGCTTATATATGCTTCTCTGCAAGTGATTTTTGGCTTAAAAAGGCATAGGTCTCTCAGAAAGTTTTTGTGCTTTGCTGTTGCATTATTTTTCTCCAGTCACTGCAAGGTGTTGGCCAACTTTCCAGAGCCTGGCATGCATGCGTGAGTGTGTGTATATTGCAACAGATTTTTCCTTTTTCTTCTAAGTGGTAATGTTGGCTATCTGAACGCTTGCCAGAGGAATAGAACTAGACTTTGCCTGTGCAAACTCAGTATCAGAAAGAGGACTGAATCTTTAAGACTCTTTGAAGTCGTCCTATTACCAAGATGGAAATCTCTTTGTCCTTGTACCTCTAACTTCTAAAGCCTGCCATTGCTAAACATATTTCATCTCCTTTTCCCTGTGTTGGAGTGACTGAAATGCAGTGCCCTTGCTCAGGATGGTGTCTAAGTTACGCAAGTAATTTCAGCAGCATTTGGTCATTGTTCTATTAAGTACCAGCTGAGACATGGCTTAACTCAAGGAGTTGCCTGCAGATCTGTGCTTGTGGGACACTGAAGTCTGAGAGCACTGAAGAGTTCAAACTCCTCTCCTTTCATCTTGGCAATCTCTTCTCACTGCAGGGTCTTTTCATTCATTTCTCCTGTGTGGCCCTCACCTCCTTTAAGTCTGTGGAGGTCTGATCTCATACTTCACTTAGGTCAGATCGGTTCTCGGTGGTGTCCCCAGTTAAAATTTATGTATAACCCATTACTCTCTGGAAAGAAATTAGAAGGACAGGACACTTCTTGTTTGAGAGCAGAAGTGCTGGCTCTTTAGGGTAGGATCAAAGCTTACCAGAGTCAAAGAAAAGTCTGAGGTTTGGATTAAATCCTTGGGCAGAAATATTGCATCCTTAATGCTCCAAACATTAAGGTTGTCGAATGAAGTGGGACAAATGCTATTGTCTCCACTTAATGGATGGAAAATGTCTCTACTAAAAACTGGAACCTTGAACATCCAATCCAATTTGTTGCTGGAGGGCTAGACACGTGACATGCCTGTGATGCCTGTGGCATGCCATGGCCTATGGCACAGAGATGCCCAAGCTAGTGAGTCTACCCAATGCTGTACTCTGTGGAGGAAGGTATGGAGCTAATTTATGTTGGCACAGCACCACTCAAACATAACTCTATTGCTTTCAGTGCTCAACTGGTTAGATACGTTGTAAATCTCCATAGCTCACCCAGCTTGAGGATTGGCGTGTCCGTAGTCAGCCCAGGTGCTCCTTGCACACGTGCATTTGGGAAGGCTTGGCGGAGGAGGCAACATAACCAGGTCTTCCTGGTTCCATGTGACTGCCTTCACCACTCTCCTGTCTTCCCTCCTTTATGGCTGTTTTTGTCAAGAACACGGGCCAAACTATATAATCCGTTTGCAAAAGTCAAAGTGTCGTTGCTGAGTCTTCGGTAACCACCTGTCGCTGCAGCACGAGCGACATAATTAGAACTGACAATCCCTGTCTAGAGATTTCTTGGAAGGTGGAAAAATGAGAATGTTGTCAAAAAAATAGCAATGCTTCCAGTCTGCAATGCAGTGATGGAGATGAAAGATGAGTGATTCCAAGGAGGCAGAGAATATATCAGCCCAGTGCCTTTTTCTAACTAGTTTAGAAGTCCAAAATGGTCTATAAGGATTTACATTTCTCTTATAGCCTTAAAGAAAATGTATTTTAAGCTGGCTTCTCTATTTCTCTCTCTTTACTGGACCAAACCAACAGCAAGTTTCATAGTAGTCATGCTTAAAGCCACAATAAGGGTGGTAATTTCTTTTGCATTAGTTGATGCAAAAGAATTTTTATATTTTATTTGTTTTTTAGTTTTTTAGTCATTTTCCATAAAATTATGAAACCCTTTAAAAGAGGATCTTATTTTTTCTAACAGAGAAAAAATAAATTTAATTGGAAGCAATGTTGAATCACACTATGTTCTCAGTTCTGAGTAACATACAAATCTCAGAATATTATATGACTTTTTTGTCGGTGGACAGTGACTTCAATGGCCTTTAGTGCTCACATTTCAGGACAGAAGCTAGTCAGCTGGAGAGGTAGGGATTTCTGTTCGGGGGTTGTTTAAAAGACCTATTTGTAACAACCGTCATCTTGGCTGGCACTTTGAGAATTGAGCTAGGGACCTCCCAAGTTAGGAGCTCAATCTGAAATAGGGGAGCTAAATCACATAGCTTGCCTAGCCGTGGGATCTTACACTGTCTGTGCAGCAGGGCGTGCGGAGGAGCTGCAATGCACGCTACTCAGCACATCATGCATGTTTCACTTCCATCCCACCTACGCCCTCAAAAGCAGCATATATGTAAGAGTCACTTGAATTTCCTTGTGAAGTAGAGCTCTCCTTTGCACTTGTACAATATATCAAAAATGACCTGGTAAGGTTAGATGAGAAATGACTGGAAGTGTGTCTCAGGGTAACGAAGAGGAAAAATAGGAGTTCTTTAGAAAGACAGGCTTGTTAACATAATTGTAATATATGTGATGGCAGTGCCAAAAAAGAAAACTCAACATAGCCAATGGAAATACTGTACTATGCAAATATTGCAGACATTCAGAGAGTCCAATCCCTACATCTGCCCATGCGATTATACTGCATGGGTATCACCCCAAAATGAAAAAAGGTACCACGGCTAGTGAAGCCACAAGAAGCCACGAGGGTGGCAGCAGCGCGTGTGCCAATAGCAAAAGCGCGGTGCTCCCACAGGTAGAGGGGTCAAGGGAACTCCGGGGTGTGAGACCAGGGTCTGCCCTGGTTTTGAGTAACAGGGCACTGTGGTATGGGAGCCCTGCGATTTTGGGATTCATTTCTTGGCTGGGTCACAAATGTTCTGTGAAGCCTTAGGCATGTGATTTGATCTCTGTGTGATTCAGCCCTTTGTCTCAAACAGTAAATAAAAGCCTGTTTTCCTGCCTTTGTTAGATGTCATAAGAGCTTTATGAAGGGAACATCACTAGCTGGGTATCAGGGGTCTCATCTCCTCTGTGACTATAAAGGGCTGCTACAATATGTTAATGAAACATTTTTAGGAGGAAGTGTTTGGATTTGGTGATTATCAAAGGGAAATGATCTCCACATTGCAGAAACCATGCCTCGCTGAGGAGTAACCCGTGGCAAGGCCGCAGCAAACCAAGATGTGGGATCCTCAGTGGTGGATCCCTGGTACGCTCACCCCAAACAGGGAGGGAGAGTTCAGAGCGGTGTTCATTTGGGAATTCCCCAATTAGGGAAAGACTTAGTAAACAGTCGGTGTTATAGTCCAGCTGTGCTACCAGCACATCTCCAGCTTATGAGACAAGGATGAGCCTTGGTCTCTGTGGCGGGACAAGCCCACAGCTTGCTGCAGTAAGGAGGGACATTTTGGGAGACTGCACTCTCCCTGGGTGGCACAGATGAGAAACCTCTTTTTCATGCAGGGAATTCTTTCCTTAAAAGGACCTCTTGCTTTTGTATAGAACAGCCAGCATTCAAGTACAACATTTCTTTTAGCATCGGTCTTCCACCTATATGTTTGTTGTTCTAGTAGGCAACTGCGAATGACACGTGTACTTTCTGTGGTCAGCATATGAGGGCATGAAGCACATACCTGGTAAATTCGTCCGAATATAGATTTGTTGCTTAATATAGTACAAAGCAGTGTAAAATCAGTAAGTATTATGGTAGCCAATAGAAATATTTTTGGCCGTCTGTGAATGAAAGAAATACAACGAAAAAAATTTGATGCCTTCAGCTGAATTGCATGCTGGATCGCCTGTGGAACAGAAAGGAATTGGCAGAGATTTTAGTTTCCTATAGGCAAGGGAAGTATGAAGCATCCTGGATATGACAATTAGATGCTTTGCACACCTAGTTATACTGTCATGATAATTATAGGCAAAATCAAAGTTACTGACTGGAGGTTAATGCTGCTGGTTGTTTAGTTTCCCAGTCTGGGTCTGAAATCAGCGTGTCGGTGTGCTGTCAGGAGCACTCCAGCCCCGGCGTGCTGGGAGAGCCAGGCAGCAGTGGGACTGCTCTGCACTGGCACTGCCAGCGCTGCTTCGCCTGCCCTTTTTGCATTTGGGGAGATTCAGCATCTCCTAAGGTCCTTCAGCTGCCCTGGGAGAATATAGGAGTTATCTGAAACACTTTGCCTTCCTGTATATTCGGTCAGATCCATACTGCACGCAGTTCTGCCCATTTTCCTCTCAGCTGCTCCCAAAGGGGGGGGGGGGGGTGTCTCACATACAGTGTGAGCGGCCCTTAGAACAGGCTATTTCAGGCTGTGTGCATCTCGATTACCTTCCTCTCCCCAGCATTGCTTCACTGACTGGATCTGACAAATCCAGAAGACTGACCGTCCCCTTTACAACGCAGTTTTGTTTCAGCGTTTAGTCCATCCAATTTGTCACATTTTTCATCGGCTCTTCTTCACCTGAAGTCAGGTATTTATTACCCGGAGACAAACAAGCAGCCTGTGTGTCTCCTTTCTTTTCATGAGTGTGAAGCAAAGTTGTTCTATTGCTATTGCTCCTCTTTAAGCTTTACTGGAAAGAGGGGAGAAATGCCATTCTCAGTTTAGTAATAAAAAGCCTGGGGTTTTGTTTATTGTTCTTCTCCCACTTTACTTGGATGACTGCAGTGAGCGATACAGAGTGCATGTGGTTTTCAGATCAAGAGAGAAATAGAAAGATGTAACTTAATTAACATAGGCAAGAAAGTGTTGTCACATTCATTACAAACAATTGTGGCTTCTAAAGTCTAAAGCGCGAGGTGGTGGGTTGAGTCCAGCAGCTCTCTGGCTAGTCGTCAGACAGTACTTGCCTGTCTAAAGCTCTCCTACGTGGCAGTGCTGACATTCCCGTGTCCTGCTGATTTAGAGGAGCAGACACCGAAGCCGCCTCATTCTTTTGCTTATCCTGTGCTGGCAGGATCGCTGCTCGCTGAGTATCAAGAGCAGCAGGTGGGCAGGAAGTCGCCACCTTCCTTTTCCAGCTGGAAAGCAGGAATTGCAGCCTAGCCAACAGCAAATGAGGGATGGCCATAGCGGCAAAAGGAGCGGAGAGCAGCAGGAGTGAACGAAGCCATTTGATTCTCTTCACACCGCCTGCTTGCCAGGGACACGGTTTCACCCTACGCCACATCCCACAGAACTGTATCGTGCCCTCGGTGTGGCTGTGATCGACTGCTGGTGCGGGTGGAAAAAGTGAGGGACTGTCCTCTAACTACAGATAAATTTTAAGCAACAGAAAGATGTACTTGTGTAACCCCAGCACCTGAGCTCTTTCTTGTTTCTTATAGATTAAGCTTTGCAAAATCCCTGTAAACAAGGGGATAGTATCCTCATTTTACAAATACATCAAAGGGAGATTAAAGCCCAGATTCTTAAAGAGATTTAACCACCAAGCTCCCCTTCAGTTCAGTGGGAGTTAACACTTCAATATCCTTGAGAGTATGGATCTCAATAAATTACACACAGTCATCTAAGAAGTGTGTGATGGAGCTGGGAATTAATCCCAGACTTTCGGAAAGGTTGTTCTGTGCCTTTACGTTCCTTTCTGCAAATGAGACTAGCTCTATTTGTTGCACTAAAGGTACTCCAGATTTCATGTGATTGGATTTTAATTGAGCAGAGTTTCATTGTGGTGGTTTTGTTTTGATTTGTGGCCCCAGTTGATTACAGCTTATTCGGGAAAATTTGGCAGAATATATTCTGTCAGAATTTGTAGTTCTGTAAAACAGCTTCATGAAATTATGCTAATTTCCCTGGAATTTCATCTCTGACAGAAAAAGGAAGAAAAGGATGCTAGCGGGTTCCTGTTGTGTCAAAGAAACATCTTGTTTTGACATTTCCAAAGTGAAATGTTTTGATTTTTCATTTTAAAATAACTTTTTCCTTGATGTTACGGTATTTTTACATAATTTTAATCATTTGAAATTGAAATGAAACTGAATTTCATGACCCAAAAATGAAACCAAATGTAGGTGTCTTGAAAGCCCTTCTGAAATGAAGCATCCATCCTCCAGGCAGCTCTACCGCCAGTCCCGTGGGAAAGGGGCCGCTCAGCACCGGGAACGCATCACCCTCAGGTGGCTCCTGGCTGTCCTGAGCACAGTGGCTGAGTGAGGACAGGGAAGATGCTCTTTACAGACTGCAGGTAGCCCTTAGGCAGGTACTGAAACATGGGTGAGGACGGCGTGTACGGGGGCTCCGTAAGGTGTCCACAAATGACTGCGTGTCACCTGTCCTTCTCTCACTCTGTCCTTGAAAAACGTATAGATTCTGTGCAAATCCACTGCATAGAGATAAATTTGACTGTTCTAAGTAGTGGAAATGGGTGCAAAAGCAACATTGAAGGGAAAAATCCACCAAAATCTTACATGTCAAATCTTGATTTAAAAAACCAAAAGGTGATTCCTGAGGAGAGACTTTTAATGAGGGGATTTTTCAGTTAGTTACACCAACACACTGCAAACATTGTGTCAGACCCATAACGTTCACAAAGGGAAGTATTAAACTTGCAGCTAGAACTGGATTTTACCCAGAATTGTAAGTCCTTTTAAAATGTGCCATTGCATATTTCACTCAGGTATATTTTGCTGGGGGTAATATATTGATGTTTGCCACAAAGCTATAGAACAAACGACAAAAAATCTTAGAAATTAATGTGCTTCAGGTGGATTAGTGCAGTAAAAAACATTTTTCATTTGTCCAAGTCTCTGCTAATATCTATTTACAGCTGAGCTTCCTCTGGAGCAGTGCTAGGTGTGCTTCCATCATGACACTACGGAGGTGCCTGGCAAGAAGCAAGTTCTTAAGACCTTTAGAAACTACGGAAGGTGTTTGTCCCTGGGTAAAAAAGCAGATACAGTTGTGAATTGCAGTAGTTTTTGGTGTCATGCTGCAATAGGAAAACCACTGCAGAGAAGTGTGGACACTTTGAAGGTGTGGACCTTCAAAGTTCAAAGCACCCTCTGTTTTTTCTGAATCTGAAGAGTTCAGATGTGCCGCTTGACACCTCCTCTAAAAAAGGCACAACCTCACTGCACAGAGCGGAGAACCAGATATAAAAGGAATGACGAGGTATGAAGCCTTGTGAACACAGCTCATCATTTACCAACTTTGAAAGGGTATTTTCAGATTTTGGCAGATGTTTCAGTACTCACAGTCAAAATTCAAAATATTTAAAGTTAAGAAGACCTTATGCAGTGTAAATCCCCCCCAAATGGGGAAAGCTGTCAAGGTGATGCTAGATTTAAAATCTGTCTGGAATCCAATTGCTAGGGTTCAAGCCAAGTCCTTCTTTCGGCAGCTGTAGAGCAGCCTGGCTTGGGACGTTTACCCTGCTGAACGTGCAAGTCACTGAGTAACTGAGGAACAGGAAGAACATCCCTAAACTTGATGTGATATCCATTTGCCGTTACTGTTTCTTTCCAGAAAAAAAAAAATCTCTCTTCTCTGCAACACAAGAGGTGTTTTAATTATTCCTCAAGAGCAGCTGTTCAGTGGTTGTTCCGAATTCCAGCAGCATCCAGGGTGGTTAACAGACCTGCTGCTGCCATCGGATCTGAGGACAGTCATTTCTTACCCTCAGGGTCCTCACAGAATCCCAGACTAGGACAGGCCCCTTCTCTAGACGTGTAGTGGGTTTAGGGCTGATCTACACCCCGTGCTGCTTCTTCATTATAGTCATTTATCTCTGCCTTGCATAATTTCAGGCTGGATTCAGTTATCATAGTAACGAATCTCACTCCAACACCGTGGGTTAAGAGCGGGTGATTAAAGGTGACTCCGCCTCCCCTGAGTCATTTATAAGTGACTTATAGAGCTAATAATGGCCTCATCCTTTTGTACCTTGATACACAGCTTGTGTTCTGGAGTCTTTTATAGCTCAAATGAGCTGCTTTTGCTTATTTATTTCCCTCCTCATTCATTTTTAATGGTTATAAGAGACTCCCCCATTCTTCTTCTGACAGGAATGATTTAGGCAGAACTCATTAACATAACTTACATTACTAAATATCGCCATTTATGCTGGCAGACCAAGGAAAATGTGTGCAGTGCTAAATCAGAAGAGATCCCGTGAGCTTGCCAAGGTGGCAGGGCTGTGTTTGAAGTGTATATTATAAACGGAGAGTGCTTGTATGGGGGAAGGATCACTTACAGAAGCATGGACTGGGGACAGTGTCCCAGAGTGTTTCCGAAAAACAGATTTTATATTGACTTACTTTCCTAATTGGCCACCCTTAAAATGCCTAAACCAGAACTGCTCTAGGTACATCTTATTTTCAAAGACTTATTAGCTGTGACTTTGTAAGAGTTCCAACAGAATTACTATAGCAGAAAAGCAGTTTCCTGTGAGGGTTTTACCGCTATCCCATGGGAATTTAATAATGATAATGAGGTGGGGAAAGACTGTTACAGCTACTTCTGAGAGCTAATGGGGAAATGCTGGGTACCTCTTCTGGGAGTTATGATGTACATTCCCCTTTCCCTCCCTCCCAGTAGATCTTTGGATTCTATTCAGCCCAAACCAGAGTTTATGGGACCAAAGGAATAGTCAGCCACACAAATTTGTATCTGCCATAGACAGCTTCTGCAAAAGGCTAATGGGAAAAGCAGTAAAATCCTTTTAGGAAAGGGATGGGAACAATTTTCACCAGAGAACTGGATGCAGGAGGTCAGTGTGATAGGGATCACGTGTGATTTGTGAGGGGCCTTATTGCTTCTTTCTGTGTTTTTCCCAGGCTGGCTGAAGTCCTGCTGCTACAAGGCTTCAGAGGGCTTAGTGTTTTCTTCCACAGAGAGTCTTGCAAACTGTGAAATAAAATAAGAGAAATTAATAAAAACTGATTTCCCTTGCTTGTGATCACACCTGAAGAGCATACAGAATATGGGGTGTTTTGAAGGAGAGTGCTGACTTCTTTTCAAATAACACAAACAGGCTTTTTAAGTAAACAGAAAAAAGAAGTGCCTTGGACCGGCAATATCCCCCTCCTTTGCTGGTCAATATTTGTTCGCCAAGGAAACAGTCCTGTGTTAAAGTGACACAGCGGCATCACTTTCACAGTTGCGAGGCTCCCAGCTGACTTTTGGGCACAGTTTTGGGGTACCCAATGTACAGAGCTGCACATGGGGCTGAGGAATGCGTATTTACAGCGAGGATTCTGTGGTAGGAAGCAGCGGTGACTTAACTCAATTCCCATTTCTGGCAATAGGACTGGGGGTTTGAATTAAACGCAGTGCTGAGCACATTTGAAATATTCCACTTTGCACATTTTGTAGCACTGATGATTGAACTCGACATCCAGCTTGCCAGAAGCCACATGTTTGGTATGTGCATGGCGCATTTAGAAATCTAATTCCTAATTCTGTGCTGTGCTGGCAATAAGGGACCTCTGACCTCTGCTGCCCTGGCACACGGAGATTAGATACGTGTGTGACTCAGAGGAAGCTGTCTTAGTTGTTCACTGGTGTAAGAAAAAGAGGTGGAGCTGCAGGAGCCAAACAAAACCCAAAGCACTTTTATAACCTACCAAGTTCATGCCCAAAAAAGCCATTCAAACCCCAGTTCCCTCAAGAGATAAAAGTCCCCTGTACTGAGAGAATTTTTGGAGCATCTTGTGAGCACTAAGTACAGCCTCCCTTAATTAATGGAAGGCAGCTCAGCGTAGTTGTGTGAAAAGCTCCTGTGACATAAAGCCCAGAAAGGCTTTAGCAAGGGAGCACAGCACCAGAAGGGTTTAATGGCATTATAATGTCCTTGAATTACAGTGGCTACGAGAGAGAGATGTATTCCAGCAGTACATTAGCAGTAAAAGAAAATCTGCTCTTTCCCTCTTGAGCCCTTGTCACCCTTACTGAAAACTGGAGTCGCCATCCCTGAGATACCAAAACTCAAAGGCAGGAGAAAAGGAGATATGGGTGGGAGTCCCTGGATTTTGGAAAGAAAACAAGTTGGTTTTCCCTGCAAATCGCCCACCTTGCTCCAGCCCCTTTGTAGTTCCTATTGCATTTTATAATGTGTTTAATAGTTTTCTGAAATCTGTCTGGTTTGGGACAAAGCTTTTGCAGCCTCATAATCCCCTTAGTAACTAACGGTCGGGAAGCTGTTAGCTGATTTAGTACAGACCCTCCCTTTCATTCGCGCACTCACGCACACATATCCGAGGGTACGTGCAGTCGCTCCATTCATGCGTTTAATAAACTTGAACCACAGCCATTTCTGTTGTGTGTGGCGAGGCGTGTAAAGCAAGACCTGTAGTCCAGGAAGGAGGCTTGGTAGTTAAAGGCTGTTTATATGAATTAATGCTAAAGAAAAGGAGCTGCTTGACAGACTGAGGAATTGAAAAGGAGACATGCAGGTTCAGAAAAGGCAGTGGCAGCAGAAGCTTCTCCGTGCTGCCCCCATCAACATTAACGTGGAGAAGCCGTGCGAGGGGGCACCTGGTCGCTCCCTCTGCCTGTGTCAGCCGCGGGGACTGCCCGGAGGCTGCCAGCTGCTGAGCTGCGTTTGATGGGTCTTCACTCATGTGCATATTTGTCCTGCAGAGGCTCAGCTGAGTCCCATCAAACTCATTTCACAAAATAGTCGCTCATTTACAACAAACAGTTTAGAAAACTCTGTCTCAAAAGAGACAGAGAAGCTCGATTTTTCTTCTTTCTCTACATCTTTTTGGTCTTTCTCTTGTGCTGGAAGATGAATGGTTCGGATGTGTCTGTAGTAACACGGGCATGGCTAATCTGCCTTTCTATTGATGACCTGTTTCTGAATGTCCTGGCCTCATTTATGAAAATGTACTGTACTTTGCACCGTGTTTTGATGTTGCTCTGTTAGGACTGCATGCAAGCTGCAGCAGAACAGTGATGCTTATTCATTCAAACAGTGAAGGGCTGGCTGGGAACTGAATGAGCTCATAGTTGTTGCCGTCTTCACTTACAGAAAGGGAAACAGGAGAAAGCAAGTATCCCAAGCCTAGTCATTCTTTTTCTGACCATCAGTTTGTTTTATAAATCATAACCTTGAAAGCACAAGGTCCTGGTATTTATTTAATCATTCAGATAGTAGCTTTTTAGGGATGGATTCTTATTTTAACTCTCCTTTCTGTAATAACCCCTGATAAAGTTGGAACTGAGGTCTGTTCGCCTGCCAAATTTTCTTTCTCTTGCTATTGCTTGAGCATTAACGAATTTAAAATCTGAGAGTCTGATTCCCATCTCTTACTAGCATAATCCAGCAGTTACCTCTATTGCCTGGGAGAGCCTCAGCCTTGTTCCAGCTTCTGTGTGCTGAACTGCTCTTCAGACACACACAGACCAATAAAAACAGCAGCAAAATCCCACCTGTGCTATCTAGGTGTGCTTCAAAAGCCACCGCTCAGACAGGGAAACCTTACTCCGGCGGAGGGATGTTTGGCAGGTCCCCTGCCAGAAGCCCTGCTGCAAGTGCGGAGCAGAGGATATGCAGGGGGAGGCAGGAGAGGTCTGCTGGGGAGCAGGGCTCCAGGGGCTCAGCGCTCTGCTCTGCAGAGGACACTGCGGTGGTTTGGAAACGTCCCTCAACTATGATTTCTGTGCTGCGAGGCACAGAAGTTTACCTGTTACCTTAAATCACTAGGAAATGGTTTCAGTCCTAGGTTGATCACCCCTGAAGGCATTTAATTGCCTAATGTGTTAATTAGCTAAGATTCACGAACATGAGGTGTTGCTAGCTGGAAGCAGAGGTGGTGAGGAAGTCACGTGGAAAGCTATTACCTGGACCTATGCCCTACTAAAGAAAAGCCTTGTCTTCAGGCCACACTTGTACGTGTGGCCCAGCCTGAAGAGCACAAAGACAAGTGAAGGACCTCAGGGCAATCGGCTCCCAGGCAGAATGTTTTCCTTGGGGCCACCTTGTCTTCAGCTTTGGTCTGTTGCCTCTCAGGTGGGAATCAGCACTTTGAGACTCCGCCAGTTTTTCTTCTCACTGGCATCCCAGGGAAAAGAGGAAAGGTAGAAAGCAGCAGACAGAGCTTATTAGCGCACAGGAGAGTTGTCTGGTTTGAGAACAGCACTTAAAATACAAAAAGGCAACGGGGATAAGTGTAGTGCCAGCAAGGAATAGATGAATTCCACTTGCGGAAACAAGGTACCCCATGGGGTGGGAGAAGGAGCACGTGTACCAGGCACTGCCTGAAGGTTTTCTGACTTCCCGCCTGTCCGACTGGCTATTAGATGTTGTAGGTTGTATGATGTAGTTCTTGCCCTGAAAATACTACACTTACATTAGTGAGTCTTCTGCAAGGATGCAAGAATAATGTCTTCTCTCTTGCTGCCGCCCAGACATGCTGCTCCCAGAAGGGGAATGTGCTTATGCCTCCAGCCTTCCCTGTAGCCATTTCTGCAGGCTCACATGAAGCTTCTCCTGGAGTTTTGCAGAGTCTCATCTTCCTCAGCTCAGGCCAGTTTGGTTCAGCGTTACGATGAAGTGGGTATTACCTTAGTGACACAGGCGCAGCTGGAGCCAGGACTTTGTGCTCAGCTGCCTGCTGTGAGGTCCTTCCCCTGCATTGCATACTCCCAAGCTTTGAGGCTTTTTTGACAGCAACTACGTTTTCTTGCTGTGCAGCACAGTGAGACTGGATCCTGACAGGAGCCATTAAGAGCTACTGTAAAACATGCCAACATGAGAATATCCTGAAAAACAGAATTCTGCCTGTAAATAAACTCCTCATTTTTCTGCTGAAACCAACAGCAACTATAAGATTTTGACCTTACAACAGACATTGCTTGCAAGAGAGGCATTGCAAGACACACGATAACCTTTTTTGATATGTTACCTAGGCTCAGACAGGCAAGGATGGAAATGGATTTGCTATGGATCTGTCTGTAAGGGGGGTTGTTGTTGTTTAAAGATAATAATATTAGGAATGCAAATTATCCTACAAAAGCTGGTGATATTTAAATACAATTTAAATTCATTTAGCATTTAAACAGAAAAGTAGAAAATGGCATTAAATTCAGATGAGGATGAGACTATGCATTCTGGAGTCAGAAATATTGAATACATCTACAGAATGGAATAGAAGGTCTGGCTGGTAATGGATTGTGAAAAGAGTTCAGGGTTTTAATAGATCACTCCTTCAGATCATCAGCACGGTAAAATGGTAGTTAATAAATTATTTGATGTGTACATTTACTCATGTATTTTAACTAGCTGTAATGAACCGGTCCTGTCAGCTCACCTAGATCCTTGCAATAGCTGCTAAATCGCTTGAGTGAGATTTAGTAACTCTCAGCAATATTGATGTCCAGAGCTGCAGGTAATAAATAAAGTGACATCAAGACTAGCTTGAGCAGAACATTGTGCAGTTTTCGTCAAGCTTGCAGCAGAGATGAAGCTGTTTGGCCCCAGTGAACGCCACTGGGCATCAGTGAGCTCTTCCCTGTGATTAGGTTTTGGATGATGTGACCACCCCATGCCCTGGCACCTGTGACGGGACTCCTGAAGAACCCTTTGTCCCAATTTGGGGTTGACTAGAGAAATTTGTCCACACTGAATTCTGTATACAGGCAGTTGCCTGTTCCTCCCCGCGGGTATGTGATATTCCTCAGACTGCACACGAAGTAGAGGAGGAGGATGGTAGAGTCTGACTGAGCTTTGGGGAGAAGAGAAGAATCCTCTCTCGGCGCCATTATACTAGGACTATCCTAGTGTTGGAGTGGGAATTAAGGACAGAAAGAAGCTGTTCCTTTAACTAGATTATACTGGAGATGTTTATAGCAGAAAAAGCCTGCCTGTTAAAATGATGCCAAATTATATAGGCTATTAAGGGCACGCCAGGCACCTTTCTTGTTATTCCTAGTTGTCCTCTGAACTTGGAGCCAGTTTAAACCTATATCCTTTCTCTTCCTCCCACTCACTTTCCCAGCATGTGGTGTACTTTATAATTTGTGAAGAGACTCATTAATTTTTTTTTTCTTTCTCCTTTTTTCAGGTTTCTGACAGATGTGACTACGTCTTTGTCAATGGGAAGGAAATGAAAGGCAAAGTGAATGTCATAGTTAATTTTACTTACCAGCATCTCAGTGCCCCTTTAGAAATGACAGTCTGGGTTCCTCGTCTCCCGCTGCAGATAGAGGTCTCTGACACAGAACTAAATCAGATTAAGGGATGGAGAGTCCCCATCATCTCTAATAAGAGGTAGGTTTCATTAGAGGATGTTCATTCTGCGCTGTGCACTTGCCAAAGACCTGTCACGGCCAGCGGATCTGAACATGCTCATTTGGCCTTAATGCAATTCCGGTGTAAATTTGAAGGTCACCAGACACCTATTCAACAGGCTCCTGCACTGGACTTATGAGGGAAATGGAAACTGCAGGTTGCACGATCCTACACTGGATATCAATTTCCTTTTATAGCGCTAGTGACTGAGATGAAAAAAGCCAGTTGGTCAAGTTAGGCAGGATCAGTCACGGGGGCAGCAGGAAGACATCAGCAAGGACCCGCTCTGGCAAGGCTGGTCAGTCTCCAGCCTGGTTCACAGGCCCTGCCCGTTAATTAATTCATTGTTAATGGTCACAATTAGAACCTTCTTGTTTCATATCACTGTAGGGGCCAGCAGCCCTGATCAGTGTCCCGAAGTCAGGACACTGATACACTAAGGCTTTAAAGATACTATCTGTGCCCGCAGGTCAGTGGCACGTGAATGACAGGGCAGAGGGTGGATGTAAGCAGATCTCGACGGTTTGTATCTGTTGTCAGTGTTATTAAGAACCAGAAGAACAAATTGATAAAGTAGGTACTTGCTATTCCCACCTACCTACGGAGACATCATTTATCACCATGTTTCTGTTAATATCGCAGCAAAGAGATGGGGATTTTGATGGAGATGTGACTTCAACCTGCATGCCACACAGGAAGGGATGTGTATGTAGGTGCAGACAGGGGAAATTTCCATGGCAACACGAAGATGTTTATGGGAAGATCCAGAAAAAGTGTGAAGGTCCTGAAAGTAAGGACTTAACATGGGAAATAATGAGAGACATTTGGAGAGGACAATGTGGTAGCGAAGCTAGCAGGCCAGATGGTGATTCTAGCAACTGTTTTGAAGACGTAGGCAGCCTGGAGGTCTCAGTTATGAACAAGGGAAACAGGATAAAAGGTGGGGGAGCCTGACGGATTTCAGAAATGCACTGAAGGAAACAGCTTCAGCAGAGCAATGGAAGGGGGCAAAGGCCCCATGTTCCAGCAACTAGGCTGCAGTCTCATGTCAGCAATAGCTCTCCTGTTGCAAGCTCTCCCAGCACCAGTTTCAATTAATTTTTGATTCTTGGTATCTTACCAGACCAGCCAGGGACAGCGATGATGAAGAAGAGGACGAACGTAAGGGAAGAGGCTGCACCCTTCAGTACCAACATGCAATGGTGCGAGTCCTCACACAGTTTGTAGCTGAAGCCTCAGACCCCGGCGGCCAGCTGAGCTATTTGCTGGGTTCTGACTGGCAGATTGACATTACCGACCTGGTGAGTGACTTCATGCAGGTGGAGGAGCCAAGAATCGCTAAGCTGCAGGATGGACAGGTTTTGATTGGGCAGGAGCTTGGAATGACGACAATTCAGGTAGGGAAAAATAATTACTTACTCCTTTTCCTCCATTAACCCACCACCTTGGGAACTGAAGTACTCGTCAGGTGTACAGCAGCTTCTTGCATTAGCAACAGAAATTGAAGCCATGAATTTTCCCTGGAAACATTCAAGGCCAGGTTGGACGGGGCTCTGAGCAACCTGATCTAGTTGAAGATGTCCCTGCCCACGGCAGGGGGGTTGGACTAGATGAGCTGTAGAGGTCCCTTCCAACCCAAACTGTTCTATGATTCTATGAGAATTGCAGCAAGGGCTGGAAGACACAGAAGAGATGGTTTTCTCTTCTTATCTTGTGCCCCAAAGTATGTAGAATGCACTTTTAGTAAATTTAGCCCAACCTGTGTACTTGGAGGCTGTTTCTGATTATTTTTGTCTGAGGCTGGTTTTGAACCTGGAGCCAGTATACGGACTGTCACGAGGCATGCAGCTGGTGAAACAGCTCCATCTTCTCAAAGCCTACACTGACAGAGCAAAGGGTAAAGCGCCTCAGTGTCCCCACTCTGAAATAACTCACCTAAACCTAGGCATTGTGTCACTGGCAGCTTTTCACATATAGTTCTTCCTGCCATGCAGAGAAAAACTGGCCTAGAAAATGGGGTCTGAGAACAAAAGAGGAAAAAAAAAAAAGGAGGTTAATCCAGTGATACTACAAAGTAGAAAACATGTTAACAAGCACTGGCACAGGAAAAAAAAATCTAGCTCTCCAAACATGCTCATCATCCCAAACTGTCAAACCAGAAAATAACAACCACACCTGTCGATAACACGGGTTGTCAGGGCTGGAGAAATGGGATTTGAGATTTTGACTTTCTGCAAAACCTGTAAAGATTTTCTGAATGACTTTCCAAAGCTCTGGGACTTACAATGCTCCAACAAATGCACATAAAACTGTGAAAAGAAAAATCCAAGGGAAAAAAGCTGAGAGCAAGTTATATTTAAAGAATACCTCTTATAAACTGCTTCCAAAATGCTCTGTACCCTATATGGACCATTAAATTCAACTTGCTTGCTAACGAGCATCTTTGGATGTCATGTATCAGTGCACTGACCTCCATGCACATTTTTTTAACCAAGACAAGTTTTCTCTGTCAGTTTTGTATACAGTACCATGAGTGTTTATTGTAGCAATACATTAGCTTTCTTTCTATAGGATAGAAATAAATGCCATTTATTCTATGGATTTTATATAAATCTACAGATTGCATTGTATATATGCTACCTAAAAACACAATCATTAATGAAACAATTGCATTTCACGTAAAGATTACATTTACAAATACCTAATATATCTAAAACAGATGCGGTTAGCATAGCACAGAGGTGAATGGCTTAGCTGATGAGAATTACATTGGTAAAAGATGTTATAAGCACCCTATTATTGCAGAAGAGTTATAAAATGTGACTAGTCATTTTTTAATCATATTGTAATAGTGTCTGTCTGCTAAGAGTAATTCTGCCCATTAACATAAATATTACTTATCTGTATTACAGTAGCTCCATTGTAGCTATTTTGCTTGGTGCTACGCAAAATGGCTGTGGCTAACTTTGATTTTTCTTTTCAGATATTGTCCCCCCTTTCAGATGCTATCTTGGCTGAGAAGACAGTGACAGTTCTGGATGAGAAGGTGACAATAACTGACCTGGGAGTGCAGCTGGTAACTGGATTGTCACTTTCTCTGCAGCTCAGTCCAGGAAGCAATAAGGCCATCTTTGCTACTGCAGTAGCACAAGAGCTGCTCCAATCTCCAAAGCAGGTACTGTTGCCCACATGTACTGTGTTGTGGAAGGACACCGCTCTGATTCACTATACCCCACATTACAAGCTGATGGAATCGAGCAGATTTTGATTAATAATATGCTAATAAAACATTTTCCTGATGGGCGCTTTTTTCTGAAGGCCACCAGGTGCCCTAACAAAAACCCAAAGATCTCACAAAAATGGCACTATGTCTACACAACCCCAGTCAACAGGCAGGCATACTCCATCTGTCGTGGCTGCATCCCATAAATAACACATACAACTCAATGATATGTTGTAATTAAGCAACGGAAGTCCCTTTACGCGTGCGCACACAGACAAACACTCCCTTTCTGTCCCATCCGGCACCTACTAGATCAGAGGAGATGTTGCCAGCTAGGTTGCCAAGTTCAGCCTCCCACCACAGGCAACCAAATCAACCCTTTAAGCACATCTTTAAATGAGAAACTGTTTTGCATAGTGCTAAACTCTTCTTCCTTCAGTTAGCTTTCTGTGAGCATTTTAAGAAGTTGTGGAACATCCCTTTCATTCTGATTCATTACTAGAATATGAATCAGCATCATTGACTCATTTCCTGATTCATGATTTCATAAACCAATTTTTGTTTCCCTGTTATTCTTAGTCCCTATATTAGGGAACCAACAGTTACCAAGGGCTTTTGGACTTTGCCATGTCCCTGTCAGTCCCTGCTTGATATTTGTCCTTGTGCTTCTGTCTACATTTGAAATTTAAACTTTTTTTTCAACCCAAATCCATCAGTCTGGGATTTACGTCAAGGATGCACTGGGCTCTTAACGCTTAAACATGTTCTGACCTTTAAAGGTAAATGATCATGGCATGCACGTTTGAAATCTGGCCAACTGTTGAGATGCTTTAATTCATCATAGGGTCTTATCCTTGGGATGCAGGATAAGAAATAATGCAGAACTGCTGTCTTTATAGGGTGATAAAAATCAGGCTCCCGTAGTATTCCAGGAGTTAAGAAATCAGTGCCAGGCAGCTAGAAATAAGGCCAGTGAGCTAATCCATTGCTGACATGGGGAGTTAAACAAACTACCTTGAAATCAGCCCAAAAGCTGGGGTTGATGGCATTTAGTCCCAATTTGCTGCCCAGCACTGACATTTCAGTTCCCAGAAGCGGAGTCTAGATGAGTCCCTCTCTGGATGCAGGGCGACAGACAGAACAACGTTGGATCAGTATTAAACCAGTGAGGAAGGCGTGCACCTTCCACCCTTGAAGGACCGACTCCCTTTTGAAAGGCATCTGATTCCTTCCATTGCTTAGCACATGATTTTCAGAGCACGATCCCTATAAGCAAAGCAATGCAAAATTATTAAATGATTATGCAGGTTTAAGCAACACAGTGGGAAGATGAGAGTTGATGACATAAATTCTATGCGGCCTTCAAGAAACATCCAAAGATTAATAAACACAAAGCCAGGATTTATGACAGTGTCAGCAAAGTCTTAGGGCTCTGTCCTGAAATAGAGACAGAAGCAAATCTCCCATTGAAGCGTGAGGAGCTTTATGGCTGTGAGGATTTCAGAATCAGGCCAGTAGATTATGCACGACACAATCCCAAAGGACTGGAGGCTTATTCTCTGTGATCTGAACAGGTGAATGACTATGTGCTAGAAACAATTTAAAAGATAACGATACATATTTATTCTCTGTATATATGTTGAGTTAGAATGTAAATACCGTCTGTTTGAAAAACCGCTTATTTAAAGAAACGAGACTTTTATAATCACGCTTTCCGCAAGTACGGTTATTAATCTGTTGGTTGGGTGTTTGTCTGTCTGTCGGGCACTCTCTCAGAGCAGGGTGATCCCAACTCTTACCAGACAAGAGCTCACCTCATTTTAGACACCAAAGAATCCACTCGTCAAGCCAGGAGTCTTTCTGGTGTGGATTCTCCAGTGTCTAATAAGGTACAAATATCCCAGCCAAAACAGAGCAAGTCAGGCCATCAGACGCAGGTGTTAGATTCCAGGGGAGCAATCTGAATTTTGTCTGTAAATAATTGATGTGTGAATGCCAAGATTTTTTTCAGGTAGCACGACAATTTTCGGTAGCCATTTGAGAGTCCTTAGAGGACCTGATTTTCAGAAATGGGTGAGCATGTGTTTTCTGAAATCTAAGAATACTTTAAAATGTTTCAAGTTAGAAACCAAAAGTCAAGGTTCCCAGGAATGCTGCACCAATACACATGTGCAAGTACAGAATTAGTACTCAGGTCTGATCCATTTACATTCAGTAAGCCTCCATGCACCCTGAAGTGTGCAATCTGCATTGCTGTGACACGAGATTAAACTTCATTATTGTCTTGCTTTTAATTGCTAACAAGCATGAAAATTACCCCAGCCATTTCCTAAAGAAGCAACTGATTGGTTTCCTCTGCTTGTACAAAATGCTTATTTGAGAGACAAAAATCAAGGACTGAAGGTATGGAGCCATGTATGGACCTACTTGCTATATGAGGTATTTTTTAACATGCGTTGTGTGTAACAAGAGAAGACTTTGTATTTTAAGCAGTTTAGAAATAACGTTGGGTTTTTTTTCATTTAAATATACAACAGTAAATGATCTCAGTCACTGGTAATGCTTTCTGACATGCAATTTGTTACAGTGCTGAAGTAGATTCTGCAGAGCCCAGGGGATACAGCTCCTTTAAGCACCTTTGGGGAAACAAATCTTGTTATCAATGAGTGTTTTGAACTAGTATTTCTCTTCACATCTTGGCAAGATATTAATTTTATTGCTCTCCCTTTTTATTTCTTTTCTGGTTATAAATGGTGTATGGATCTTGTGAGGAGGAGGGAATAGACCAGCACAAAACATATTTCCCTCGATGTTTATTCTGAGTGTGCGTATATTTGTTTTATATATTACAGGAAGCAGCCATCAGCTGCTGGATCCAGTTCAGCGATGGATCTGTCATGCCCCTGGATATTTATGACTCCAAAGACTTCTCCTTGTCAGCTACATCTCTGGATGAGAAGGTGGTCTCCATTCACTATGACCCCAAATTCAAGTGGCCTGTGATTGCTGCTGAGACAGAAGGCCAGGGGACACTGGTGAAGGTGGAGATGGTGATCAGTGAATCATGCCAGAAATCCAAAAGAAAGAGCATCCTAGCTGTTGGAAGTGGTAGCATTAAAGTCAAGTTTGGGCAGAGCGATGCCAACCCCAACATCAGTGACAGTAAACACAGGGGTGCTGGTGTCCACCTAGAAAATCATGCCAGTGACCGGCGCCAGAAAACCGCTCTGCAGGGAAGAGCTGGGCTAGATGGCCAGTATTACAGCTCCTCAATGGGCCACGAGCAAGGCAAAGGGACCACCACTCAAAGGTCTGTTTTAAGTAAAAAAGAAGGCAGAGAAAGCCTCCTGGATGATGACAGTCATCTGCAGAACATCCCGATAGACTTCACGAGCTTCCCTGCACAGGTGGATCTGCCAAGAAACAATGGAGACTTGGAAGAGAATGACCTAGTCCAGACCCCTAGGGGACTCAGCGATCTGGAGATCGGAATGTATGCTCTTCTGGGAGTCTTTTGCCTGGCAATTCTGGTCTTCCTTATCAATTGTGTCACTTTTGCTTTGAAGTACAGAAACAAGCAAGTTCCCTTTGAAGAGCAAGAAGGCATGAGCCACTCTCATGACTGGGTTGGGCTGAGCAACAGGACAGAACTTCTGGAGAATCACATAAATTTCTCATCCCAACAAGATGAACATATCACAGCTATTGACAGAGGAGTAGATTATGAAGAGAGCAAATATCTCCTCAACACAAATGCCGCCAAAAATATTAATGGACAATCTTTCAGGTCTACTGAGTCCACATTCACTGAAGGGAAAGAACAGAAAAGTGAACCAACTACTTCTCCTACCTCTAAGAGGAAACGGGTTAAATTTACCACCTTTACCACCATCTCCTCTGATGATGGGTGTCCAACTGTCAACTCAGTCTTGATGAGCAGTGAGGATGACATTAAATGGGTCTGCCAGGATATGGACCTGGAGGAGTGCAAAGAACTTAAAAACTATATGGAGAGATTACATGAAAATGCGTAATGAGACACAAAAGACTTTTTTGTTTGGTTTGTTCGTTCGTTTGTTTTTCACTCACCTTCTGCCTTTAATTTTGGGTAGTGGGGCAAAATGTTGTATTGATAACAAGAATCAGCTGGTGGATAATAACTCAATGGAGCCCCAAGAAGCCACCCAAAAGCAGCTGGGAGAGCAGAGATCCTGGACAGCTCTTAAAATTCAAGTCTTTGTGCTCAGAGATGGAAGTGAGAGATGTGTGTGGTTTTTTGACGCATGGTAACATGAAAAAAAATTTAGCAAAATAATACGGTCTCATTCTCTGAGCTTTCCCAGAAAATCAATAAATATAACAAACTCCAGTGCAGTTTGGATATTACAAAGTTCGTACAGCTCTACTGTTCAATATTGCAAGCTTTGGTTAAAAGCAAAAAATTGGTCTCAGAATAAATAGATCCATGAAGAGAGCATGTCATTCAAGCCACATGCAGAGAATATCCATCCAAGAACATTAATTTAAAGCTGACAAAACCAAGACTGTGAGCAAAGCAGCTCCCAGAGCTGAAAAGTCATGAGTTTCCAAAGAATCTGGAGGGGAAAAAGGAGTAACTGGGCTGTTTACAAACCAGCATGTTTGCCTCCCAAGCACTGAGAATGGATACACGTATACAGTTAAAACTGAAACTGTCTTTTTAAGTAGAAGCCAAGGTAATAAACTTTGCCAGCCAATTTTCAGTATTTCTTAATTTGTAAAATAGGAGAAGATATAATCTATGCTCAGAATATCACTCATATAAAGGAAGGTCTGTTTTGGAAAGTTTGAGAGAACAAGCTATTTTTAAAAGGCCACTTTATTTGATTGTCCTGTTTTAAATTTGTATTCCCAGCCATTTCCCTGGAGCGCTCCCCATCTGGTATCCTGAGGGCACTTACGAGCATCAGTCAACTTTGGAAGCATGTGGTTTCTTCCTTCCCTTCCATGCACACTCGCTTCTCCACGGTGTGCTCTTGCCAAGCACAGACACTGTTGGTACCACACTGGTACTTGCTTTACATGCTGTCATTTACCAAAGTTGGCCACTGTCTCTTGGGCAAGTGTAACTTGTGCTGAACTCAGACGCCAACAGCAACTGCCTCTTTGTCCATCCCTTTCCCTGGGAGAGCTCAGGTTGTTCGGTTCCTTCTGCTCATGCTTCTTTAGACCCCTGCTCAGCACGTTTAGAGGGCACACGCAGGTCACAGCTGCACATTCAACATTGAAACCTGAACAGCTAAACTCGGTAGATAACATTTACTTCTCCCAGAGGTGATGATTATCTTTTGTTTTCCTCTGATAAGGATGTGTACATATGGTAGGATTTCAGTGATTACCCTTTGAATTCGATGTGCCCTCCAGCCCTAAAACCATGACATTTTTTGTGAGGTCCAAAAGCAGTCTCCAACAACCAGTGGCAAAGTGCCAAAGCACTAACTAAAATCCAGCTTATATTTCAAGTTTTCCTTTATTTTCCAGAGTGAGTCCTTGCCCTCCTTTTATTATTAAGTCTCTTTCTGTCACTGAATCTAGGTTGCTCAGTTTAATACACACCCACCCTCCCACAAACACTTAGATTGAATCCCTCTATATTTAGAATGTACTGTAGATTGTAAGAATGTAATATTATATATATTTATAAACATGCCAACTGTGAATAAAATTTGCATTTTAGTGGCTTCATCTTTTTTCCTATTCTGAACGCCTCTTTCCTTTCACTGTCAGAACGTTTACCCTAAAAGAGACTGGCAGCAATATGGAGACTTGTCCTTCGATGAAATGGTGAATTAAGGCTCTTGGCACAATCTAGTCACAAAGTTTTACATTGTGCAATGTTGGGGGGAGAAGATATAACATCAACAACATGTTATGCTACAAATGTATTTGCACCAAGTCACCCAAGATTTGAAACTATCTGCAAATAAATTCACATGCATATTTCTAGCCTGAAAGCCTGGTATGTGAGTTTCTGATTTCGGTGCTATTGGGAAGATCCACATTTGGCTAAATGCCTCTGAAGACAATTTTAAAAGGGTAAGTTAGTGTAAATAGGGCAAATGTGCCCAAAACTTTGGAGATTAATACTTGTGCATCAGATGCTCTTTGCTTTCTTTCAGCACCTCTCATCAAGGCCTGGATTACTCAGTCCTATGCAAGCTCGAGGACAAAGTGCGACAGCGAGGACAGCACAGTGCAGGGCCCAGACTAGCTCTGGATGAGCGCTCAGGTGAGGGAAGCAGCCTTGGTGCCGTAGCAAAACACTGCAGCCTCCCAGCAGGTTCAGCAGTGTTCTAGCCCACAGTCTTGACTCCAATTCTGGAGCTATTTTGGGCACTTTTTACACATGACTACGTTGTGTCCACTGAGATTTACCCTCAGTAATGTGGAGGTCAGGGTGAAAGTGGCCAAATCTCAGCTAGCAGTCTGTGCAGATCAGATGCTTGCCTGCATGCAAGGTTGCCTTGCAAAAGCGTCACCGCATGGCCAATCTTTCTCCTTCAGAAAGAGCAGGTACAAGCCACGCTGGGAGCAGGCTGTCAGAATTGCTTTACCAATGAGCTGCTATAGTAAATCCAGATTTCTGTGTTAGCTGCCCCTGGGGAATATGAAGAACTAACAGCAAGTTCATCTGGTAGCACAAACCACTGAAATATTCTCCTAGGACAAAACAGCCGCCAGCTACAATGCTAAGGATACTGACATTCAGATTTATGCCTTTCTGCTTGCTCAGAGGTCCCTGCTGTCTCTAACAGCTGTAGCTTGCTATTATCCATAGGGCAATACTATAAATAATACCTAGTATTTAGAGTGCTCTTTGTCCGTAGATCTCAAAGTGCTCTGAGCAAGGTGGATTCCTTATTGACATGGAGAACACCAAGGTTAAGTGATTTGCCCAAAGTAACATAGGAAATCTATCGCAAAACCAGAAAGAGACATCACTCCCCCACACACCCTTTAACGTATCGCGGTCACTGGGCAGGATTCTGAGCTCTGCTCAAGGAGAAGCCAGAGTGGATTGTGGCCATCGGTATGCAAGCACACGCTCTTAATTAATCTGCTAATAGCAGAATAAATCAACTTCCTGTAGAGATTTTTGTTTGTACGTATGTATGTGTCTATCTGTTGGGGAGGGGTGTTTGCGTATATTCGCTTTTCTCACAGCACAGGGCCCAGACTTTTAAGTGAGAGCTTCTGCCCCATGGAGCATCTCAAGGGGGAAGGCTTGTGTTTCAGGCAATCAGATGAGAATCCCATTTGGCAAATGAAGGGGGCTAAATTCTGTTCCCCATCATAAAAACAGTGATGGTGGTTAGATGCTGCATACTCATAATGTTTTGCAGCTGTGGCTCCCATTGGCAATCTCTTAAGCATGGTACAGAGCTCGGCTGATAGCAAGCAGTCTCCTGTGAGTGTTATTAATTACTTTTTTTTCCCCAGTTGCCTCCTTATTTTCATGTTTGAGTCTCTTTTCATCTGAGTAGCTAGACTGATAGACTGTTACAGGCATGTTAACAAAAGCAAATGTGTCTGATGCAGTTTGGCTTTTTTTAGACACTTCATGCATAAATACAACGAGTAGAAACTTGATGGTCCTATAAATCAGGTAAGCTGGTTCTTTACTGTCTTCCTTAATTTTAAAGGCTTCCCCTTCAGCAGTCTTAAATATACAGTGGTTTAGACCAAGCTGCATCAACACACCAGTGAATTCGAAGTCTGAGCAATGCAGCTAAATAATTGGTTTGGAACAAGAGTTCTATGGAGGTAAGTGACTTGAAAAACCAGAATAGGTATTAAATCGATGTGCAGCCTGCACTAAGTAGCTCTAGAAACTACTTTCACACCTCGTTTCCATAATGGATGAGATGTAAATGAAATGAGCACACTGGAGACACTTTAGCTCGGCTCTGTGTGTGTTCAGCTTCTCCAAGACTGCCTGCTCTCATCCCCCTGTGGTCTGTGGGGCTGCTGCTTTGTGGAAGATCCTTAGTGAGAGCTAAAGGACTCATGTACTACAACTTAGAAGAGTCTTTCACGTGTCACTTAGGAGAGAGTGTAGGTTGGACTCACGTGTGTATTGATCAAGTGAAGTCCAGTAAGCATCACTGAGGAATTAACTCAGGCAAGGAGCTATCACTGCCAAATGTTGCGTTTAGAAAATGCCTCAAGTATTTAAAAAAAACTCTGAGAGATTAATATTTTTAGACCTTGAAAGCCCAGGAACTCCGTCACATATTTCTGTATGTTTATTGTAGTACTGTATCCTATTCATGCACAGCGTTCGAGCACTGCGGCGACATATTTTATTGCTTATAGTACAATGCCTACCGTATAAAATCAGTTCTATATTACTACCAGCCGTACTGTCAGAAGTACACAAGATAATGTACCTGTCTGAAGTAGGGGAGGCTTGTGTCCTGCAGGAGAGTTACACGGTGCCAACGTGAGCTCCCCACACAGGGGTAGCAGGACTAACCATTCCTCACTGCCATGTCTGGCTCCAGAACGAGCTGCCTCTTGGGGACGGGTAGGAGACCAAGAGAGCTCTAAAACAAGTTAGGATATCGCTTGCAAAGTGCTGAGGAGCTAGGGTTTGTGTTCTGCTTCCAGTTCATTTCTCACCATTTGAAAACTCACAGGAGGGGCTGCTTATGCACTTGACACCAGGCGCATGTTTAAGCACCTTTCTGAATGGGTGTTTGCTCTCCACCAGCCATCATCTTCCTCATGCATAAAGAATGCCTCTTTCCTGTGAAATTAGTAGTATTGCGCTGTCTGGCTTCTTGATGAAAGCTTTAATAGATGAAGTTCAAAAGTGGCAGCAGTAAGGGCCTGAGAAGAGCAGAGCGCCTGGTACATCGTGCCCATAATCAGGAGTGTTAGAAGGGCCAAGGTTACACGAGTCAAGCAAGTATGCCTGAAACTGGATCATTTTCTACCTTTTTGCTGATTTGATATGAAGACCTCTGTCAACAAATCCTTCATTATGCAGGCTTCCTGCTCCGGCTCTGTGAGGAGCAGCAAATTAAGCAGCCCACGTATGTAATATTAATGGCTGGGGAAGCAGCGCTGCTACTCTGTTTGTATGTTCTGCCAATGCTCGTTAAGAAATTGCTGTCACATTGTAAAGATGGCTGGTAGATTACATACGACAAGTTCCTGCATCTGTCTCCTTAAAACAGCCCCCAGAGCCTGGAGGGACACGTTCGGTACTGAACCACGTTTGTTTGCACCATCTACCAGAATTCACTCCCTCCTTGTTTCGGTGGATGCAAATGAGGCCTCCTGTTGCATTTTCCCCTTCTGCAATCACAGACGCTCCTCTAACTCTGACTGATGCTGTGCCGGCACACTGACGGTGGCTGGATATTAGCTATTTGGTACCTGAATTCTGTGGCACCTGACAGAACTCAAACCAGTATTACCAGCACCAGAAAGCTGCAGCTTTGAAGTGTAACAGGGACTTTGCTTATTCATGTTCAGACCTTTGTTCCTAATAATTAAATTAGAGCTTCCTACAGTCAGTTATCATATTAATGACCTAAAAACCAATCCAAAGAGCTTCACTGCTCAGCCCTGATGATAGGAGACTGCAACGATGACCACGAGTCCCACTTTCAACATTTTACTGAGCTCAGTAAGCAGAGATGAACACAGCGGAGGAGAAATAAGGATAGGGGTAAGGGGGCTATGCTCGCCATGAGCACTGTTTAGCTTAGCACACACTGGATGTGTCCAGCCACCTTCAGCAGAAGCATGGGGCCAGCGGTAGCAACAGATTTTCACTGCAGCTTATCCCCCAACTGCTCCTGCATACGTGTATCTCAGCCTGCTTATACAGAGGCCAGTGCCAGGAGCTGGTCCTGGGAGCCCCAGCTGCATCCCTGCGTGGTGATGCTCAGCAGCCAAGCACAGAGCAACCTCCTTTCAGTGAGCCATCAAAATCAGAAGTGCCTCTGAGCAGATCACCCCTTCTTGCACCCTTGTGCTATGCCATGCGGCCCCACTGCAGAACTGACAGGTATCACCACCTACTTAGAATCATAGAATCATAGAATCATTGAGGTTGGAAAAGACCTCTAAGATCATCGAGTCCAACCGTCGACCCAACACCACCACCCACTAAGCCATGTCCCTAAGTGCCTCATCTACTCGTCTTTTAAATACCTCCAGGGATGGGGACTCCACCACTTCCCTGGGCAGCCTGTTCCAATATACTTCTGCCTGTGTGAGCATTCAGGGCTGCCCAAGCTCTTGGGTATCTCACTGGGTATTAATAGAGAAGTGTGGGCTTAACAGCAGGCACTAGACCAGTCCCCAGGAGCTTTAGTTCTTCACCTAGCACTGGTAATCCATGCTCCTCAGCTTTCTCTGTTGCACCTTCTGGATTGTTTGCTTAGGCTAAAGTCTGCAGGACCCTGCGCTGCCTGCACTGCTGCGCAGCGGGGCCGTGGTCTTTGGTGGAAGGCGATGTTGCTGCTGTCCTGGATGCTCCTGGGATGCTCCCCGACAGGATGATCTGTATCCACATGCTCTGCTCCTGGTGGGATTCTCCCACCAGTACAGATGCATCTCATGCCTCCCTGTTTCTCCAGCAAATCCTTTTGTCTGATTCACTGCGGACACCCATTTTCCATCCTGTTGTCATCGAGCCAAAAACCCAAATCACTGTGCTCCTCTCTGCCATTACTAACTTTTTACAGCTTGCATTGGTCAGTCCTCCCTCTCAGGCCTGATCAATAGCTTTGCTCTTAGCGTTTGGCATTCCCTTCTGTTCTGCCAGTCAGGACACCAAGGTCAAATCTGTCCCTTTTTGTGTTTCTCCCTTAAATAAATAGTATCAGACTGCCATGTCTTAACGCAAAATATGTTGTAATATTGAAAAATCCCAAGTATTGATCAGATCTAGCTCTGTACCTGGCTCTCTACACAGCCTTGACTGTAGCTTTAATACGCCACGCAATAATGTGCCTTTTGCAAGACCAATTCATGCAGCTGAAGAGGCATTTCTGGCAGGCTGCGAGTACAAGCTCAGAAAGATTTTTTTCGTCGCACCGCATAGCCCTCACACAATCACACCAGCCCCTGAAGAGCAATAGGATTTGAATCAGCTCCTCTAATTGTTTTGTCCCCTGGTCTAGTACAGAGCCAGTGTCTCCCACTCCTAAAGCACCAGCGATGAGGGACTGTAATTGAAAAGGATGCTCTTCTAACCCATTTTTAATATGATTTGTGAGGCTGCTGGGGATGATTCCTGCAAAGCAGCAGCAGAGAGGGAGGA
Source organism: Aptenodytes patagonicus (assembly GCF_965638725.1). Classification (NCBI taxonomy): domain Eukaryota; kingdom Metazoa; phylum Chordata; class Aves; order Sphenisciformes; family Spheniscidae; genus Aptenodytes; species Aptenodytes patagonicus. The sequence continues at coordinate 4,373,463 of NC_134963.1, forward strand.
CAGACAGACAAGCTGAGCACCATTACTCAAATCAGGCCTTAAACCAGGGGGAATTTCAAGGTAAGAGCCATGCCAGAGCACAGAAAAATTTGCTAACAGCTAAATTATGCCGCTTTGTTGCTTCTAAAAAAATAACATTACCCTAACCTCCTTCAGAGTCACACCCTTACATCTTGAAAGCCTGGTTCAGCTTTCCCCCCCTCCAGCAATGGCCTGGGCTATAAACAGCCTCTCCTCCATTTGGGGTGTAGGCTTGGAAGCTCTGTAGGGGATGGAAAAAGAGAAAGCAGCAGGGGGGGAGGGAAGGAGCAAAAGGGGACGTAGCTAAGCTGGGACACGGGGGGCATTTTGTAGCCTGACTTGTTGGGAAGGGGAACAGTAATAAACACTGCCATTTCTGGGCTTCATGAGCTGTAAACAGCCTGTCTGTGTGGTGCAGAGCACCCAGCCTACCCCTGAAAGCAGACCTGAGCTGTGAGGAGCGGTGCAGAAAAATCTCTGGTAGGATTTGCAGCCAGCCCAGCATCCCCAGCTCAGCCTAGGAAGGGCCCAGGCGGTGTCTCACCTGCCTCCTGCCTGCCTCTGCTGAGCCTGGGCTGGATTCGGGCTCCCACCAGCACAGTAAATGTCCTTGGTGAAAAGTTGGTGGTTTAATCACGAGCTCCCTATCTGCTACCCGCAAGGGCTGTGCTTGGGCGTGTTTAATGTGGTTACAAAGCACAAATCTCTGAGGGAAATGCCCCACTCATTAGTGTTATCTGCTGCTTTGGCTTTGGATGGGAGCAAAGGCTGGGAGGTTATAATTTTCTATTATAAGGCAGCAGGAAGCCTTAAACAATACATATTCATGTATTTCTCTGTGTGTGTATATACATATATGTATGCCTTACGTATATGCGAAGTAGACTTATGCTGTCCTCACTTCTAGCCTTAATTCATTATTTGTTTACAACAACTTCCCCATCCCCCATTTTAATATTTTCACTTACCATACTTTGAAGAGCTAGAAATAGCTTGTCAGATTGAGACAGCTCTTGAGAAGTTTAATTTTCCTAATGCTTGTTGGAAATCCCCTTTCTGAATCTGCAGGAATATTAAGGTTCTTAGCATGAGCTGTGCAGAGAGGGAATTTGCACGTAAAGCTGTCAGTGAATTGCAATTGGGTTAGGAGAGCCTTGAAGGACAGCACTGCTGGGTGCAGGACCTGTCTCCCGAGGAGGGAAGGATGCTTGCTGAGCCCGCCGTGGGTGGCAGAGCTGGGAGGGGGCGGGTAGGTGCCAACCACTTGTTTTCGCTCTGCCAGCCCTACAGGGAACATAGGTAGTCAGACAAAATTAGAGCAGAGGCACACGGAGCGTTTAGAAGCAAAGGAAACAGTTGTAATGGCTTTTGCTGCTGATTCCCCAGCTGGATTTCCAATGTCACTGTTCCTGGCTGTCACAGCTGGTAGGAACTTGTTGCGCCCCGACTCCTGGGTCGCCGGCAGCGCGGTGCTCCTGCAGCGGTGGCCTCCGCAGAAAGGTGCTGCTGTGTTACTGGCTGTGCCCCTGCACCCAAACGGGAACAGCTGGGAGGCCTCTCACAGTGCCAACGTTAAAAGGTGCAGGGACAGGGCTAAAAGAAGCTTGAACAAAAGCTTTGTTGGCAGCACTGTGCATTACCTGAGTCTTCAATGCCGTTCCCAGAAAGGTAGTACTGGTGTGAAGGATTCTTCATATAGAGAGGAGAAATAAAAAGGTATTTTGCACAGAGCTAGAGAATAGCAAGTGTCCCCTAGCTACTGACAGTGACAGGAAAGCACAGTAATTTGGGAATAGGTAACCTGTCAGTGTCTGAATCCTTGTGCTTGGTTCTGTGTCCAGATGAAGGTCCCTATCTGACAACTGCACAAACCAAGGGGGATCGTTCCCCCTGTGTCATCAAGGGGATATAAATAAGCAGCCACGTTTGCAAAAGCAGGGCCCTAGCGAGGACCCATGCTTTCATGCCAAGCTCTGAGGTCTCTGCTGAGCGCAGCTGTGAGCGCTGGCAAACCCAGAAGGTCCATTGAACCAAACCCACCGCAGGTTCAGGGCTGAAGATAAGGCCAGTTGTATCTGCTGCTGGAGCTGGGCCCGGACCAGACTGCAGATCGGAGCTTTGCGGCGGCAGGCCCAAGTGTTCTGGCTCGGGGCCATTTCTATTGCATGCTATTGCATATATTTTTAATAAAAGGCAGATAATTTGTGAGTGGAAGTGCCAAGCGAGTGTCTTCCTCCTAGTGGGAGGCCAGCAGCTCTGCTTGCTGATGGCTGTCGTCAAGCTATTCAAAATGCATGATGGGCTCGCGCAGGAGTCCAAAGATGCAGGCATGCAATCAGCCTGTTTTCCTCCATCCGAAGCAGAAGCAAAATAGTTAAGTGAGATCAGAAAGGCTGATAATTCCTCCTCCTCCTCCTTTTTTACACCTGCTATTTTCTTCCTGAGTATCTAGACTCAAAGTATTACTGAAATTAAATATAGCAATTCAGGCTGCCCATTGTTCCCTGCTCTGTAATGTGCCGGAGTGGCACCTTTGTATTCATCCATCCATCCCCATCTCCTCAGATGTGCTGCTCACACAATAGTTATTGTTGTAGAAGGGACCTGGAATGAGCTCTTGCATTATTCGCTTCATTTATTTTGATACAATATTTGGAGCCACTTCATTAAATTCTCTTACAATGTCCTGTCATTTTTTTTTTCCGTCTCCTTGCCAATGCCTGGCTCATACAGATAATATAAAAACAACAATATGGGGTGTGGGGAGGTGGGGGAATAGACTTGTTTTCTATAAAAGGGGCTAGCTATGAATTATTTAACTTGATTTATTGATCTCAGGATTCCCTCCCTTCCTCCCTCCCCACCAAAAAAAGAGTACAACTAGCTGGAAACACATCATTTGTGGGTAGTAGATATGGGCAGTAAATACCCAGGACAATTAAGTCTTGAACAAAGAAAAAAACATGCAGCTTTACAGACCGTGTGTGGATATGCAGAAGACGACAGGATATATAAACACCTATTTACTATCCCTGAAAAATGAACTACAGTCTCTCGCCTCTTTCAGTGTTTTCATAGATGCAACAGATCAGATTCATGAAACTCTTTTTTTTTTTTTTTCCTTTTTAATGTTCCAAGTGCTTGTGCTCCGAGGAGGGACTGACGTAACACAACCTCCCCGTTTTACTCGGGGCCTGCTGTTTTCCTGGCATCGCAGAATTTGTCAGAGCTGCCAGGGATGTCGGGGAGCTTTCCTCCCAGGTGCGGCTTGCAAATTGCTCCAAGGGAAGGGGTAGACTTTGGCTCAGCAGTGGGCAGGATGGATGTTGAAGAAGTAAGTTTTGTACAACGGAGCTCAGAAAATGAACCCACTGCAATTCTTCCCAGGTTATTTTTTTTCCAACATTTCTATCCTGCCTCCTCATAATAATAGTCCACACGGTATTTAAGATGCAAAGGCATAAGGGCTCCCCTGCACTTGCTCTTTGGCTACATTTTAAGCAGGTTCACAAGGTGACCCGTGTCCTTCCCTTTCCTCCGAGCTGTCCCCATACAGCTCCTCATTAAACCGCAGCCAAGGCAGCAGCCTCCACCTGCCCCAGCACTGACTCCTGAAAGGACGGACACTTGCCAGCTTCTGGAGGGGCTTCATAGATGTAGACCGAACACATTGGGGAGCAGCAAAGCATCAGCCGACATTATCTTCCAGAGACTGGGGGTCTGATAGTGATGGGTGGGAACCTAATAGCGTCAAGCCTAAGCAGCAGCATTTTACTCAGCTGCGGGGTGCTCTCCACGCTGTTTCAGCTTTGGAGGAACGTGCAATGTGTTTTCAGCTCTTCAGTCCCTGTTATGGAGAGTTATAAGGTTATAAGGCCTTACACCACTCCATGATTTCCTTTCCCGTGTGCGAATAACCCTGTATGGGTACGAAGTGCCTGTGGTCCAGCCTGTCTGTGTTTGCACTGAGGGGGTGGTACAGCTGCATCTGTCACAAGTGGCATCGCTTCTGGCGTGGGCAAGACCCAAGCGGTCACATCTCACAGGTTTTTGGAGCTCCTGGTACACTGCGAGGAGTCCTGCCTGCAGTTTGGGGGTGCTGCTAGAAACCTTGCAGCTGTAAGCAGTGTATTACAGTGTAAAACAGCGACAACTAGGAGAAGTGGGGAAATAAAAGTAAAATAATTCCAAAAAGAGTAGGTCAGAGCAGTCAATTAAGCCAAAACTTTTCAGGGCTACGAAGTGTTCAGTCCGTGTAAGTGGCGACAGCGATGGGCAGACGCCTTCATGAAGCCCAGCTGTGCTGCAGGGGAGCCGATCCTGCTCCTCGAATTATGCCACAGAAAATGCTTTCTGGCGATTTAACATTAAAAATGTCAGAACGTTGTGGCTCTGGGGACATCCGCAGCTGATGGAGTGTGTGTTGGATGTTTGGCAACAGGAGTCGGGACTTCTGTGGGTGGTTGGCTGAACAGAAAGCAGTAAGTAAAAAACCCGCCACCACCAAATAAATATATTGCACCCATGGGGCTGTGGTGGTGCCTTGAGCATTGTCGTGGCCAGGACATCAGGAGTGAGCTGTGTCTCCAGATTAGGCTCTGGCTTTGCAATCACATATGCTTTTCATTTTAAGTACGTAGTTAAGCTTATTTGAATAATAGAGCTAGTCCTATGTTTACCCAACATATGTAAACAGATATTAGGTTTCACCTATTTGTCTTTATATTTATCTTTGCTGTTCATCACCCAAAGCCAAAATACCCGAGGAAAGGTATGTACTTGTCTGGTCTGGAAAATAAATAGTAATCTGGAGGTAACTCTAGATCTCAATGAATTAGAAACAGCTAGCTATAATTTTGCTGCTGGAGAATATGCTTTCTTGGACTGTCCCTGGAAGTAAAGAGCTGCAGCGGAGGAGTCAGACTCTGAACTCCTGTAGCAACTAAGCCAGTAGGTCTCGAGCAGGAGCCACAGAGGTAAGGAAACCATAGACCATAGGAATTGCTTAATGCAATATACTTCAAACCCTTGGGACAGCTACTGTAAATACAAGACAGAAAGAACTAATTGTGGTGATGGGAGAGGTAAAGACTTGATTATTTATTATTTTCCGTGATAGGAGCACTAATAAAAGCTTGTCATTTCCATATATATATATTTTTGGCACTGCAGAGAAGCTTCTGGCCACTGCAACACCCAAAAGCCGGGGGGTGCATGCTCTCCTCCCAGGCTTTTAATGCGGCCTTTCTGCAGCAGCGTAAATTTCTTTCTGTGACAGATGAGAGCCGCTGAGCTAAACGCAGCCAAAACTTTTTTTCATCCTAATTGCTCTGCAGCCCGTACCTCCTTCAAAAAGTGCCGTTGCTGAAATATTGCAGCGACCATAAATTTTGTATGTATTGAGAGAGCAGCACGATTATTTGGCTGTTTAGGCTGTATTTGCCCCTAAATGCACAGCACGGTTGATATCTGAACCTTGTGTGTTGATTCATTGATTGCATTTAGTCAAGAGGCTGGGACAGCTTTTTGGAAACAAATTATTAACAAAACCTTCCTTTTAAAGGTTATTGTTAATTATTCGCCTTCTTGGTGGTGCTAGGTTTTTACTAGCTAGCAGAAAGGGCTTGGGGCTTGCCTTTTTCATAGAGTCCCCTGGAAGTTGTGCCTGGCTGGCTGGCACCGGTGGTTCGGTGGTCACTGGCAGCTCTAGTTGGGGAGAGCCCAGGGAGGACAGCGCCGACGATAAAACAGAGCCTCCCCTTGCAAGGGCTGGAGAGGGGGGGCCCTGATCACCTTTGGACCTCTAACTGCTGTGCGATACATACAATATAGGAAAGCAGCTTCGGGTTTCTCTTCCATTTTTTTGGAGGCTGCTGTTGCATTTCAATTCTCTTAATTGAGATGTTTCAGCATCTCGTGCTGCGTGTTTGGGGGAATCTGACATGATCGCAGTTGCTTTTACATGTGGTGCCAAGGCAGAGCAAGGCAGTAATGATTTCCACCTGGTTTTTGTTCCTTTCTTTAACCGTATCTGTTGCTATCAGATTTGAGCTCTTGAGCTGCATGAGGCACCAAAATGCGAGCGGCAGGCTGGCCCAGGTGGTGTTGCAGCTATGCAAAGCAGGGGAAGTTTCAGCACATAAAGTCTTGACTTGCTGTGTGGTTGGTTATTTTCAATTTTTTGCTTATGGAAATGAATATTCAATATACAATAAAACGGTTTGGGTTTGGGATTGTCTTATGAGAATTTTTCTGTAACATTTTGGAGGGTTGGGTTTTTTTTTTTTTGCCTTTTAAATAAGCTTAATTAGGTAAAGCTGGACTCAAAAGGCTTCATTTGCAACTGCTCAAATTAACTTTTTCTGGTGGAAATAATAGAGGCGGGTGATTAAAACTACTATTTTGTGCTTTTTTTGGAAGTGAGTTAATCACCCACATGTTAGTTTACTTCAGTTTAAATTACCATAGAGGGACTAGGAAAGGGCTAATAAGGAACACAGCCTGCGCTCCCAGCCTCCAAAGGCAGCCTTATTCCCGATGGGCAATTTGTTATGTTAATAGATTGACATTTAAGGATTTGGTGTGGAAGAGAAAAAAAGAACACTTCACTGGTTGCAGCATGAACCAGTTTTTGAGTCATTCATAATCTTTATGTAGAAGTCAATTAAAGATCTTACTGGAAAGCAGAGGTTCATGGGACAAAAGTCCGCTCCTGATTTATCAGTCGTAGAAACACTCTTTCCCATCAAAGTCAATACGGAGTAGTATTCCACAGAGCTTTTTCCTGTGGTGACAATTATTTTAATTACTCTAGTGACAGATGAATTCTTTTCTAATTTTTAGTATATACAATATTAGTATGTAGTAATTGCTCAGTTTTTTAAAGCCTTGTGAGCTGTATCATGGCTGGCATCATTTTGCAGCTCAGCCTTCCCGCAGGCTGCCTGGCACCGGCCGTACTTACGTGCACACCCATCTCTAAGCAAGACCTACAGATGCCTCATGGGACAAAAGAGAGGGAAACAATAATATCGTGGGCATGTACCCTTCTCCCCAACTGCAGGAAACAAGAAGACAAACAAACGTGACCCCCAGGTAAACACAGCCCCGATCCGAGGCCATCAGAGCCGGGTGCAGGGTGAGTGCCAGCGCGGCGAGGGAGGTGTCGGCTCCCCAGTGATGAACCTGTTTTCCTACACGTTTCGCTTGGGCTCCCCGCCCCTCCCGAGCCGGTGCAGCTGCAGACGCTATTTTCATCCTCACCGAGCTGTGATTGTGCTGATTTGCTCCCGGAGCATCTTTCATCCGCGTGCCCCAAGCTGCCGCAGCAGCAAACAGCTGTGCCCGCAGCCCCCGACACCCCTGCGACGTGCTGCACCCTGCTGACAAATTCGCCTGTTGAGGCAGAGAGAGGGAAGTAGGTTTGATTTTTCTCCAGGTCGGGCGTGAGAGACGGACAGGCGAGCACGGGCAGGAGCCCTCGGGCTGGGCCAGGCCGGGGGCGGCATGGGGGGCACAGCCAAACCCCGTCCCAGGGCAGGGCCCTCCGGTGAGGTTGTGAGGGTGGGCAGCTTAAGGGTGGGGGGGAAAGAAGCCATGCAGCACTGGCAATAGCTTTTCCTGCTAATTTTTCATTTAAATACAAATGCCTGTTTCAGTTGCAAGGCAGTTTGATTTGGGGAACGTTCTCTTTCCGTTACTACAAAGTGCAACACTTTCAGCTGTTCTCTTGCCCAGCAACAACCATTTTATTAAGTCTGTCTTCTGGTTTTTTTAATGGCTACCAAGGCAGTTGCTGGTTTAGTCCCTTTTTACCTCTGAAGCCATAGCTATCATCACTGTTAGTAGCACCCTCTAACTCCGTGCTGACGTCCACAATCAAAATTAGCTTTTATTACCGTGTCCTTTTGATAAGCCTGGGTTTAGTCTAGTTGGTATCAGATGTTTTCTAGCAAAGAGTTCAGGTTGTTAAACAGACTTAAAAGGCCTCTGACAACATGCCTGTGCACTACCTCTGCCGCGGATCTGGTTTCCAAAGGCGCAGAGCAGGGCTGTGCGTCTCGGGCACAGATGGACAGGTTTTGTGTTCTTTAAAATTGCCTCTTGGTTTTGGAGCTGCAACGTTCAGGTTAGGGGCCATGCACCGATGAACTGGAGAGAGAACTTGGTCCCAGGCAGCTGCCTGGAATTGGAGCTCATGAACGTGCATGGAGCTACGAGCTGGCTAACAGCCCAATCTGCTAGTGCCAGCGCTCAAACCGCAGCTCAGGAAGCAGAGGCGGAGTGGGTGTCCGATCCTTGAATAGCTGCTAAAGCCAATGTCCCCAACAGACCAGTCTAGTCTGCATAGCTGTGCCGAATTTTCAGCCTCTAGCAGGTATTGGGCAGCAAAAAAGAGTTAGAAGTGAAACATTTTCAGAAGTGTAGGACTTTATCTTCCTCTTCGCTCCAGCCATTGCCTCCCAATCGCGCCAGCTCAGGAACTGGAGAGGATTCAGAGAGGGGAATGATTAAAAGATTGGAAAACATCTCAGAGAGAGAGAGAGTCAGAGAGTGCAATCCATGCCGTGTATCAAAGGGAGCGTATGTGGTGCTTTGATCACAACCCGTAAGTACTTACGTGGTGAACATAAATTTGAACAGACTCTAATCCATAGGCAAAGACATGACCATCAGGGTATGAAGCTGTAGCTGTACAAATGCAGACCAGAAACAAGTTTCTTATGGTGAGGGAACAAGTCACCAAGGATTGCAACAGGTTTATCGCTTGTGTTTTTAGATGTTTTTCTGGAAGCAGTGTTCTGGTTCAGATGCTGCCACCGGGCCGGACGGAGGAAGTAGGAAGGGATCTGCTCTGCTGGAGTTTAAATCAGATGACCATGGTGCTTTCTTTTGGTCTCAAAAAAAATAATCTGGCAGTCTCTGGGTAAGGCTGTCTGTAGAAAAAAAGGCAAAAAATAATGTTCTCAGCTCTTATTGAGCTCTAATTCCTTTGAATAGGAACTATGTTATATCTAGGGCACGCTAAGGACTGGTTTTAATCTGATGCAACTGCACGGTCTGCAGTCACGTTATTTCTCATTTCACTGAGGTTAACTGAGAATATGTTTCAAACTATATATTGCTCATTACCCATGAAAAGGCCTGACACAGAGTTCACTGAACTATGATTCCCACAGACTTCAGTAAGCACTAAATCCTTCAGAGCTAAATTCTAATTTCAGCTACCCCAGAGCACATCCAAGTGGTGTTACCTGCAGCATTCCCTTTGGTTTTCAGCATCGCCGTATTTGAGCAGCTCAGACTTTCCAGTTACTCTTGCCTCGCAGTATTCCCAAGAAATAGAGGCAGTCATCTCCCGTGCGAGCTTGGCCACACCAGGCAGTCCATGCTGCAGCCAAGAACTGAACTCACATCTCACAAACACTGGTCCAGAGTCTTAAATGTGAGCTTATTCCTCATTTTGGAGTAAACCCAAATAAACCAAAAGCATTTCTTTATTTTGGAGTAAACCACTCCAGTCTGGCCATAGTTATTTTTGTATAGCATTGCATTTTCTTGCTAAATGGCTTGTCTTTCAGAATATTCCATTAACCTTTGTTTTGTTGGTGGCTTCAGCTTGGTAGTAGGGATAGAAACTCAGACTACCATCTTCTGCTTTTAATCTGAGTCAAGCGGTGGCAATGAAATTGCATGATTTGAATAATTCTGTGTGTTTTCTCACTAGAATACTGAGCCACAGCCTTAACCTTCCCAGTAGTTCATGGCAGTTACAACTGAGTTATTTGATTAAAATACTATTTTTACCAGCTACTTGAAAGCACTGCAGCAATCTGATTTATTCTCATTGTTAGTGCTTGTTTGTTTAGACTTTCAGATGAAATGAACTTACCATTCATTTAGTACTAATGCCAAGAGATCTATTGTATTCAAAAATAATGAAGCATAATATGCAGCAAAACATGGGCATTTCGCTCACGCAGTTGCATATATACACAATGGAAATTATTCGGCGGCTTAGGGTGTTAATCTGCTTCCTCTGTGAACGGGTACTTGCAGCTTTTGTATCAGCCCACACTTATCCCCCACTCCACGGAGGCAGTCGGTGTATCCAAGGCCAGAGACGGAGCCTTTCGCTCTGGGGTTACGTGCCGAGTGTTGTCACAAATAAAGGACGATGTACTTGTCACGACAGCTCTTTTCCGCAAAATCTGGATTTCTCCGAATTTTCCGTTGACCTGGAAAATACAGGGGAACTAAAGAGATGGAACATTTTAAAATCCTCAGTTTTAAAGCAGTAGTTAGTGTTGAGTGCCCAGTGTATGACACCAAGGCCTGCTTTCAGAGGTGTACCATGCAGCCAATATTCTTAATAAAATCAGTGGGAGATGGGAGTTCCACTGAAAATCAGGCCCTGGCACCTCAGAGCAAAGACAGACACAAAAGCTGCCTGCAGCCTGGCATCTATTTGGTATTCTGCATTCCCCAAATCCGAACTCAAGGTCTTAGCCATTAACGTCCTTCCAGAATGTCTTTGCAAGGCTTACCCTCTTTAATCATGGTTTTTTACATTTCTTAACAAGATTCTGGCAGTTGACATATGTTGTTGAAAATGTAGTTTTCACTTTTTGTTTATAGGGATACTCAGTCACACATAAAACTTAATGTAATTGAATTTTATCACTGCCGTAACAAAATTTGACTTTTTTCATTAAAAGTAGAACCTCACTTATTTCAGACAACTAGGCAGAGAGGTTCTAACCCCGGAATGTGTTGCAGGGAAAACTGGCAATAAACAAAAGGAAAAGCAGGGAAAGGATCACCAGCATATCCTCATTATTGCATTTGTATTAAGGGGCTCAACTATTTTTCTCCCTTCCAACAGATGAAGCAGCAAGGTTTTATTTAAAATAAGTTTATTCTGCTCAATCTTTAATGGTTTGAAGTTAAAGCCCAGAGGGATAATATGACTTATTTTCTCTTATTTTCTAAAGCAGAGATGCTACACAAATCTCTCCCACTAGTACAGCCAGATTCCCAAATCTTTCCCTGAAAACTGCGTGCAGCAGCTTGATTTTAATACCTCCCCAACACACATGAGGGTGTACCTGACTTTCCTGTTCTGGGCAGACACCTACTTCAGCTGTGAACTCTTCTGACTTTTCTGACGGAGATAATTATAGTGCTCCGGGGGACTTTCGGCCTTACCAAAAATAGATGGGAACAGGGAGACATGCATTTACAGGCAAAACCAAGAAGATGCTGGGGAGAAGAGCAGCTGTGTTATGTGACAGCTTCTGAAAGAGCATCACAAAAGCGCCTGCTTCATCTCCAGGCTTTCGGGTTTTTTCGCTTCCCATGATTAAATTTCTGTCTTTCCGGAAATCTTCCAATATCAAGACACATTAATGGAAGTCCTTGCATGCGCATGTTATTTGTCTGTGTGGCAACTGTAGTGCAGCAGGAACGCATTTTACATCAGGTGATCCAGTGTGACACTTTAGGAAGGTCCCAATAAATATATACTGACTCTTACACACCTGCACTGTGCAAAGCTAAGGATGGATACAGGTTTCTGTGGGATTTGAGATCAAGCCATCATGTTTTCTTTGCTTACAGTAGAAACCTGGTTTGCTGTGATTCAGGAAACAAACTTTTCTTCAATTAAAAGTTACCTATTGTTAATTTCTATAAACCAATCAGACTGCATTTCCTTCCCCAAATGTTATAGCAAAAACGATGCATTTATTAATAGTTTTAAATGTATATAAATACAGAAAAAATAGTACCAAAGAAACGAAGTACAGTTGATGGGAAAAATGCAAGTGGGACTGTGGCTAAGGCCTGGGGAACACTTGTTTGTGATCTGTAGCTGCGTTCACTGGCGGGACGCACAGCATTGCCTGCTCTTCCTGTTAGATTTGCCATCAGAATGGCTGTACCCCTGATTCACACAGCTGCCCAGTCTAGATCAAGAGAAACTTAGAGATATTTGCAGCTAGTTTCACTGCTCTCCTAACGGTGCACACAGGACGATAACCCTGCGCACACACCACACGTGCAGGATATTGCTTTTGCCTGCACAGCTCACAAGGGCTTAGAGAGCTTTCTCACTTCCAGGGTACCTGTTTCTTGGGGCTCCTCCTTCAGCAGTTTGTCTATAAAAAGATTCTGTCCTCCAGTCCCAAACCCCTTGTCAGAAAGTCGGTACCTGAATTTGGGGTGGAATTTATCTTACTGAGATGTGGGTGTTGGAAGGGTCTCACCCAATGGAGACAAATACCTTCAGTGGGTGGATCATCCTCACCAAAGGCTGTGTTGATGAACTATCATTTTGAGGAGGCCTGGACTCTCCACTGACCATAAAGGAAATCTGGACAAATAGTTTTCTATATTTATGAGATCCTCACATGAAGGCGAGATTAAGCTTGCTAACCATAAAGTAGTTTAGAGGAAATCAGTTCCTGGCTATTTGTCTTCATGCAGAAATTCCCCTGCTGAGGATTCATTTATCTTCCATGGTTCCAAGATTGCCTCCGCTTGTTTCTTTGCAGGCAGGATAAGCACTTGCTCTTTCTCTCCAGCTGAGCTGCTGTGTGTGTCCATCACTGGCACCAATTGCAACCTACCACTGCCCCTTCTTGCCAGACTGGCTCAGGCACGTCACCCTCATCCGTTCTTTGCCTCCAAAGTTCATATTCAGGAATTTGGCCTCTTCTAAGATAGGTCAGCGTTGCATGAAACCTTCACATTTTCCCTTGAGCTTCCCATTGACTCTAGAGATGCCAGCTGAACCTCGGCACGTCTCCGTTACGTGGCTTTTAATGTACTGGTTCAATTAACTGCCTGGGTCTGGGACTGGAGATGTTAAACAAGATAGGAGCCATCCACGAGAATTAATGACTGCTGCTTAAAAGCTACAGACCTGAGGATCAATGCTTCCTGTTTAGAAACGGGACTTAATTTTACAGGAGTTCGCAGCATGAGGTAGGAGTGTAGTGACAAAAGAGACTGAGTCTCTTAGACTGGTCCTTCCATTTAAAGCCTGGTGAAGCTGGGGTCTCACCATGCGATCAGCTGTATGAGGAAGCTTTGTTTCGATGGGATGAAATTGGTTGTTCTCAGCAGTCTCAACCCGGTCCTTATGAAGAAGCATTTGCATTCAGCCCCAACAAAAATCCCACCACTGTGGTTCACTGGGCTGCGGAGCGATCACAGTCCAGGGCTGGAGGATTTATTCTAGTCCAGTGAATGACTTGCTGTGTGATACGTTCCCTTCCACACAATAGTTCAGCCCCCCAGTCTGCTCCGTTGTCTCCTGACGTGACATTTAGAACCATGTTGCGTTGCACTGGCAAAACTCGAGCAAGTGCTACAACAATATTAGCAGGCTGAAGCTCCTGCAGTGACCTGTAGAGACATGTGCAGCCACCAGTCATCAGGAGATCCTAGCTTCACAGAACAAAGAGTCTAAAAGGCGCTTATCTTTTAAGGAAAATAAAAAAAAGTCCTTGGTTTGCAGTCTAACCTGCTGGAGAAGGGAATTACAGTGCTACAAATTGGTCTCCTCTTTATCTTCAAAACAAATGCAAACTTCTTGAAAGACATCAGCAGTAATCCTTCAAAGCTTTCCCTGCTTAGCAGAGAGAAGGGTTGAGGATACAGCTCTTCTTTTATTTCTGCTTTGGCTGACTTTCCCATTTCATTTACCGGTTTCCCTGTGTGTCCACGGGCACGTCTACGGCTCCCACTTCTCAGCAGTACAAAGCGCCCTGCGCTCTGGGCTACTGCTGCAAAGGGCATCCCATATCGGAGCTGGGTTAGGTGACTCGATCCTGCTGTGGAGCTGCCGATTGGCAAAATCTGAGCTTGGCAAGCAGGGGGATAAAAGGACAGGAGTAGCTTCAGCATGGAACAGTGTTACCTTAACAATGATGGCTGGGAGACACATCCTGATGTTTTATTCAAACAAACGACATGCGGGGACAAATGTTTTAACGGTGGAGGGGATCGAAAAATGATCTCATTAAGCTACAGAAAAGTAACTAAAAAGGACGGAAGATGCACTAGGTAACTAGATGCATAATACTCCAGGGACACCTCGGAGCATTTCCCAAGGCTACAACAGTAAGAGGTGTAATCAGTAAGAAACAGTAAACAGAAAACTGAAGATGAGCTACAGGCTTTGTGAAAGACTAAACCTGTTCAGAACAGAATCATGACTAGGGTCATACTAAGATCAAAAAGAGAGTGAAATGGTATTAAAAGATGATGAATATTCAGAACATGTAATACTAATGTTCTCCTATGCCAGAAAATGGTTATTATATTTCCCCATTGTCTCTTACTTTGCTGTACTTTCATACAGAAAAAGATGCAACTTTTTTGCCCGACTTGCGGTGCAGTCTGTAGATAGCTATATTGTCACTAACACTTGGCCAAGACAAACGTATTTTAAACCACATTACGAAGTGTGAGCCAGCCTTTGATGCCTTTATTCACGTCAGATAGCACCTTGTAATCCAACAGTTGCCGATGCTGTTTGAGGAACGAGAGGTGATGCCCCGATGGCGTCACAGTCTGACTCTGAATGCAGCGGTCGACTTCTAAATAGGGACTGAAGTGCTGATATTTTGTACCGATATTTGAGAGCATTACTACTTCATTAGAGTGTGTTACCTTTACAGCCTTACCTTGCTCTTCAAATAACCGTTGTTGTTGCTGGATTGTACCAGGTACGCAAATAGGGATTGTAGAGCCAACAGTTCCTGCCGATAGTATTTATTATTTCTACTGTAGACCAGAACACCGTTGTGCTAAAAGCCCTACAGGTGGCCTGCAGCTTCCTCCCTCCTCAAAAGCACCGAGCCCTGGTGCTAAAGGGTATGGGTAAGCGCTACCTCTGGAAAGCAAGAACGTTATTTAGGTGACTCAGGCATGTGCCTCAGCGGGTGATGAAAGGCGTGAACGCTTGTACAAGTTAAGCAGGAATTTATATATTTTTTAATGTGATTTCAGGTGACTTCTTACTTAAACATATTTTTAAAAGAAAAAAAAAAGCTAGAAGGCTGTAAGGGATGGCAAAGGCTGTGTTCCAAGCGTATAAGCTTTTGATATATTACTCAAGTTAAATTAAAGATTCCGTAACTCATTTCACTTCA
The DNA here is from genome assembly GCF_965638725.1 of Aptenodytes patagonicus. Lineage (NCBI taxonomy): Eukaryota > Metazoa > Chordata > Aves > Sphenisciformes > Spheniscidae > Aptenodytes > Aptenodytes patagonicus. Next base: position 4,388,645 of record NC_134963.1, read on the forward strand.
TTAAAGCCACTAAAATAACAGCGCAACTCTTCAATGGCAGAGATTAATTTTTGAAGCGGTACAGGGGCATTTAGTTTCAATGCCTGATGTAACTTGATTGAATCAGACAAATGAAATAACTGACCTCTGTCTAGCAAGGTTATAGTTACAGCTTGACATGTCTTAAGAAGCTTTGTGCTGAAGTACACAAGAATGGAAATTGCAATGTAAGACGCATACTAAAATATCATAAAAGAGGTGACGGGCTCCGGCGGTTGCCGCCTCCGGCGTGGCGGCAGAGCCGCGGAAGTGCCGGCGGGGCGAGCCGCGGGGGGAGCTGGCTGTCGTAACTGCCCCTCTACCCTGCGCTGGTGAGACCCCACCTGGAGCCCTGCGTCCAGCTCTGGAGCCCTCAGCACAAGAAAGACACGGACCTGTTGGAGCAGGTCCAGAAGAGGGCCACGAAAATGATCAGGGAGATGGAACACCTCTGCTGTGAAGAAAGGCTGAGAGAGTTGGGGTTGTTCAGCCTGGAGAAGAGAAGGCTTCGGGGAGACCTTCTTGCAGCCCGTCAGTACTTAAAGGGGGCTTATAAAAAAAAAAGATGGCGGCAGACTTTTGAGCAGGGCCTGTTGTGACAGCACAAGGGAGAATGGCTTTAAACTAAAGGGGGGTAGATTTAGACTAGATATAAGGAAGAAATTGTTTACGCTGAGGGTGGTGAAGCCCTGGCCCAGGTTGCCCAGAGAGGTGGTGGATGCCCCATCCCTGGAAACATTCCAGGTCAGGTTGGACGGGGCTCTGAGCAACCTGATCTAGTTGAAGATGTCCCTGCCCACGGCAGGGGGGTTGGACTAGATGACCTTTAGAGGTCCCTTCCAACCCAAAATATTCTGTGATTCTATTCTATGATTCTATGACTTGCTTCTGGAGTAGGAAGGGTTAAAGGGTGCTGTAGGGGTGCTTTAAATACTGTTTCAGGTCAGGTGTTTGCAACTGTGATTCCTCAGTAACCAGATGTTCTCTGCTGTTCTTATTAAAATGTATTGTTTAATTTTAAACAAATATTTTAAATTAGCTTAATGGCAATGCTCTAGGGGAAATGAATTTCTAAAATCATTGTTCAGGCACTGGACAAAACAAATGCTGGCCTACATTTTTGGAAAGGATGAGAGATTTCAAGTACCCTCAAAATTTAATACCTAAAATTAGATGTCATAGGAATGACAAGAAATAGTTACTCGATGAAAATACAGTTCATTCAAAGATGATTAAATTGCACATAAAAATTATCCACCCCCTTTAGAAAATGTAATTGTTTTTAAAAAATTAGAAATCCTGGTTTTATCGTACAGTTTGCTCTTATATTGGTGACCATAACTCTTTTTTTTAATAGTAGATCCTTTACTCCAAAATTCTAAATGCAATTAAGACTTTGGAAGATCAAGACTTTCCTTTGGCTACGTCAGGCAGAATTAAAGGTACCCGTGGCATCTAGGAATACTGGGACACGTGGAAGGAGATGATACCAAGCAATTGCAGCTCAGGCTGTAGAGACCTGCTCTTATATGGGGTTTAAGTTTCAAACATTAAAGCAACTGGGCTTGGACCAACCAGACAGAGGGTGGAAGCGAAATAAATTCTGGAGTGATGAAATTACTTTGGAAAACTTAATGAAAAAAAATGCTCAGATCCCACTGAGCCATTAAATGATTGATTTCCACATGGAAGCACCCATCTCCTCTGACAAGCCTTTGACAAAACTGTTTCTTTATTTTCATGTGGAACAGTTCTTGACCAAAAAAGACTGAGGGGAGAAAGGGACAGAACGGGTTATGAGCCCAATAGACAGGAGAAAGTATGTTGAAAAAGAAGACCGAATACTTGTGCATTCATTAAACATAAAGGTAGCATTTGCAGATGTTTGGATTGCTTTATATTCAGGCTAAGTTGATGGTAAATTATATAGGAACACAAATACTTTTAAATCTTCCAATATATAATTTAACATTTTCTTTTGACGGTTGTCCTTAAGTCCTGATACGTCCAGTAGGTTAATGGCAAAACATCAAAACTAATTTCTCTGAGATCACCTTTTGCTAATTTGGAGCTCTGAGGTTCTGTTAGAACTTGAAACCACAATGGTCAGCATCAGATTGCAAGTGGCACCCCAAAGGGCTCTGAATTAAGCCGTTGAGTCCGCCAAGCTACCAAAGCGATCGTGGCTGAACATGTAGAAGTCCTGCAAACCTTGGCATCCCTGACAACTATTGTAACAGTCAACTTTGGCCGTGTGCAAAAGCTGAATTTAAAATGTTAATGCTCTAAAGGCCAATGTCACTAATTATTTTTTGGCGCCAAGTCTCCCCAGATACAGCCTTTTCTAAAACACTGAAAGAACGTGCTAACCAACCGCCTTACAGCCACAGTCATACTCCAGTTCCTTCCCCCGCTGCTCTTCTTTGTTTCATTCATGCCTTCTGAACATGCCTTCTGAAGTCCGAAATACTCTAAAATTTCTAAAATGAGCTGTAATGAGTCCACAGAGAAAAGCTTGACTTTTGTTTTCTTTAAATCCTTAGAGATATATATCTAAATCCTTTCCCCAATTCTGTCAGACTACATTATTTCCCTCCAGACACAGTGTACAGTCCACCTCTAAGGTGCTCTGCTTGTTGCCGAGATAAGCCAGTTCCGATCAGTACAATCTGTTTTCCAAAGGCCGGTGTCCAGAGCCAGCTGCTGATTGCGCTGTTGGCAAAGGACAAGAGTCTGACAAGTTTTGTGTTCGCCCTGGGAAGCGAAGATCCCCTTTTACTCCCTACTGAGACCCTTTGTAAGGGGTAAGACCAGTTGCGGGTTAATGCTCTCCCTGGCAGGGCAGAAGCAGAGGAGGGGAGCGCCGCGCTGGCTCCACTTGCTGGGGAGAGCAGCAGAGCCAGGCCTGCGCAGGTGGGAGCTGGTAAATCCTCGCTGGTTTAAGCCAACAGCAACTTTTTGCCTGGGAGCAGACAAAAATGGGAAGACTTAACTTAGTATCAGTGTTCTTAGGGCATACGCTGGGTAAGTCTGTAATGGGAATGTAGAAACTAACTCTAAAAATTGGAACACGTATGCTTTAGGGCTAATTAAAACGAAATCCTAATTCAGGAAGCTCTCATTCCCCACACCACAGGCTCTAGCTGGGTTTTGCCACACACTACCAAATTGTCTCCACTTCTGAAGTAATGGTGCCAAGAAAGGAAATGGCATAGTAGTACCCATTGTACAGGTCCACTGCTTTCATTCAGTTCCTGTGGATTCAATGGCGAATTAATTGCAAAATAAAATGCATGTAATTGGATTAATTAACAGTACATTTCAAGGTCCTGAAATACAGAATTAGCCGCGGGGTAAATGCACAGTGCAGGTTTTTCCTGCGAACAGAACAAGTGCTATTTTTGGAGCTGTATCTGTATCTCATCGAGGTGCGCCTTGCTTAAAAAGCTGCTAGGATAAGAAATGGGGCTTTGAAGGGGGAAGATAAATACTGTAATTAGGGCTGCAGGACAACAAAAGGATTATTCTTAAATATAAAATCATTTGAGTGAAGTTGCTGGAAAGATAATTATACCTAAAATTGCTTGCATAGGGTCTAGTATTTTCTTTACAAGGACTTACAAGACTCATTGAATATTTATGGGCCTGGAACATAAGACTGGATGAAATTTAAAACATAAATTCAATTGCAATTCATTGTGACGAAATTCCCTAGCAGGTGCCCCAACCTTTAAGCCTTTATAGACAGGCTTCATGTTGCAGAACACAAGCCCATGGGATAAATGATATCAAAGCTGAATGCCCTTGATTGATGAATGCTGCCTCGTTTGATGACTGTAAAACAGTCCTGAGGGCTGATCTCACCACTATTTTGGTTGTTTTCTTCTTTTTTTTCTTAATGCATATATTGCAGAAGGGTTGTTTGTGCTTCTGGTATGGTTATCACATGCAAATGAGCATGCTGTTTCCCAGATGCAGATTTCATATTTATAGATTAAACACAGCCCAAAAAATCGTATGTTAATTACATTCTGAGGGTGTAGCAGAATTTGTCATTTGAACATGTTTTGTTTTGCTGGAAATAGCGCAAACTCCAGATCAATGTATTTAGTTGCTTGAAGCTTGGTAATAAATATATCACGCTTTAGAAAAAGCTTTCTAAACATTACTATTACTAATCATTTACCATTAGCTCAATGCTTAGACTTCTATCCCACATTATGTATTTGTTCATTTGTTTTTAATAATCGGTATTTCTCAGAAGACAACCGATACTATAGGAAGGGGGGGTGGGCCGAGTGCTAAGGATCAAAGCCAAACAAGCAGATTATCAGAGATACACCGGCACAGGAGATCCGTGAGAAGGTGTTTTGAGAAGAACAGGACTCCCTGCAGTCGGCTCAGCTAGCTATAAATGGTCCCTATTGCCTATAGAGGTCCCATACCACATACATCATGCTGAAAATCTGTGTTCTAGGGGTCCCTCCTGTAATACATAGTTTGCTGTGACGAAAAGAGACACTGCAATCGCGCGAGAGGCCTCACTACTCACTGGTAACGGAGGTGTCCAAAGAAATACAGCTGCTCCTGAGACAGCAGGGAAAACCCAACAGGCTGCTTCAGTTGCAGATTTAGAAACTGTTCAGTGGCAGATGTTGGCTGGTGGCTTTTAAACTGAGAACTAGCGCAGATGTACTTACGTCCCAGCACGTCAAAGGACACACCAGAAATTATTGAAGGAAAAACGTGCTCAAAAGGGAGTGTAGCAATCCTCGTATTTGAAATCCGGCCAGTTTTGCCCTTGGGGATTGTGTTACCGAAGGCAATGCTGAGCAGAAGCCCGTTACAATAAAAGGGGGGGAAAGTTTCGGAGAAGTCAATTTACGACATTCAAATTACTTTCTTGTTTACTGTCCCAACAGTTGCAAAACATCAAAAATAAAGAGGAAAGCTTAAAATACACAGTGAACTTCATTATTACAAAGAAAAGTCTGATACAACAATCATTCAAATCAATAGAAAACTTCTCACTGGTTCTCATGGGGGCAGGATCAAGCCTATAAACAGAGTTTCCCCATAACAAGTAGTTAAAAATATTACCCTCTTTTTTTTCTATAAATGTTAAGTCCTTTGATGACCAGTTATGGATTCAAAGGTATGTCCATAATCACTGGGCTGGCAGGAATGATTAGTATGGACTTCAAGCACAGATAAGTCTCACTTTAAAACAGCCTGCTGCAGTATATTACAATATATCCTGAAAGCCACAAATGAGAACGAACAGTACCAAAATACATAGTAAATTGAAAATGCCTCCCCCCGGTCCTTCACCCCTTTTTACAGCTCTCATAAATCTTTTAGTAAATAAGTAAATCACAGAGGTACCAAAGAAACTGGCTAACTAAGAGGTAGTTTATGTAACAAATCGTCTCTGCCTGCACGCACGTCTTGCTGCTGCAGGCAGCACTGTGCAGTTCTGGAATCTGAAGCCAGGTCCGGCTGTCGGGTGCTGTGCCAACCTTCCTGCTCTAGTCCCAGGACCCAAGAGAAAATGCAGGCATAGGGCTGTTTGGCCATATCAGCTTATCTGAAAGCAATTCAGGTACTTAGAGAGCAGTACAAAACATGCCCTATACCCCTCACTCTCCCCAAGCATCAACACTCCGTTTGCTTTTTGGCCCCCTGATCATTATGCAGTCAATAGACATGTTGATCTTTCAGTCTTAAGAAAGCTTTCGTGTTAATAATTTTATACTCTGTATATATAACTAATCTTGGCTTTATGAACATATATGTGCATCACATGTACCTGAATACATTCAGATTGGTATAATTGGAAAGGAAACTGCTACTGCAGTTTGGCTAGGATGCAACATGATCAGAACATTTGATGTAAGCTCTATGTGGTGGAGTGCTCCACTGTGTACAAGAAATCATCCTCCCTTTGAGGCCTTACAACAACAAAAATTTTGTGTCTGCTCAAGGGGTATATTTCTCCTATGTGATCTTACAAAATGATACTGGTCTGTGATGAATTGGTACACTAGAGACAGTGTGCTGAATCAGATAAATTTGATTAGTTTGAAGTAGCAGGCAACTCCTGTGATGTTGGTATGTTTGAATAGAATAATAATGCATGTCTTACTATCTCTTCTAAAAAGAAACCAAGAGAAACCCAAACCTAATTACATATCCATCATTAAAGTGCTCTACACAGACTGCTGGCTATCAGCTGTAGTCCTGCAATTCACTGGAGTCTTAGGACAAGGTTCTGATAGGCTTTTCTTTCACTTTCCCATGAATGATGTTTCTTCACGTAGTCTTTGGCCCTTGTTACAATTTCTCTTTCCATAATGGGGTCATTCATCAAACTCTCGGAGAGCACAACAAACTCCTAAAAAAGATAAAGAAAATAATAAATTAAAAGTTCCTTGAAGTTCTGATGATACTGAAATACCTTGTACCCGTACCTTTATTTTGGTAAAGCGCTTCTACTGTGAGCCAATACATGAAGCTGTTCAAAGTCATTTTTCAAGGTCAAGTACCATAGTTTATTTATAAACAATGATCAATAAATAATTATTTTATATATTATTTTACGCAGCCCACCAACTAAGACATTTAAAAAAAAAGAATCCCAAGACCATTAGGGCAAATATGGGCAACAAATTTAATGACACAAGAATTGTTTGCCTACCCAAGTGTTAGAAAAACAGGCTGGTTATAAATTAAATAATTCTCCTGGTTTCCTGCATGGAGGACAGCTGGCATCAGATTGTTTGATCTCAGCTCAGCTAAACTTACATCTCATTGCTACTGTGACATCTTTAGTTAATTTTATGGTAAGACTAAAAAACTCACTACATAAATATAGTCACAGTATAAAGGTAAGAGCAGGCATGCAGCAACAAGCTCTTCTGGAGTAGTTGCATCTGGGCAGTTACAGATACAGCAGTGTCGGCTCAGCAAGCTCTGCAAAAAAGCCATATATGAATTTCCTTTCACTTTACTGGGCAAAATACTAGACCTTGCAGATTACAACTATTCCTTTGCCTGCTTCTCTGCCACTCTAATTTAGTCCAAGGGAAGAGAAATTGCAAACTTCAAACATGTGAAAGGAGACTTGATGTCTGAACTAATCTGTTCTGAGCAGCTGGTCTAATTTTCTATCAAGAGACAACTTCCAATACTTCAGCTTGGTTACAAATGTACTCAGATCTTTGCAAAATAGTGTCTTGGTTCAGCTCAGAAAAGCGGATAGCTACTGTGTCAATGGAAAATTAAGACAATACATTACTACACAATTGGTAGTGAAGATAAGTGCATAGGGACATGGGGACAAAAAGGATGGCAGAAGGAGATATATTATTTACACAATCTGTCAGCTGTGAAAGGAAATATCACAAATAAGACCAGGGTTCATATCAACACTAGGTTAACTAGCAAACTATACCTGAAAACCTAAGTACACAGCGTATATAAATACATATACAGATATAAAATCTTTGGTTACCACAGAATCAGTGTTGCTGTTGTAACGCAAGTGATGGCTATGCATAATACATAACTATAACGTGACGCCTGGGAAACACTGGTATGTGAAATCACATTGAACATGTTATAATCACTGCTTTGACTCTCACTGACAAGACAAACTATCAATATATGCATCACTGCCATGAAATTTAAATAGTCAGAGATGCACATCAGTTCTGTTGGAAAGGTTTGTAACTAGGTAACAGAATAAGATGATTTTTATACATGCATATTAACAACAACCTCTTATTTTACATAAAATCAGTACTGCTTGTAATCTTTGTTCTGTCCACACGTCACTGAAAGAGTGACCTCTGGAATAGCCACGAGGGCCACATGCTTCGCATCCAGCCTGCTTTCCATCCACAACTACCTTGCATTCAGGTATGTGCTAATTTATCTAGTGTGTTCAGTTCCTTACTTGGGACCCACGTGGTCTGAAGAGTTTTTCTGACTGCTTGTGAGACTGTCCCTAAAGAAGACAGGTGAGTCTGGTCTAGAGAGTACCCTGAAGCTGTCTGTCACACACTGCAGATACAGCCAGTGACTCCAACTTTGGAGACATGTTCTTTTCCTTCCTCCGTATCTGCCAACAATACAGAACAGGGAAGGTGGGAAAGTCTTACATGACTGTCCTGGTTTCAGCTGGGATAGAGTTAATTTTCTTCCTAGTAGCTGGTACAGTGCTGTGCTTTGGATTTAGCATGAGAATAATGTGATAACACACCAATGTTTTAGATGTTGCTGAGCAGTGCTTACACTAGTCAAGGACTTTTCAGCTTCTCACGCCCTGCCAGCGAGAAGCTGGGAGGGGGCACAGCCGGGACAGCTGACCCAAACTGGCCAAAGGGACATTCCATACCATGGGACGTCATGCTCAGTATATGAACTGGGGGGAGTTGGCCGGGGGGCGGTGACCGCTGCTTGGGAACTGGCTGGGCATCGGTCGGTGGGTGGTGAGCAATTGCACTGTGCATCACTTGCTTTGTATATTCTTTTATCATTATTATTATTTTCCCTTCCTTTTCTGTCCTATTAAACTGTCTTTATCTCAACCCATAAATTTTACTTTTTTTTCCCCGATTCCCTCCCTCATCCCACTGCGGGGGGCAGTGAGCGAACGGCTGTGTGGTGTTTAGCTGCCTGCCGGGTTAAACCACACCAATGACTTACGCTGGCTTCATCCAATTGCCTGTATAATCACAGTAATAAATACTGTTCACACTGAACTACATTCCAACTTTAATTTTATGCTCCTGTGAAGGATTTTATTTAATGTTTAAAAATAATTTATGTAAATTACCTAAGAACACAAGCAGCAACGTAACATTTCTTAACAGGTAGTCCTATTAGCATTCTTTTAAAATGTGGATATAGAGGACAAAAACTTGGAAACATGTAAATGATAGAAGAAATGAGATCCTTATTCACAGTTACAATACTTAATGCTGGGGATAATTTCAGGAAAATGCCAAACTGACTACAAAACATAAAAATTGAGAAACTGCAGGAGGGAGAAATAGCAAATGGAAAAATACCAGGAGATTGAGAATAAAGACTTCTCAGCTTTATCCCTACCTCTTCTACTAATCAAACGTGACCACCTGCAAGTGACTTGCAATCTGACTGGAAGCCAATGGGAAGATTCACTATGACTTATCTGGGTTTTGCCTCATACTCTTTGAGCAGCTGGCTTAGCTTGTTTTCAGTTTTGGATGCTCAGCTTCAGATAGCAATAACTTCATTTTTCAGGTGCCTCCCTTAACTCCACCTGACTTGCATTTCAGTTGTAGTTTTGTGGTAAGTCTGAAGCACGGGCTCCCACTTGCACTATGCAGACATTCAGAACTCAGAGCTCTTTCAGAAAATCGAGCATTTAATTTTTCTTTTCTAGAAGCGCATGATATACAAACTACTTACGGTGTGATGACATGTCTCTTTATCAGCTGTAAGTATTTGTGCAAGTGATATTTGCACAAATATTTGTGCACTCTCATATTTTGTTGTAGATGTGAAGTAAGCTTCACTTTTAGTGAAAGAGGGACAAAATTCACAAACTACTTTTCAATTATCAAACATAAGGGTATGCACTTCAGCAGCCAAAATGAAGGAGGTGATATGCATGCTAACTTATTACTTGGGGGACATCCGTATTTCTAACAAGCCTTTTGTTCACATACAGAAATGTATGTCACGCTATATATGTGACAGAAAAACACAGTGTAAAAGTTGAACCTCAGCAGTAAACCACAACCCACAAAAAACAGGGGAGAAGATCATCTTATGTACATCCATAACTGATATTACACGTGCCCTTTTTATGGGTAGTACTTCACTTCAAACACAGGCATTTTTCAACAGCAACATCTGTAATACATTTTTCTCCTGGTAAATTGACCAATCATCTTTAAAGAAAATGTCAGCTTCTCTACATAGTATCTAAAAGAAATTCTGTATAATATTTTGCAGAGACCCAGAAGTACAGGTATCTGGGAGATAGAAAATGAGTGCGCTGAGTAAAAAGAATTAATATTCCTTCAATTACCACGAGAACTACACCGGTGCCACAGCTCACGCATAATGAAAATAAGATGCATGGTTAATATATTATTTATATAATGAAAGTAAGTCTGCAATTAAACCATTTCATATCAGCTTCAGCAGATAAAAGAACATGATTCTTAAACAACAGAGAATCACCCCAGGGAAGGCAAGCGCCAGATGAAAATTCAGAATAGCGACAGATCTACCTAGTGGCAGACAAAGCTCAGAAGTTAGCTGGCACATCTATGTACCTCACAGGGCAATGGGCCAGTATTTCTAGGGGAGTATAAACAGTGATTGCTGGCACTGCCAAAAATTGCAAATTAGTCTATTCAGTGTGAAGGTTCAACAGTCTAAAAACTCCGGCTATATTCTGGCTTGAAGCCCTGGTAGAAGTGGCATTGACCCATGTTTGGCAGAGGAGCCCAACGTACCTTCAATGTTGCTGCCTGAACTCCGCTGAGCTGCGTTTCCCTCTTACCACTTCAAAAGTTGTCTCTGCTAACAGGAGTCTTTCTAGGTCCTGCTCTCTCTCAAACTCTGTTATGCTTGGCCCCTCTCTTATTGGCTTTGACGTTTATTTACCTCCTTCTGTTTATTTAGCTCCTTCTGTGAGCTTTTACAGATGCTGAACAGGTAATTTTGAAACTTAGGATGCTGAATAACTCTTTGTGTCTACCCTTTTAACATGGTTTTGTGTTATTTATTGCCCAAAAGCCACTGGCTATTCTTATCTCTTATTTATTTTTTTATTTCAGGTCCATTAACTCAGTGTCAAATATTCCATAAACTTATAAATTCAAGTAGTGGCAGGATCAAACCATGATTTAAAAGTAATGTGCACAGATGATATAGTATCAAGGACAAAACGTTTCATAGCTTTCACTTTTACATTAACTGTTTCCATCCGAGTATTGTCTTCCGTGACTGGCAAGGCTTTCGCTATTTCCAGTCATGAAGCCTCAGCCTACGTGCAAATGGTTAATGATGACTATAATTATGCACAAAATTTCCTACTGTAAGCCACAAAAGCTCACTTTCAGCAAGAATAAAAGAAGAAACCCAACAGCATTCACAGTTTAAAATGATTCTCATTGTGTAATGGTCAATTTATATCCCTCTAATTTAGCTTTCAAAGGATAAGATAGTCCACAGACCAGACACAATTGCTCATATCTAAGCTAACCGTATTTTAAAGCTTTCCCTCCCCAGATCAGTGACAACTTGAAAATAAGCAATGCTTTCTACTCTTGACCTATGACACAGTCTGTATCATCACAACCAGATAGGCTCCACTAAACTTAGCAATGAAAATTTCTTTGACATTTTCTTAAAAATCTTTGGTGGCCCAGATTCTTCAAGACAGAGACAGACTTTCCCAAGCACCTGAATACAATACTAATCTCTCTGTATGACTGAAAGCATTTCCCCTAACTAACAATTGAGGTTACATCAGAAAAATAGTTTACCAGATACTTAAGATGTCAAAGTAATCAGAGTATCAAAAAACCAGAAAACTTCTTACCAGAATATATGTTTTCCCATCCCTATTGTCAGACTGAATCTTCTAAGGCAGTATTCAAAGTGCCATGGGCAGACTATTCCTTCTTCCAAAAATAACAATATGAGGAATACCTTGAAACTGTAAGTGTTCTAACTTAATCACATTTCTTTGATCCAATATAACTCTCATCCTCTGATAGACTGTGTACAGTGGTTTAAAAACTGTATTTGATATGGTTTGGGGAGATAAGGAACAAGAGTAAATGGTTACTTTATCTTTGAAACCATGAGTGATGATGATTGGCATTCTGAGCTCATCTCTGCAAGAACAAAGTTTTTCAACAACTCTGCAGTGGGATTAGAGTATTAGCCTGCAAACAAGTATCTTCCTGACCCGTTTGCAAACTTTGATAGTTTATACGTTACTTGACACCAATGAAAGTATAAAAGGGCTTTTATTAAATGAGATACAATTGTTGTTTTAGAGAGAAAGCAGGGATATTACTTTCTTTTCTAAGATAAGGTAACTGCACAAACATTAGTGATTCCAGTACAAATATCACCTAGGAGTATGATAGCTAATATGGTAATGCAAGTTACCATCTTCACTTAAAAGAGATTCTGCGTACTACGGAGATAGAATAACAGCAAGAAGGGGGTCAACAAGCAGCAGCAGAATAGGGGGGTTTCTGGTCTTCGGCACGGTACGTTGCAGAGAAAGGAGCTCAGGCAGAAGGGGTTTATATAAACTAAGATTATAGCGTTCCAGACATATTTACAGCCTGTGACTCTGGTTCTGATATAAAAGAAAGTCCTTAGCCATTTGTACAGGGTCACTGATGTCACTGGGACTACTTCTGTGCTTAAAATTGCACTTCCCTTTAAGTGAGGAAATATATAGCATATTTTTATTTTTATTCCAAATAAGCACTTGGAATGTAGGATGCTTGGAGATCACAGAAGAGGCTTCTTACAAGGATGTATGATGAAGCTAATTGGGCCTGGTATGAATAATGAATTTGAATTCCAAGCCAAATATAACCGGCATGTTGAGGGAAGCAACAGAATGTATCAGAATTAATATCAGGAGAGCCATCAGTCTGAGTGTTCAACATGATCATATATCCTTGAAGTTTTGAAGAAGCATATGGAAGTTAATGGGCTTTTTGCAGGGAATTTTACAAAATTTTGCAAATAATTTTACAAAATAGCTTTACATCTCAGCCTCCACTAGCCTGGAAGTACCCCATTTCCAAGGGATATTGCAAGAAGAGGGAATACTTCCGCAACAAAATAAATTCCAGAAGTTAAAAAGAATTTTTGTTGTAGAAACCATTGGAAACGTTGACTATTCCAGGGGGGGAAAAAAAACCAAACAAACCGTGAGCTGCAAGAATTTTTCTATTTAAAAAGCCTCCAAAACTAACTGAGAGAACTCACCTTCCTGAAACACAGCTTAATAGGATGCATTAATCACACACTCCACAAAGTAAATAAATATGATACATTTTCTACTTTGCAAAATTATCATATGGACTATTCTAATAAGGTTTTTTTAATTTTGAGTTAGATAAAGACACTAAGGGAATCTGTGTCTGAAAGTCATCTTCCACAACATATACAAATATGTAACAGCAAAGCCATAATGCAGGAAAATATACTGAAATGAAAATTTCCAGCATTTAAATATGGGTAGTGTTCCCTCTCTCCCCACTCTTGCTTATCTTCACAGAAACTCCATTCTAACACTTCACTTAATTTTAGTCATTAATTATTTTCTGAACGAGCAATATCTTGGACCTAATAATGCTTTATATTAAGACTTACTGCTAGAAATTATAGATAATGTATTATCTAAAACTTCAGGCTCACAGTTCTCTTTCGGTTAGCTACTGCTTGTCTAAAATGAGTTCATATTTGAGTCAGTACTTGAAGGGAAATACGACATATGCATAGCATCTCCTCCAGGGTTTGCTTATGGAACCTTCAAAACTGAAGTGCAACAAGTTGATGAGAACCGAGCCCCATTCAGATGGCAGGCTCTAAAGCAGCACGGGCTAGACAAGCATTCAGCAAGGCTGACACCTAGTAAAAGTTTAGTGAACTGCAAAGTGAATGTGAGACAACAGCAGAGCTTCAAGAAAGGCAGTCTAACACCTAGAGGTTTAGGAGAATCTGGGAAAAACTGCTGAGAGTAAAAGCCAAGTTTCCAAACAGGCATAAGCATGTAATGGAAAACGAACCTAACTTTTGGAAGGGAAAGGTCTAAGGATTTGTTGTTTTCTTACCTGGGGATCTGAAAATAGCAGTCCTGTTTCCTTATGTTTTATTATTGCTGCATTCCCAAGAATGTTCCTTGCCAGCACTGGAATATCTAAATCCATTGCCTAGGGGAATATAAAGAAAGGAAACAACAGTTTATTGGGATTCAGGGATTTTGATAAGTTAATGACAATTTTGAAATGAAAAGAAGAAGCAACAAACCAAACTTCTTTCCCATCTCTCCAACTTTTTAGTTGAAAAACACTACGTCTAAGGTGATCTCCTATATGGAACTTCTCTGAAATATTTTGTTTATAATTTTTGTTAGTCTTGTAGCTTTGAACATACTATCCGAAGCAATCAATCCAGAAAGTCAATGGATAGCTGTTTCATCCTTTATTCTTTTCCACCTCAGAGTATGCAGTTTGTTTCCCATTGGAAGCTCCTGACATGGCAGGCTTGAAGAGGATAAAATTAAGGTTCAGATCAAAGGTTGTCACTGTAACTCCTACCGTTATTGCGCATAGATAAGAAGATTAATTCAGAGCACAAAAAGCCAGTCCTCCCCAACAAAGTATTTGTTCTCTTGTTCCATTAAAACACACTTTTCACAGACTTTCTACAATGTGCAGAACTGGAGAGATGGGGGCAGTTCAACAACGGTGAAGGTGACCGTGGAAATCACTTGGCTCCTTCTCCTCAGTTCTGATTCCTACTGGTCATGTAGGACTCTGGAAGGAGTTTTTCTTTTGACAGCATCTGTTACTATAGCCTGTCTTAGATTTTGAGCGTTCAGGGAATGCAGGGAAGTATGCAGTGATGCAGCTTCTGACTGAACTTATACCAAGGTGGGGAGATAGATATATATATATATATATAACCTTATACCAAGGTTATGCTTTCAGAACACATTATGCTTTCAAAACGTATTATCAACAAAGCTATTGGTATGGGACTTCTCAGAGACCAAGGAATACATCTGAAGAAGTGGTATCTGATTCCACATAAATTATGGGCTGGTTGCTTGATGTATTTATTCATTTATTTGTATGTATATGTATGTGTGCATGTATGTATATACATAAAAAAAGGAAAGGAAGTGTGGGGTCTCAACATCGTAGCATTTCAGGTTGCCTCCAGAATCAGGAGCAGAGATGCAGCACAGCATCCGTTCAAAGCTAGTAAATCATTTCCAAGAGACCTAACACCTGGCAACTTTTAAAAATACAGCTTCGATTTTGAAGTAACTAGTGTGCAAACCCTGGCCACTCAACTCTGTTATTCATGCATATTCTGATCTGAAACTTTAATTAATATTGATGAATTTGGAAGTCTTGAGATGCACTGACTGTAAACCCAGAAAAACTCATATTGTACAATTATCACAGTGTCAAACAAGAGAAAGAAATTCACTCCCTCAAATCTTCAATCTGTCTCATACTGATTCCCTGTCACTTCAGGGTGAATGCATTTTTAATTACTGTCATTACGCTCCCGGATGGGGAGCAATTTTGCTTCAGTCTACATAGCAAGAAAACAAAACTCCAAGGAGAAAAACATGCTTTTCTGTAGTTCGGACAAAATTGAAGACAAAAATACCCTGGCTGATAACGTACGGAACCAATTATGTTTTGAACAGTGAGGGACTACTGTGACTTAGCAACATGTCTTAATAGCTTAAAATATCCAAGAGAAACACTGTTTAAATCACCACTGCAGATGAATTTTCTCTGGACAAAGAAATTCTACAGTCCTTCTGGCATGAACATATGCTTTGCAGCAGTTAGCTCTAAAAATAGTAACAACCCTTAATGAAATAACCTGTTCTACACTTCAGATCAGAAACTACTGGATCAGCTGGAGGTAATTCAGACAAACAGATTAATGAAGTGAACACAAACCAGAATAAATAAATGAGAAATATAAAAACTACAGACCAGATTTCTGAATTTACCTAAGTGTCTAAAGATGTTGAGATACAGCTTTTTTTAAAATAAAAGTAAGTAATTTGGGTGAGAGGAAATACAGTTTTTGGTCATCCACAAATTATTTTGTCATTTGCTCTGACTTCATTGTTAAACAAAACAAATCTGTTTTCCAAAGGTAGATTTACAAAAACATACGATGACAGTATCTACTTAGCAGTACAGCAAAGTTCATAGAACTTCAAAGTTCACCCAGGAAACGAGAGATACCGGTGCCCCACTCTGCCTGGCAGGTTTTGAATCTGCAGGTCAAGGAAGTCGCTTTTGGCTCTAATTACCTATAGACCTTATAGCTCTAATTACCCAACTATAGACCTAACACGGGGTTCTCACAGAAGCACCAACATCTCAGAGACAGAATTTCTGATTCAGCTCTTTTTCAGCCCTTCCTATTGACAGGCTTAAATGTCCTTGTGTTCAGTCTGCTGGCTGTTGATCTCATTCAAACACATTCAATGAACAGGGAGTGAAGGTATTGTACTTGAACTTCTGAATTGAAAATCAAGAGCTTGACGGTGGCAGTGAAGTGTCAGTGCGCACTGTCACCTGCCTAAGGCCCTCTCCTCACCTCTCTGTATTTCTCCTTTTAAAAAACAAAACTGTAAGAGTATTTCAGGTCTGGCTACTTTCCAAACAAGTGATTGTCCGTTCAAGGGAAAGAGCAACATTGAAAGACAGACAGAGAAAAAGAAAAGGAAAGGAAAAGGAAAAGGAAAAGGAAAAGGAAAAGGAAAAGGAAAAGGAAAGGGGAAAGAAAAAAAAAAAAAAAAAATAAAAATAAAAAGAAAAGAAAAGAAAAGAAAAGAAAAGAAAAGAAAAGAAAAGAAAAGAAAAGAAAAGAAAAGAAAAGAAAAGAAAAGAAAAGAAAAGAAAAGAAAAGAAAAGAAAAGAAAAGAGAAAGCGAGAAAGCAAGCAAGAAAGAAAGACAGAAAGAAGACAACACACAAAACACAGCACAACCACCCCAGGACTGACAGTTGGAAGTGCCGCTATCCCCACAATAGTTACCTGCAAGACAAAGAGGAGTTTGGATTCGAGCATGTCAGATGCAACGAATAGTGGACGCTGTGCCGTTGGGCTGCACATCAATAGTGATCATCAAATACGTGAGTGGCCTGTGACAGTTCTGTGCTGGACTGTACCTAATGGTGTGATTGCTGAGGCTGGCACAGTATTGCTGTGCTGCAGTTTAGATTGAACTGTAGCGCACATTTAAAAAAAAAAAAAATTTGCCACAAGACACGTTCATTCACTTCTGTTTCTGAATGCTACATAGCTGATGACTCATTGAAGTTGATCACTAAGTTCATATTTCATTTTCCAAAATTTCTGAACTCTAACAGGAAAGACATTTCTTCTGTCTCATCGAGTTGGAGGGCAGTAACTGCTACATAAGAAAACTTTCAGGTCCCAAAACACATAGGTACCAATGAATTATAGCTACTGAAAGACAGAACAGATGGCCAAATACATAAGATAAGGGGCTGGCTTTATACCAGCTAGCCTTAAACAAATGGATTGGGCTGTAAATAATTACTGCATGAAGTGGCTTAGAATTTAATTTAGATACTTAGTCTATTTTTGAGCAGTAAAAAGAATCATTTGCATTGTTGAAAATATATATAATTTACTGACCTAGGTTCCACAAATAACAACATAAAATAACATTTTAGTCCATTGGCCATCTGTTTTGTTACATTATTCTGACTGCAAATGTGTTTTAATGCTGTTTCAGAAGGATGCAGGGTGTAAATTTCAGCTTTGGAAGCATGTTACACAACAAGCATTTCTAACCAGCACTATAAGGCTTATAGAGTAAATACAGGTTTTATTTACTATTTTGTCTTCTGGATTGTCCCTCATTTTCTTCCTCCTAGCCTATGCATCTTTTTGTGGGCCCCTCTTCAATTTTACTGCTCTACAACATCCCTTCATTTTTAGTTTTTTATTTTTATAGTTTGCTATGGCTTATATTCCAAACTACTAGGCCTGTACTTCACGTGTTGCCCAAGACTGGATTTTGCCCTATGGCAGAACAGAATCTGGCCATCTTCCTTTTCTATGATGATTTTTTTTTAATTGGCTTTTTTTTTGTAAAAGTGTAACAATCTAATGATTTTTACAACAGTTGGAATACTCTTGAGAGCACAGAAAAAGTACTCTGATGAAATGGTGCTGGAGTCAAAAGCTTTTTCTTACCAACTATATAGAGAACATATAAAATTTTCCAGTAGTAGTGCCTTTTTCACCATCACATGCCCAGGAACATGCAGAACTCCTGAGTTTTCTGAGGAAGAGATGTATTTTAAATGCTTGCTGTAATGCTTGTTTTCTCTTCTTCAAATGCCAAACAAAAAAATAGATCAGTTAGGCAAAATCTCTGAGATATCAGTACTAGATGACAAAGTAATTAGTTATGGCTTCTAGTTCTTTCATACCTTAAGGCAGGTTGAAATGGATGTGATTATATATTTATCTCATTTATCTATTATATATTTATCTCATACTAAAATACTGTTTACAGATTCATGACCTTGTTAAATTTTGAACGTTCAAGAGAACGAAAGTTGCATTTCCAAATTCAAGCACGATGTCATCTCCAGCCTAGGACCAAAAGATTTTTATACGTAGTTTTCTGCCTTAGTAATTTAACAAGATCTTAACAGATGGCCCTTCCTACTGCTGGCCATCTCAAGCAGGGACTTGACTTTATTAGACTGACACTTCCTCTGAGAGAGATATTTTTACAGTAGGATATTTTATAAGCATGTCATCAAATCCCACTGTCATCAAATCCCACTGTCCAACTTGTCTAGTAAACAGACACACAATACCAAAACCCTTATAACTTTAGAAGAAGAATTCAAACAGGTCTGAGGTACTAAAAAGGGCAAGCTTCAAATAGTTTCTCAAAAGACAACTGAAGACCTAATTCTGCTTGTAGAAAACCCTGACTCAGCTGGGACCGGAGCTGTTGTCTCACAACACCCGTGCCATGTCTATTGGACTTTCCTTCCTATAATGCAAGATTTCAGTTTGCACCTGTAATTGGTAACTCATTTGCTTGTAACTAGCATGCCCAGGCTTCTGAAAGCGTGCCAGCTCTTTTTATCCGTTACATGACTTCCATGATAAACTCCAAGTTACGCGTTATCAGTTCAGAGATTAGGCTGTCCTTCCTCCACTATTCAACAACAAGGCAATATAGGACTGAGGCTGCTGGAAAGAAGTGGGTGACATCTATGGTTATAGGTTTTCCAGGAGGAAATATTCCACTTCAGAATATTTGAAATTGCGTTTTATCTTCAACACATGATTATGCATGAACACAAACCAAACCTGACTATTAGGTTTGACATTATTCCACCAATGTAATAACAGAAGAAAGGAGAGCAGGATCTTTTTCTCTTCTTTTTATGAAAAAGTTATCATGTACAAGGAAATAGCTAACAGCCTACTATAGGTCAGGTCTTGCACTTAGAAGAGAGAATTTAATTTTTCCACTATGGTCAATTGTCAGTTTATTTTAGCATATTTAGCTGTTAAACTCAGATTAAGACTTAAAGGTAGATTAAATGTTGGTTAACTTTGGTTTTAGTAAAGGTAGTGTCTTCAGTAGAATTAAATGTATCAATCATAAGACTAGCCTAGGACATGATATGCACAGCTACATGTAAGAGAAAAAAGTAATACTAACTAATCTACTATATATGTATAAAAATACATACATAAAAAAATAAATTCAGCATGAAAAATTAAAATGAATACTTCTTGATGATTCATTATAATACATAATTTTTTCTGATGTAAGAAAAACATCAAAATGGAGGAAGCTAATGTTGCAAGTGTATATAAAGACAT
Source organism: Aptenodytes patagonicus (assembly GCF_965638725.1). Lineage (NCBI taxonomy): Eukaryota > Metazoa > Chordata > Aves > Sphenisciformes > Spheniscidae > Aptenodytes > Aptenodytes patagonicus. Next base: position 4,408,354 of record NC_134963.1, read on the forward strand.
CCTGCATAGAATGCTCTTTGCCAGGATAGTCTTGTAATTCTTAGAGAAAGAAGAGAAATATAACAGGAAATATCTACTATTCTGTTTGTGTAGTAATTTTCAGTGAGAAGAACAGTTGTTGGAGGTTGTTTTTTTTTTTTTGACAGGTTTGGGTATGAATTGGGAATAAATTACTCGACATTAACTGTGTAGTGGAAACTTAAAAGAACAGCTTTCCACTAGAGGTGGTATTTGACTATTTAATAGCTCTGATAGGATAACTTAATAGTTCAGTCACACAGAGTAGAGCTCAAATAAAAACTTTCCTTGTTGATTTAGTCTTATAGTTACCAGATTGAAAACTTGTCAGAATTGCAACTTCAAAAGAGAAGAGCGAAAATCAGTAATTCCTGAAGCAGGCTCAACATTACCTCTGAAGTAACCTGGCATTATCTTTTTGCTTTGAGTTACCACATATTTGTTAAGACACTGAACTTACAAGATTGCTCCCTCTCCAGATAAAAGCTAAGGAAAGTGCCTTTTAACTGCTCAAATCTGATGGGAAAATTTGGGGGAAAACTATACCAATTGTCGCATCAGTCCTGAGTTTGCATAACAATTTGTATCAGGCCAAGCACACTTGCACTTCTGTTGCAGATGCTGTGTCTCTTAACAGTCTTTCTGGATTGCTTTTTTCTCCCCCCCCAGCTCACTGACACTCTCAGGAAATAAATCAGATATTGGTTTTTGGTCAACTGTTATGTGAGTAGTCCTGAAGGGAACATGTAACTGGTGAGGAGGAGGTGACAGTTACTCAACTTTTACTTCTCTGAGTCACTGACTTAGCTGTGGCTGTGTACTGTGTTGGTACACTCCATTTCATGTCAACTACCAGACATACAAAATTTGTCTAGCCTGCCACACTGATAAGTTTGGAATGTCTGTAGTAATTATTGTTTATAGATTACTGTTGCTGTGAAACAGCACCTGCTTCCACCTCTGAGCATTGGCATTTTAGAAGGGAAATACACATTTGCTATCTTACCATCACCTAACTTTCATAATTCTTACAGTACTCACTTAGTTCTTACTTATGAAGGACTTTCAGGTGTGTGGAAGAAAAGCATGCTGGAAATGCAACATGTGATTACTCATTAGAAACAGAAATAGGAGATTCATTAATACAAATCATGTAATAGTTTCTGCGATCTTCTGAGATCATCACGAACCACCATTCAGCAGTCACCAAAAAAACTGGAATAGTAAAAGGCGTCTGCCCAAAGAACTTCCACTTTAAGCACGTTTATTTTTTCCCAGAAAGCCTTTGATACTAAGCAGCGCCCTACTTTGACAGGTACGAAATAAACCTGGTTATTAATTTTCAATACTGATGGCAAAAAAAATTAATTGAGCATGTCATTCATTCATTAATCACTTCAGAATTAAATAACCAAATACAGCTCTTAGATTGCTTTTTGAAAGGATATAAAAGTAAATGAAAGTCTTTTCTAGCAACATTATACGGAAGTGGATGTTGAATCAAGAATAGTGACAACCCCAATAAATCAGAATGATTCTTACATCTCAGGTCTGTATTGTTAATTTAACAGGATTGATAAAATTACATTCTGTCCTTTAAAAAATAAATAGATAAAGCATAAAAACCTGTCAGTTCAAGGGAAGAAAACCTTAATTACTAACACTTGCAAAAAGAAATACTTTAGTTTTGTCTTCACTAGCTTTGAAACATGGACATAAAATGTTGACACACATTTCCAGTGATAAAAGGCAATTTCAGATTCACTGTAACCTCACTGAAAAACCTTACCACTAAGATGTGATTACCTCTAGAATTGCAGCAGACATCCCCTCTGAAATGGAGCTGTTCACCACAGCAAAGCACCTTTTCATAGCAGCATGAAGATCATCTTGTGGCACCTCCTGTAATAAATGTACTCCAGGTGCCCTAGAAATAAAATGCACACAAATAGGACACCTCCTAAGAACGTACTCTAACAATTCTTCCTAAAACTTACGGCAATGATGAAAGTTGGTCAGAGCAATTCAGGCATGATTCTGATGTTAACAATCGCCTGCCCATGGGCAAGCCACTTTACCATGTTTTTGTTAGCTTTCTATCTGTCAATGCGGTTATAAACTCAATACAGTATACACTATCTGCCACTTCATTGTCTGTTGTTCTGAAGTTTTATAGTTGATCACTTAACACCATGCTCTGTTAACCACAATCAGTCTCATAAACAAAGGAGCCGAGTTCAATTGATAGGGGTGCAATTTTCCCTTAAAGAATTTGTGTAATATAAGGAGGATGCATGCAGAAATTTATGAAAAACATACAGTTTAAATACTTAGGGAAATGGAGCGCGATCATCAGAATGGTCAACTGCAGGAGATGCTGACTTTTCAGATGCTGGCTTTTGGGGATGGAATGTGGTTCTGAAAGATCTCTTCTGCTTCCTCTTTCATTACAAGCACTCTTCTGTTCCGAAGGGTTACATTTCTACTGTCCTCATCTTCCTCAGATTAATGAAGGTCAATCAAATCAAGGGTGAAGGGTGGAAAAATAGGGTAATTAGGTGTTCAGTCTCAGATAAAGTGAATGAGATCTTTAAGACTGGTGATCATTTTTGAAAAGCCAGCATCTCCTCTGCTTGATGAGCCTGCTCCTGCCTCTTTAACCTCAACATGCGATCACTAAGCCAGATGGAAACACAAGTGCATTTGACATTAAGACCAGCTCCCTGTCAACTAGACTTTGTTAAACGTTGCTTTTCTGATTGTGCAGTAACATCCAGCTTCTGTAGAGATAAGTAACTGTATCAACTGGACTATAAATGCATGATTACAGGAGTCATGTTTTCCACGAATAACCTCATAGAAAACAAAAAACATTATCTCTTGCTCCAAAAATGGAACTGCAAAACACATATTTTATGCAGATTTTATTATCAGATATTATCAATCAGACATAATATGGTGGTTCTGTTCAAGTCAGACAATTCTAGGTTCTGCAGACACACACAAAAAATCTTGTTTCTCTAACATTTATATCCTTCAATCAGGAAGCATATAAACTAGGGACAGAAAAAAGCTATACAGGGTTATCTTGTCCATCTCCTAATTTACCCACCAGCAGCAAGCATGCAAAATCCTGCAAAAGCCAGGATGAAAGAAAGAATGAAAAGACCCAAAAGAATAATAAATATGAATCACACTAAATCAGATGTGATTTAACACAAAACATGAAGAGATCTACTGGTTATTCTAAAACTTAAAATGTGTAGAATACCTAGTCTGAGAATGTTATGTGCCACATAATCAGTACACATTTGTTAGTCATACAGAGTTGTGCATGTATGTTCATTTGTATATACAAAAGCGCATTTACACACGATTTAAAAAGCTAGTCAGCCAACTGCTTTCATCTGGAGCAGAAAAAAAAGGCTCAACATTAACTTCTTACCTTTTAACTTTTTCCTTAACTTCGCTTGTAAAAAGTGGATCAACCTAGAAAGGAATATACACACAGGTATATGGCACTACTTCAGCACTATAGCGTACGTTTGAAATACCCAGAAAAGAAAAATAAATCTTAGCATATTTTTTACTAAAATATTTAAATGCATGAATGTGCTGAGTTTTAAAATCATACCACAACTTGTAGTTACATTTGACTCTTCAGACAAGCGCTCTTGTGAGTGATAGACACTTAGAATATCCAGCTAGGGGGGTGAGTGCACAGTACAGCAGAGCGCGACTTGACTACTCCACTCTAAACTTTTACGTGACTACTGTAATGCAGATAGCTTTGGGCTACTGTCAGAAGGGGAGGTTCCATTTCTTCTCCCCTGACATCCCTCTGGCTGCAGGTTCTAATTAGAGCTAGATCTATTTAACATGAATGACTGTTTTCAGATGACTCTGCTAAGGCTAACATGATTCAAATGACTGATTTGACAACTTACTGTCTAAGTGAGGAACAATGCACTGATGTGCCACGCAATTGTCTGTCCCCTTATGTATGGTGTAACCAATGTGAGGAAGGAAAGGAACTTTTCAGGCGGTAGTTAACACAAGAAGCAATCCGCACGTAAACTGAGACAGTTAGATAGGTGTTATGCGCTGACAGAAACATTTGTTTGAAAACTAGTGAACACAAAATTCTAAAATATAGTCTAACATGAAGGCATGCTAGAGTTATTAAAAAGTTGTCTAAGCTGGGCAATTAACTCCAGCAGGTTTATTTACAAAGCTTAACTATGTCTGCTATTTTCATTTAACATCATTAAAAGAAATACACAGAACTTGGAAATCCTTAACTAGACATGAAGAACAGAAATAGACTTTTTTTATTACGGCTGACTGACTATATCAGATTAATTTATGATAGCTTGCACAGCATGTGCAGTTTTAAGTACTGGGAACAACATGGCTTATTTTTTTTAACGCATGTTAATATTTTGGGTTTGGGGTTTTTTTCACATGAGATAGAGAACACTCAAAAAGCATTTTAGAAAACTCTTTTGGAAAAAAGTCAGAATTTATTTTATAACTACGATTGTGTACTCTGGACACAAGATTAATTATTTCATGAAAACAGGGCTTCATAAATTAAAAGATTCAGGCGAATCACTCTTGCACTAAGGAATGAATTCCTACTGAATGCAAGAAATAAAAGGCTTGCATAACTGCTTAAGGAACTATTTTTGGCAACAGCAGGGGGGAAAATCAAGTGCTCTTTCCTGAGGCACTACCTGATCCTGGCGACAGAGTATGATACAGATCCATACACTAAACCAGTATGTCATGTCACAGGTTCCTTGGATATGTCATACTGAACTTCATAATTGCTATTTCTATATAAATATCTTTTCAGCTTTTCCCCCAAAGTACTATTTTGATGCTGAGTTCCTCTCATGAGGAACTATACTCTGTTTCCATTAAAATCAATGGAGTACTTGCAAGTGATTTAATGAGCAGTGGGATATGGTCTTTGGCTTTTCTACCTTTAGAAGGATGAGAAAAACTACAGCCTGTGACTCATAAATTTGTAAGATATTAATTTCTATCCCATCTACTTCTGTGGAAGCCAAGAAATTGCCATCTGCCTCATAAACAGAACAATCCTTTAAGCTGTATTCTTCTATTGGTAGATATTCCAAGAAGCCTGGCCTGAATATGAGAATTCAGTTAAAATATTACTTTCAGGATGGGTGTACCAATGACTTAGAGAAGTGATCCCCCTGAGCTACATTTAGGAACTTGAGGGGGCACAGTTATCTAACCACAGGCTCAATATAACAGAAATTAGATACAACATAAGCTGTTCAGTAAGTTGGAAACGCACTTAAAAGATGTGAATGTTTCCAAAGCCAACTGACTATGGCAGGATGCCTAGCAACCTAGCCCGGTCTCAGAAAAAGCTACTGAAAAGAAAAGGATGTTACTTCCACCCAAAACGTCTCCATGATCCAGTTCTTCCACAGGTAGAGTGTTTGTTGCCACATTTTATTTTTTTACCTATCAACGTAGCAGGCAAATATGATCATCGGTTACCTATCATCTTCTGTTAAAAAATCATCCATCCAGAGGAAGAGCCTTCAGAGAGCTGCACATTTCATCAGTTTAGCAGAGATCAGAGGAAGGCAGCTTGCGTTGCACGAACAGTTTCTATCAGAACAGATGCGGTGACACATGGAAAGGGGAGGGAGCACACAGCAAGAAACCACACCTAACAGGACCAGATACGCTATTCGGGAAGTTCGACTCTGCTGACAGGCAAAGAAACATCTGAGACACGTTTGACGGTGCAGAAAGTCACAGATCAAACGCTGCACAAAGATGAAGGTGCCTGTTAAGCACAGGGCCTACCACGATCAAAATCTAGGAAATCTTCTATAAACACACTATATTAAATTGCTGTCATATAAAAATTAACTCAGACAGAAGCAATGGTCCAGAAACATGTTCATTATAGTGCTGGGACTACTGTGGCCCTGCAAGCATATTCAATACGGATAGGAAGAATTTGCTCAATTGCTCGGGTTTGTGAGGTTTTGGCAGCATCACTATGAAAGGAATCAGCGTTATTCACAGCAGCAGGTGACCCCACATTACAATTTTTATCTGACCGACTGTTGAATACGCTCAGCAAGACTGAGCTTCCCCTACAACTGAAAACACAACTGTTGTCTGCAAGACAATTTGCCTGCAGCAAATGCACCAGAAATACAAGATCCTTGTGAACATACTAAACTCGGCCATCCTACATCATCTTTTCCATATACTAAATGCTTAAGGAAATTGTCTTCTGGCTTAACCTGTAGCTCTACTACTGCAATTTGGGACAATTAACAACTTGTAAAAAATATAGTTTTAATTCAGCTGAAACAATTTAGCAACTAGGATCTAAATTAACAAAACTAATAGGCCTAAAAAAAAATACAGAACCTTTTTAAGAAATATTGGAACAGCTCATTTCAACATTTCTAACAAAAGTTTCATTTTCAGGGAGTTTTTCTTGAAGAACAAGCAAACAAAGGTTTAGAAGAGTTGTCAGCTTAATGGTAGCAGTAGCTCTTACTTTTTAAAAAATATCTCAGTGAGTAGGACACTTATTCAGGACGTAGCTGGCAGAATTTCATATTCCTCAGCAGGGTAAAGAATTTGAAATTGTATCTTTGTCTCCTATCTGATTTTCCTAATTATTGTGGCTCTAGGATGTTCTGGAGCAGGTTATTAGACTTCCTCTAGTTGCTTAGTTTATTTGTGCCAACAGCTGTTTCATTTTAGAACTAGTCCAGAAAACATACAGTAGGTAACAGCCATCTTTTATAAATAGATGGGCTACGTGACCCGATAGGTCCCTCCATCTGCGGAGGCAGATATTCAACTAGAACTGTCTCAATGGGCATGGAAAGAAGTTGGACAGATGAAAAATAGCTGTCAATGAAAAACAGTATCATTATAAACACAGCAATATTCTGTAGTGTCTACAAGAACGGTGAAGAATTACGCAGAGAGTACAAAGTGGGCTTCAAGAGGTTACCCAACAGCTGGACACAAGTTTTGTAGCCTTTTTTAAAGTTTCATATGCTTCTATTCTTGGGATACAGAGCTGCTGAAAATTAGCCATTGTTTCAAATTTCATTACAGAAATGAACAAAAGGAAAAGTGGAAGAGGAGATAAATGCTAAAAATTTTACATTATACAGGACCCAATCCTGCAATATTACTTAGATTGCACCATTTGAGACAATCATGCATAGCAAATGTAGGGAAAAGATTATAATCTTATGGAAGCAAAGCAGAAATGAGCGTGTGGGCCTTTTGTTCTTTATAGTGTTAATTAATATAATCTTAATGTGCTTTTTTAAAATAGTCACAATAAATATGACTTGCTTCACAGATAATGGCACTGATTTTCTTAAGATTTTGTGGTTTGAGAAGTAACATGAGTAAGAAAAGTAGAGCTAAATACCAATAGAGCTGAAATTTATTTTCATCCTTTAGCGGTATTTTAGTACTATGGGAGAAATACGTTTTTAAATGATTTTAAACTCTTTCAGGAGCTGGTGCTTCATGAAAAGCAAACCATTGCTGAGAAACTCATGACAACATTTTGAGACGGCAACCCAGCTGTACGTTTTGTCTAAAGAGAGTTAGCAATCACAGAAGAGCTGCCATTTAACTGATTGACCCTGTTGTGAAAAGAGAGAATTAGAAGTTGTAACTTCCACATTTGTTAAACAGGATCTTATGACTTAGGGGGAAAAAATGAAATCTCACATTAACATTGGCCAGCACTTTTACTAAAATACATGTAATTTGTTTGGAAGGAATGATACCAACTCTAAGCTTAATCTGAGATGTGGACATGTAAGAACAACTTAGTTTCTGATTTTATTTATTTTATTCAACCCCACCTTCCCTCTCAAATACCTGTATCCCAGGGCTTTAGTGCACTCAGATTAGAAATGTGAAACAGACTTCACCAATTTTATTTGTCAGCTCAAGCCCTGTCCTTGCTGTCTGGTGTCAGATAGAAACCTAACATCATTTTGCACCTGCTGACAACTGTTAATTGTGTATGAATTGAAACTACCAGAAATGGCATCAAAATCTAAATGGAATGGAACAAAGACGCGATCCTCCACGTGAACAAAAGATGGAAGAACAGGGATAATGAGCATCTGATATCACCCTCACAGTATTAAAAATCCTCATTAACAATACCTGCTAAAAAAATTCTTCTAGATGGCAACTGTTGCCTTTCAAAATATTTGATAGGTTCATTTATAAATTATTCATATTGAAATAGGCATTTCTAATATTTTATTTGCAAGAGTTCACATTTTTAGTACTTTCTAATTCTCTAAAAAATTTTATACTATGCCACAGGTATAAAAACAGAATCCAATATTAGAATCCAAATATTTTGATACTTTTTATCTTCTGAAGTTGTTTCTGTAGTCAAATGAAACACTAAATGTTTTGTTCTAGGGGACCATAATAGATTAATAGCATTATCAAGTCATGTGCTTGAGCTAGATATAAAATTATAGTAATCCAGCTGCAAATGCCCTTTATAAAGCTAGCCCAAGTCTTCTAAACAAAAAAAATCAGTATATATAAAACAAATCTACAGCTGCTGGAAACCTTTTTAGTGCCATTGGTAACAAGTTTGCATTAATAAAAACCCAACTGAATAGAGTTGGGCTATCTCAGTGCATACCCCCTTAGAAAAACCCTCTTAGCTGCTTCCTCTCTTGCAATGCAAACGCAGAGCACATGCGGAGTGAGGAGGCCTTTTAGCCGAGAGCAGAACCCCGAACTTTGGAAGTCCGAGCACTGGAATCGCTTCCACTTCCACAGTTGAACAGCCTTTACAACTGCTAGGTTTGTACCTTCTTCTCTCTGTAACAGCTAGAAGTCCTCTGACTCAGGTTCCGTTTGGAAAGAATTATTGTGATATTCAGATGCGAGTAAACAGAAGTATTTAGGAATAAACAAACAAATAAAATAAAAATTACAACAACTTACTGCAGGTCCAATGATGCCCAGATGGACACTGGGATCCCTTCTGTGCCAATCTAAAACAGAAGAGGAACATCTTTTTTATTAATCCATATTATTAATTTTTAATTTAATTTAATTCTTTCTCTGAAATCAATGTAAATAGCTGCATGAATAAAGAAGAATTAGTCAAATATCGTATTACTACTTAAAAGACTGTATGTGGACCAGATTTCATGCTCAGCCCTCACAGTACTCCTCAGAATTCAAATGATTAGCATATCTGAAAGTTAGTACTTAGCACTTCTGCTTCATGCAATCTCTTATGATTCAAGGGTTATTTAACTAAGCTCAGATATTAACTTTGAATCATCTCAAGAGAACAATGCTCTATATAATGCAGTGACTCTGGCCACTGAGACAAAATGTTTTGAATTTTTTCCTATGTAAAGGAACATGTGGAAGCAACTGCAACTGTTACAATTAATACTCAGTTATATGCACAAGAGAAATCTGCTGCTTTTTCAATACCAGAATAGAACAAAACCAGTTATTTGACTTTAATAAACTACATTTGTTACTAAGCGTCACAAGGTGGTTAAGGCTTATAAAAGAAAGCTGAATAGTGGAGGCTAAATTTCCAACTTGGAATACCTGAACCTTTTACAGACACAAATAGAACCTGGCAAAACATTCACCTACGTCACTAGAAGAAAACTTCAGCCTAGTTTATAGTGTTGAGCCGTAACGATGGGTGGCAATATTTGCTTGTAACTTCAATGATATTAATTAGCACACATGCAAATCAGTGTAACAGCCACAGGACAGTAAGATAAAAAAGTTATTTTGACGTAGGTGAAATCTTCTTTTGTCTTCCATTAATACTGTATGTAACAGCAAAATAATTTTCCCAGCAAGTAAAATCATCAAATATTGCTTTGATTTTAATGCTCTGTTATTCCCAGCAGGCTGGAAAAGACGCAGTACAGAAATCATGTGTTGAACAGATCAATAGTTACACGAGCATTTCTTTTTTTAAATGTAAATATGTGATGAAGTTTTCTGCAATGAATAAAACAGCTTATGCCAAACTTAGAAACATGAAAAGAAATGCATCTGAATCCAGGGACAAAACAAGGGTATTCAAGTAGCAGGTACCTACCTGAAAATACATCTACTAAATACAGAGGGTCTTTCACTCGTCGAAGTCCGCATATCAAAAGAAACATGTGTAAACTGCCTGTATCTGTAGGAATGTCTGTAACAAATAATTTAAAAAGTCTGAATGCAGATAAAAAAGCTGAACACTCCAAATTGTTTCATGAATGAGCACATGAAGTGGTAAAAGCAGTAACAGGGTGGATTCTGAAAAATTCCCATTATTGTTCCCTATGTTTCTTGCTCTCGCATCAATCCTCAAATCAACTCAGTGAAGAACTTAATCATGCACATCATTTTATAGGGCACAGGAGTTTATTTCCAGAGGCAGAGAATGTGCAGGACTTGGAGAAGTGGCCGGTGGACGGTATTCTTAACCACCAGAACCCAGCTTTGACTGACAAGGCAACTACACAAATCAGTGTGTTTCTCCATTTTACTACCCATAAGAAGAAAACAAATTACATCCATATAATAACTCAACACCTGTTTCAAGGATATTGTGAGGTTTAGTTAATCAAAAGCTGTAGGGATTAGAGCTCTTGATCTGACGCTTTTTGTTATTAAAGATCAGGTAAATGTCCCACAGTTATCTATGCCTAATATGCCAGCACTGCTACAGAATAATTAACTAGAAGTTAAATTATTGCAAAACATTTATTTTAACCTTATTGCCAAGAAACACAAATGAAAAACAATTTGGGAAAAAATCTCAACATGGGAGGTTTTAACATTGAAAATCTCTCTTGCAAATCTCTCCCTCTCTTCGGGGAGACCTTATCGCAGCCTGGCAGTACTTGAAGGGGGCTTATAAAAAAGACGGCGGCAGACTTTTTAGCAGGACCTGTTGTGACAGCACAAGGGGGAATGGCTTTAAACTAAAGGGGGGTAGATTTAGACTAGATATAAGGAAGAAATTTTTTACGCTGAGGGTGGTGAGGCACTGGCCCAGGTTGCCCAGGGAGGTGGTGGATGCCCCATCCCTGGCAACATTCAAGGCCAGGTTGGACGGGGCTCTGAGCAACCTGATCTAGTTGAAGATGTCCCTGCCCACGGCAGGGGGGTTGGACTAGATGAGCTTTAGAGGTCCCTTCCGACCCAAACTCTTCTATGATTCTATGAAATACACAGCAACAACCCATAAAAAATAATTTTGTGGGCTATATTAGAAAAAGAAGATCTGATGTATGATATTGCAGTTGCCATTGGCTCTATGACAGCACAATTAATTCAGAACATACTTCTGGAGAAGGGTCACTATGTGATGAACTTTGGTAAAATGTGTTTATGATAAAACAACATAATTCACAAATTGCTGAATGAACACACATAACAACATAATTTAATAAACACTAGAGGGGTTGAAATGTTCATGTTTGATTTACCGTACTGAACAAATCAGTTTGCTGTCCTTCAGTTCACCTATTTATTGAGCTCATGGCAAGGATGGATGACATGTATTATCTAACACTAGGCAGTTCAACAAGGAGCATCAAACTGCTGCTCGTCAGCAGCAGGCTGGTTGTGGGACATTAATGCGTGGGTCCCACACCAAGGCTATGTCACATAGCTACCAGAAGGGCTATGCTGCATGGTCAGAGTGACTGTCTGACGAATTTATGATTAACAGAGGAAGGCAGCAGGACAGTTGTGGTGGCATGGTGATCTGCTGCTGCTGAACACTGCAGAGCTCCTTCTCTCTCCTCCCTTTCCCTTCCACTCTCCACCAGTTGCAGGAACAACACAGCTGCTTATGCAGCATCACTGAATTGCTGCAATTCGTAATTTAAGATCACTCAAACTTGCTACCAGCTTATGTTTCCTCACGGTGTTTTATAACTTAACTGCAGGGTCTGCTCCAGGCCCTGGAAGAAATATGCCAGGAATATCTCCCTTCATGTCAAGGAAACTGGATTAACATGAACTCTGCATCAAATCTCTATTTTGTGGGAGGGGGAGAATCAAAAGAGTGGCAATTCACAACATACTCAAGTGCTATTGCTTTTAAAATTAAAATCCAGTTCAGGGACTTTTAAATGCTCCCTGTCACAGGGTTCATTATTGAGTCTGTTTCATTTAACTTAAACAGCTTGAGTTGTCAAGAGTGGCTGCAGCAGACACAGTAAGTAATATTTTACCAGTTATTGGACCAAGAAATAATTTGTAAGTTATAACACACAAACATTTGGATTGAAAAAGCCATTCTTCTGGTGCAATGGGCCATTAATACCGTTTGTTTTTAAGACATGCAGCAGTGGTTTCAATTCATGACATAAACTCACACAAAACAAATTACTACAAAATGTCAGCAAAAGTCAGATTGCATTTTAACTATCCATATGGCACAAACATTCATTTTAAATTATGAACTCCCACCTATTGATGTTCAGCTCTGGCTACTTTGGAATAAACTTAAAGTTAGCGCTGAAAGCTCAGTCAGACAGTAGTGAGAAACCAGGTCTTCCTGTTCTCACGTAGAAACTACAGAATTATTGCACTCTTGATGTGACAGTACACTAATCAACATTAACTATGCTTGAAATAACTGCTTCTTTTTATCTCTTAGCATCTTTTTGTTTCTATCTTATAGCTTTCAGTCTTTTCATTTTATTAGATAAGAGTTTGAAGTGCTCTGACAATGAAATGCCCTAATAGACCGGTTCTGTGCAGTCCTGACTGCCATTCTGCTCCCTGTATGAAAACCTTAACCCGCAAGAGAAACTGGAAACTGGCCCTACAGAGAGTAATTGTACTTTGTAATTTGGATTTTGGCATTCAGTTCCTGTGGCATTTAAAGGTACTTCTCCCAAGAACCTCACCAATAACAGTCTAATTATTTCACTAGTGAAATTACCTAAAATAATATTTATTAATGAAAATAGCCCACTTATTTGACATTTATTATTTTGAAAAGACATTCACAAGCTTGAACTCTCACTGCAGACTATCCCCCTTATGCAACTTTACAAAGCCCTACTTGTCTGTCATGAAGTTTTGTGCACTTTTCTCTGAAATAGCAGATATTGGGTACACTGGATTACAGACTGGATCCTGCATGGCATTTCTAAAAACTGTCATAGAAGGGCTAGTCAAAAAAGGATTTGACTCTGCCATTCAATTTAGTGAAGTGAGAATCAGTTGTAGTTTTATTTTATTTTGTGCTGTAGATCTTAGTCATCACCTAATTGATTTTTACAGGCAGACTTTCCCCACTCAATTGACTTAGAAGCATATAAAGACATTCCTGAGAAGATTGCATTACCAGCACATCACTGCCACTATTTAGTGCTGGGAGTTTACTCATTCTCTGTCTACTTAAGATCAAACATCAGCAGCACTTGTGTATCTTGTTAGCTTTCTGCGTATTCACTGAAGGTGGTTGAATTAATGCATCAAGATGATGCCTGCATCAGTTTTTTTCCAGCTGTTGCTTTCTCAAGCCTCGCTAGCACCCCTGCTGTGGGGGGGGAAAAAAAGGTAGCCATTTGTACAAGAAAGCAATCATTTTATTATGCTCTGTCCTCACAAGAATGCTGAGAAGAGGAACATACTATGAGAATAACTGCAATAGCTGCCTTTACCAGCTACAGACATCAGCTGGGTGAAAACTGGTATTTGAAAGAAGACATTTTTTCTTTTTCCTTGAGCTTAAACAAGACTTTCAGTATGTGAATTTTTGCCATCATTCTGCCTTTCCCAGATAGGCTACTTAATCTGTAATAAGATACTACCACCTCGTGTGATTCAGTTCTGAAATGGAAATATATCAATACGGCACAATCAACTGATTTGCTCTTTTGATACATTCACTGTGTCACTATCTTGTTTGAATGACATGCAAACACCCAAATAACAAAAAAATGCTTGTGTCTGTTTCTCCCCATCTCTGTTAGTGTTACAAAAGCAAAGATTTGAAACAGCACACTGTGCTTCATTATCTCTTAGCTCATGCATCCTTCTGTTTGCTTCGCAAAGAAAATACAAAATGGAAAGATTTGTACATAATCACTGGCAATAAAAAAAATAAGACTGCATGGTACATGTTTTCCAGCCATCCTTCAGAATCAGTATACACTAAATGCAAGTCTTGCCACTGTAGTCAATGTCTCCTTCAGTGTCAAAAATAATTGTTTAATGTCAGTAAGAGATGCTCCTTTGAACATGCCTTGTCAGTATTTGTCTATGGCTGTAGTCTGATTTGTTACATTGGCTTTATCTACAAAAAACAGCTGCACATTGGCCACAGCTAGTCTTGAGCCTGCTTAGCAGGTCACCTGTTCAGCAAGATGTGAGAGGTCAAAACAAGAACAGTGATTGATAGGATTATGAAAACTCATTCCTCTCATCAGCTTGACGGTATGCTGTCCTGATACGCCACACAGGACCACGGGGATGTTAACAAATGAACTGCAGGTGAGCTGAAATGAGACAGACACAGTGGAAGATTAAGACTGACATGGGACTCCCACAGTCATGCAACTCCTTTTTCATGATGGAGCAGCGGTGGTATTATGCTGCTCAAAACTGAAACACAGCAATGTAGCATTGGCACTTAAAATTTCAAAGTGTAATTGCATGATCAAAAGGGTATCCAACTGCTGTGCCAGTGTATTTGTTAATAGTATTGGAACCTGGCACAAAATATATCGGCTAATAGATGAAATGTGATTAATACTCAGGATTCATGTTCTCCTGCTGGCTGTGATTCTGAGACATGGCATGGCCTAGAGAAAGTTTCTCAAATCTAGACTTATCCATCCAGACTTACCCATTCATCTGCAAGCAGGTTTAATAATTGCTTGACATGAAGCAATGGCACTGGGTTTAACTTTTGGTAAACTGTTTTGAGGTCTTCAGTTGCAAAGACAGAATGAGAGAATGGAGTACATTAAAAGTGGAAAACATTTTCACAATGCAACACTGGAAATAAGCAGTTTATTATTTAAGATTTCATTGGCTCCTAGTTTGTTCCTCATCTGAAACTGTATAACTGTTTGTCACATCAACTATTTTACTATTTTGACACAGTATGATAGTTTACACTTCGACCTTTATAAAAATCTGTACTTAGATGCCAGGATAGCAAAACATGAACACAGACAGCTAACACAAAAGCCTAAATAATTTCTGAAGCATTAGTAAGGACATTGTTTTTCTAAGAAAGGCAAGAATAAGTAGAACTGTTTTCTAAACAGATTTGGAAAGAGCAGATTCATTTAACTCCACCCCTCTAGGTACTATCAGGAAAAAAATGTAGTAATCATAGATGTACAGTAAAAATAAATATATTACTGCAAATCTTTAATCTTACTGAAAAGCTGCAGGCCTCTAAGTGAATGACTAATATCAAGCATTAGCTTGCTGAGAGGCAAAGAAGCAGTTTGAGAACATCTTAAGTGAGCAATTTTCTCACCACTTGCTCAAATAAAGAAAATAAAAATATTTTTCTTATTTAAAAGTCTTTACTGTGCTTTTGTAGGGTGTTTTCGAAATCTCTAGAGAGGAGAAAAATATAAGAAGGAACAATGTGGTTTTTCATTCAGTTATTATTTTGGACCTGAACAAGCAACCTTACAAAGCCAAAGTTCTTATTTGTGTTCATTCCTTTACAGCTTAAAATCCAATTTGTACTAGAGGTTAAGTATATTTTATTAAGTATATCAATATTGGACTTAGAGGTTATAATTTAGGATACAAAGATTGCCCAGTAACACAAAAAACCAGTCTGCAGTAAAAACATTTCTTATTAATATTAGGTCAAGGATGATCAAAGATTTTAAGATTAATTTTCCAACCCCTGATTTCAAGCTCACTGTTGTGTTCTGTGGACCTTTAAAAGAACAATACCAAGTCCATATTATCTGGGCTTACTTATCCATTTTTGTTTTTGTTCAGAAACAAAATCTAAGCCATGACAAGATGGTGAGGGTGAATAACCTTTCTCATTTTCCTTTCTGTTCACTTTGAACCACAGCAGGTCTTTTACTCCTCTTGAAAATTGTTCGTCTATCCATCTCCTATGCATCTGAAAGTATTAACTGATCTCCTAGAAAAGGAAATCCATAGGTTTATTGCTGAGATTTCAGTCTCTAAGATGGTTATTTTATTTTCTTGAGTTTGAAACATAGATAAATTTGTCCAACTCTGGCATGTATTTTTGATACTCTAGATCTTTCAAGTCATAGTTTTTCTTTACGTTCATCTCCGTACACACAGCAGAAATACCATACATTAGCTCTTTTAGTCTCTTGGCACCAAGAGTTTGATTTTGTGTCTCTTTCACAAGCCAACTATTAAAAACAAGCTGCTCAGACCAGCCAAGTTTTCCAGCTTGTTTGATACGGCAGTGTCCTACTGCAATACAGCTTCAACATGCTGTCTTACTTTCTACTGACTCTGAAGTGTCTTTAATTGAAGTCACTGATGACACAGAACTTTGACAATTATTAGCCCAATTACGTCTTAGTTCAGCAACATACTTAACCACCTGCAGATCTCAAACATTTATTAATGTTTTATGAAGTTGAGCTTTTATTTTACAAAGCAATTTGTTTCTTAGAAATTAAGGGGAAGTGGAGGTAATAACTATATCCAAAGTGTTTATACTGCTATTCACATTCAATAGTGAATAACTGCTAGAGTTGCTGATACGTTTGTGAAGACAACAGAAGTTAAATGAACCTGTTAACTTCCAGGGACAGGCTACTAATCCAGAAAAATTAGACCGCAAAATTCTCCAGCAATCCTTTTTTCCCATTTCTCATTATTTCTAACAGATCAGACAACAAAAAAGCTCTATGCTTTCAGATCTGCTGGGGAACACAGTTTACTGCTGCTATCATATCATTATTTCTATGGTTGGCTATATATCTGCACAAACTTTTACTATTTAATTTTTCTTATATGGGTCTTTTTTTCCAGCATAGCTTTAGGAAAATATAATGCCTCTGTAAAACCCTGTCTGTGTCATGACAGGTTATGTAAACTTTTCAAGCTCTGAAAACAGACATGCTATGAAGCAGAAATTATCTGAGAGTAGAAAAATCCAACTACAAAAGTACATTGCATATTTTATTTGATAGTGCAATAAGCACCTGATCCTCTGATTCTCTGTCACCTTCCAGGAAACCAGTTTTTACTCTTATCTGTTGGGTAGACGAGCTTTCTCAGTTCATTAGTATAGACTTTGTTAGTTGCCTATGTTTTCTAATCACATGATGTCTAAGTGTTTATTAGGGTTTACATCTTACAAGCTTCAGCCACATTCCACTGAAATCAAAAGGAGCCTTTCATCATGGTATGATGACATCAAGCCTGTCTGTGATCTTAAGTAGCTATGCTCCATCCTTGAGCTAAGTTGTTAGAGATCAGTCTCAGTTTTTGCTTTTACTTAGACTGTCTCGTCATTTTCTGTCAATCAATTTTCAGCAAAAGCCTGAACTTTCATCGTCTCTCTCAAGTCTACAGACAGGCATCTAAAATTGCTAACAAAACTGATTATGCTGTGTATAGATTCCTGTATTGTAAGGTCAGAGAAAACATTTTGATCATCTGGTTTGACCTCCAGACCGACACAGGCTATAGTACTTCCCTAAATAGTCTTGAGTTACTAAATATACTGAAAACATTGTCTTCTTGAAGTCTGTGTTGAAATCTGCACTTGGTTCAGCCTTTTGGTTTGGCTACTGTTGTTTGCAGTCTTTCATCCACATAAGGCAAACACTGTGAAGCTGACTGTTAACCAGAATGCAAATTAACTTTAAAAGCTCTTTTTTGGTAGATAAATGTTTTAACAGCCAGCCACTGAAAATACTGCAGCTAGGAGCTAGCACACTAACGCTACACAAACATCACCTCTGCAACTCTCAAGTCTGCTGCTGAGACTATGAAAAAAATACTAATTCCATGATTTTTGTACTGAGATTGTACTGCACCCGTAATAACAACTATAAAAAACCTTTCCCAGCACTGCTTCAGTTTGTATTAGGTAATTGCTATTTATGTTAATGACCCAAACCATCAAGTGAAATGTACAAAGAGCTGGGATTCCTTAGCGTTTGGTTTAGTACCATCCACATCTGGGGGCTGGGGGAAGTCTCCCACAGTAAAATGTATTTGATGCATTCTGCCACTCACTTAAATCTACCGTTAAATTATTTTTGAAGCCATTACACTGACTTAAAGAGACTATTTATGTACCGGTGTTATATTTAACATGAGTCAAGTGTTAAGGCTTTTCTATGACTGAAAAAAAATCAGTACAAAGAATATTCCTAAGAAGTCTGTTCTATTAAAAAAAGTCTTGAAACATTCTGAAGACCCTATTTCATTTTAAAGAATAACTTGACAATGTATGGCCTGATCACCAGGGATGTTTAACACTGATGCCTCAAATGTATTATAATTCGCATTGCAGGGCACGTGCTATTTCTTTACATTCAGTCCTGGGAATCCTGAATTTGACAAATGTTCAAGGATACTGCTAAAGATAGAGGCAAGAGTTATCTGGAGAAATATTTCCCCCAAAAATCATTACATGCCTTTAGATATGGAATAGAACTTCATGAAAAAAGTCTTTTTAAAAAAAAGGATCATAAATGCCATGAGGTGAATGAGATTGGACAGCTTTATCTGCATAAAAGCTAGGGATCTTTTCAAGTGCACTTCACTGTGCAAGCCTACACTATCAAAATGGTATTCTTCTGAGCAAAACTGCCTTCTATTCTTGATAGTTTTCTACTGATTGCTCCAAGTTTAGTAGAATTTTAAACACTTTAAAACTGCAAATCCCCAGAAAAGCAATTCAGTGGGAACTCCTAATTAGTCTGTGGTAAGCGCAAAGGTACAGCC
Source organism: Aptenodytes patagonicus (assembly GCF_965638725.1). Taxonomy (NCBI): domain Eukaryota; kingdom Metazoa; phylum Chordata; class Aves; order Sphenisciformes; family Spheniscidae; genus Aptenodytes; species Aptenodytes patagonicus. The sequence goes on from NC_134963.1 coordinate 4,427,377, forward strand.
AAAAAACCTGCCTCCATGCGCAATATTAAAAGAAGTGGAAATTGTAGCTTGCCACCAGAGATGGAAATAGAGACAAGACTGGTAAGATAAATGAGATGAAACAGTCGTAAAAAACAATACTGAATAATCTGATGCCAGATTTCAAGTTATTATTTAACAGGCACAGATGTTAGAGTCACATTTTAGTTTGCTTTTCATGTACATTATGAATTATTTTGCACTTTTGCATTAGTACACATCAGGCAAAAAACTGTCTCTAATATATTAGATGAAATGCACTTTAGGGGGACCTTCCCCCTCCTCAATCTGTTGACTGCTCTTTTAATCATAAAATGGTTGGACATGAGATCCAATCAACACTAAGGCTGTGCTAGCAAGTGACAAATCATTTTACTTCAGAAAATTATTAATCTTAGTGGCGCTGTGCTTGTGTGCCGTGATTTACTGAGAACAAAATAACCTCACAATGCTCAATTTAAAATTGGACACCGGTTTTGAATAATGGCACACATTTACTGACGTGATAAAGCAATTGAATAGTGAGGATTCATTCGTAACAGAGGGAACAGCTGTACTATCAGAGATCAGATTGATGAATATAATACTGAAATATTTTTACCACAGTAAAATGCCTACAAATTCTTTTTTTGGGGAAAGGCAGCTGTAGCAACTAAAGCATTACCAGGATCAGGTGACTTTAAATTAGGTCATCTGCCTTACATGTCATTACTTTGGTGAAAACAGAGACAGGCTCTAGATGAAGACCAAATAACAAAACATCAACAGACATTTCCCTTCTTCACCACTTCTTCACCTCACCTGCTCTCCTGCAAAAGACACCCACAGTTTCTATCACACAGCTGTAAAGCAGAGCATGCTCAGGTATTGGTGCTTTCGCCTAACTTACCTTCTAAGGGACATTGACCCGTATGTCATCCATTTTATCTTTTGGTGCAATTCAGCCCTGGACAGACCAGAAATCTGGAGGCAGTCTGGGTAGTTTACTAACCAGACTAATCTGATGGATATTCTGCCTGAATCTAATATTAAGAGTTTTTCATTTTTCATATCATTAAGTCATTTTATTACATAATCAGTTAACCTTCACATTCTAAATTTCTTTCATCATTGACATCTACTATGAATAAATTTAGCGGATACAGAAAAAAAGTGAGTTTTACCTGCATTTTGTAGAAATCTATACCAGTCAAATGTTTCACTGGGTGTAGTCTTAATTCCTGTATTGAAAAAAAGAGAAACACAACATGTTTGGTCCCTGGATGGCTGAACTACGGTTCTAGAAGTCTTGCCCTAAGAAAACAGTATTTCTGTCAAGCACACTGAATTCCGTACACAGCTGTTCCCATCTCAAGCTCTTCCCAACAATGTCAGGTTGTTTGCACAGTCCTTCCGTAGTCATCAGATTGAAATCAAATTGAAAATTTTGCACAATCACGCAGTGTATTAACTTCTTTAGCAACCCAGGGAATTAAGCTCACTTACATCATGCTAAAATTGGCCTTTTAAAATTGACATACAAGATAATATTATCTGAGGGAGCGTATTATTCCAAAACAGATACAGGTCAGTTGAGACCCAAGTCCTTAACGTAAGACAAAGAAAGTAAATTAAATTTATATCAAAATTAAATATTATTCTAAACTGGATATTAATTTACTTGGTTTGCCTTATGTTAAAGATTAATTATTTTACTAATGAAACTATGTTATTAATTTATTTAATCTCTTAGTTAACTATTACCTCACAAGGGGCTTAAATATAGACTAAATATGGGCTAAATAGACCTCACAATGAATTATTTCAATGTAATAGTTTTGAAAATAATTTTATTTTCTTTGAAAGTGAAATACACAAAATGGAATGAGTTTTGGAAGCTGTAGACAGTTATTTTTAGATAAATAAAATCAGGAGCTGTAGCTTAAGTAATCACATCTAAAATGCTGAGTTGAGTGTTCCCTAGACTACTCACTTAAGTAATATACTTTGGATTAGACACTTGTTGGGTGTCATTATTCTGAGTTCCCTCAGGGAACTCAGCTTAAAGCATTTAAAGGAATTTGGAGCTTCAGAGAATAACCACTCAGCATCTTGTGCGAAATCAGACTGAGGGTCTACTCCTAGGCTACTAACTTCCGTATGCTTTGGAGAAAGCTCGGTGTTACCTTATCTTTCAGATTCCTACTGTAAGGTATGTGGGACATTTTTTTTTAAAAGCATCAAATGAGTTGAAAATTTAGGCTAAGAGACTGAAATACTGCCTCAATTAAAGTCAATGGTAAAAAGCTCAACTTCAGTGGAGCCAGGACTTCAAACCCCATACCCGTTTCAGCAAAATATTTCCAGGGCAAAGAAGGTAGATATATAAACATACAGGTACTAGCTACATGACTCAAATAAATTGAATGCTTTAGTCAGTATTTCAAAACTCTCACCTTGAGCTTGGACATGTATTTTCTTCCTAGCATCTGGCTTCAAAGAGAAGGAGAAGAAAAGTAACTTTCATAGTTCACCATAAAAGATCTGTTCAATCTTCAAAAAAACCCCAACTAATACAACAAAATGGACATCAGCATGATTTTCTTTTGACTATTAAAAATCAACAGACTATCAGAAAGATACATTTAAGTAACACCAAAAGCCAACAGTCAGCAATTTAAATTACATTTACTATGAACATTTACAGTAGCAATTAACACGATTACCAAGTTAGTACAAACATATTTTTAGTTTACCTCTGTATACTTTCTCATAATCATTAACCTGCTTATTGCATAGAAAATTAAAATATTTCCCTAGAATAGAAAGATTTGCAACTACAGAACAGCCCTAGTTCCCAAAAAATGCTAGTCTTGAAAGAAAAATTATAGCCGATTTTGAAACCACAGTCTACATTTATCCATAATAGAATTTTTAAACACATCAGGCATGAAACAACCCCCATTTACCTCTAGCCTTTTCAAAAATTGCTGTCAAATATATGTAGACTTGTCTATACAGGAAAACTGGCCAGCAGTAGTTATTGCAGAATATTCCCAAATAAAAATTGCATAAGAAATTATTTTAAAATAGCTATAGTAAAAGAGGTAATTACTACATTTCCAAAGTTACTCCTGAAGTGCTACTATGCTAGTTATTTAATTTAGGTGATTAAATAAGCAAGTTCTTATTTAATATATCTTTCTATAATTCCAACCATGAATTTGTGGAATACTTTTTTTCCACAAAAATATCGAAATATTCTTGGGATCCTTCCACACTGAAAAAAAAACAAAAGCAAAAAAACACCACCACCACTCCCCAGCAAACAAGCAGAGGTTTTTGAGCTCAAAGTGTTTGTGCAAAGCTGTCTGTTCAGACAATTCCTAGTTGTTTTAAAAGCGCTGGTTGTAATGCCTGTAGAGGAGTAAGCTAAGGAAGGTATTACTCAACTGGCGTAGCCTCCAATAGATTTGCTCAATATTACCTTGACTGCTTCAGTTTGAAATTATATTCTTTCAAGCAGTTCCATTAATGCTATCACTTCATTTAGCATCATAGCGTCCAGAAACAAACAACCTTCTTTAGAGCACCAGTCCTTCCTATCTTGAGACTAAATCTTGCCTCCTTTTCGGTGCCAATTTCCTTACGTAGAGAGGCACAGTCCTAGCAGGCTGCGACTGTCTGAGTCACCGACTATCTGCCTGCCATGGCTCCTTCTAAAGTGCAGATGGAAAAAGGACTACTAGATTGCGCCTCCAACCATTCCACTTTTGAACGGTGGGACACGTTGCTGGTACACTGCTGAACTCTTCAAGCTAAATATTGCTGTGCAGGCTTGCCTCTTAATGTGGAAAGTTGTTGGAATAAGACAGCCAGAGTTAACCACGGCAGAGCATCACGTATACCAGTGCATCATGTCAAGCTGCACATTAGTCTTCCCTTCTCCTCTCCCACCCCCACCCCATCCTTAGCAGATTGTGAAATCACACCTGCAGGATAATAACTTGAAGGCAGGAAGAGAACCTGTATTAGGAGAACAAGAATTAATGTAGAAACAAACTGTTAAGTAACCAATTCCTGAACCAGTCAGCTCAGGAAATAAGAAGCCAGGGAAATGATTTCGGTTTTTTTTAGCTGCAAACATTTTGTTTTTCCCCTGTCACTCCCATGTGACTGTCCCTCCAGTCCACTGCCCAGTCATAACAGTCTATTTTAGTTACTAAAAATGAACTGGAAAAAGAAATGGACAGAAAAGAGGTCATAAAAAAAGTGAATAGTCATCAACAAGCAGTTCACAGATGGGAAGGATGCGGTTTCAGAAAATCAGAGTGAATTAACTAAGTCACAAAAACTACACGAACAAGCTGCAAATCCATACATAAATGAAGTGGGGTAAAAATAACGCTGTTTACGCCACAGTGGAAGACTAAGAATATTCTATGGACTTTATCTTTCAAAAGCTATATGAACTTTTGTGTTCAAAGCATTTAAAAATAAGAAAAAATGGTTAAATAGGTTATTTTATTACTTAACATTTCTTGGTCCTTCTCTTACCTATGAATAAGTAGCATTTTAAATTATATCAGATATGAAAAAGCCTTGCAAACAATGGAGATGGCATTGCAAGCTGCAGGCCAACTTCAGAATTTAAAATTGCAGGACAAGTGGGATAGCTGAAATTCAGTGCTAGGACATAGATGCAGCAAAACAGAAGGTGGAAAAAAGCAGATGGGGGCAGAGGGCAGCTTAAACCAGCCTTGCCTCCATAGCTGACATACTGCACAGTTCTGCCTCAAACTCTGGTGGGTGAAGATAGGCTTTTAGTTCCCTAAAACCACTGAGTTTCAAAAATAAGCTTAAGTTAAGCATCTGGTTTCATGCTCTGCTGGACCTTTAATGCCTTACGGTGAGTAAACATAATCCTGCCAGGGCTTGGATCATCAAGAAGAAAATAGCAGGAATACTGTGTAACAGGGCGTACAGATGTATTCACACTTTATAGATCAATTTTCTGTTATCTTCTTTATTTTAAATGGTCTTGAGGAGAATGGAAAAATGAAATTGAATGCTAATAAAACTGGCTTAGGTAATTCTTATGCACTAGTTTTACACTACTGAAATAAAACACTGACCATAAGCACAAGATCTTTTACAGTATTTCAAACACACCTGGAATACAGATTATTACAAATGCTGTATTATGTACTTCATAATTAAAGATAATTTATCCAATGTAATAGAAAAGAATTTGTTGGAAGATACAGCCCTTGAGCACAGTGCAATTGCTTACATGTTCGTAATTTAAATTCTTAATTGACTGTCTAACTCATAAAGCACACATTAGAGGAATAAAGCAGTTCACATTACTGTGAGTTAATATGTAAAAAGTGTTAATATCTGTGACCTAGGTATGGAAAGATGTATTCATACTCTTCACTGTTTGAAAGTGAATGTGTGGCATTTGGTCGCACCCTTTATATGAAGATACAGCTAGAAAAAGAACTCAAAACTCCAGCATTTAAGACACAGGTCAGCAGGTGGTATTTCAGTTTAGGACTTGACAGACTTGCCTCCAATTCACTGTCTGCCACAGACCTTCTCCAAAACACTGAGTGAGTCTCAGAGGCCCAGAGCATAAAGGTGTTTAGGTAAAATCAATCGAAGTTAAGTACTTAAAAACATTTGAGGTGCTGATTTCAAAAGGATTTCAAAGTTCGAGTTTGTTTCTCCTCCTTATACACTGTTACTTTTGTCTTTTTCTTGCATAAGATCTATGGCAGAAGCTGTGCCCTTTCATGTTTACCCATCAGGAATTCATTGTGGTAACTATTAAAACCAAGTTATATTTGTAATGTAAATACCAGATCCTATGTCTGCTCATGTATCTTTTAATGCAAATAGATAAAAAAATCAATTCACGCTGAAACAAAGTATTGAATATCAAATTGTTCTGTTGTGCAAGTTCCATTCTAAGCAATTTTTTTTAGGCAAGGGTGTATTAATGATTATATTATGATGCAAATTAGAACTGAAGAGATACCAAGCAGTTAGTTTCTACTTCTTGCATTTATTGTTCAGCTTCAGCTGATGTTTTACGAGATGAGGTGAGTAGAGCTAACAGCTCGCTGCAGCTGGAAGAGGGTGGTCCTGCCTTCCTCTTTTTATCCCAGTGTGTTGCCCCTTACTGTCAGCCAAACAGTTACCACTTACCCTTCACTGGATCTGGTGCTCATTGCACCTCTCTGTGATCCAGTACAAGTCTTTAGCCAACAAGTTAGTTGGAAAGCTAACCTTGCACAGAAAATCAGCTGGGCTAACAAGCTGGATCAGCAAGCCCTGCTGCCTGTTGTGGAGTTTTTCACAGGTCACCAGTGCAGCCTGACACTATCCAAAAGCACTTCTTGTACTCAAATGACTGGCAGCTCTTTATGGTCTTCCTCCGCTCTTCAGAAATCAGGGTTGAGCACTGTCTACTTCAAGGATTTGTCTCAATTTTCTCCACTGGCAGTCTGCCATCAACTCAACCACGTAAGGGTGAAAATGTTGACCCAGTCTATTTTCAACCAGGAGCATCAGATACTAAAAATAATTGCACTGAATCTCTGAAGTAGACTTGCAATAGAGCAGATGCAATGGTACCTACTAAATGAAGAGAAAAAGAACGAACTATTATTACTCCCAGTTTTTTGCTGGCTAAATGATCTCCTTCAAATACATCGCCAAATGTATTTAACCACTATACTGTTGGATGAAAATAATTTTATTCAGTATTTTTCCATGTATCATTCAGCACAGTGTGTTTTGTTTTGTTTTCAGAAGGAGAGATGAGTTTTAAGAAAGTTAAGTGCTATTTTTGTGCTACATATCCCTCAAGGCCTGGTCAACAGGGCTGTATATCACATATTGCTGGGCTTAGCATAGCTTCAAGTTTACCTCTGCAGTTCACCTTAAGAAGTTAATTCTATTTCCAGTGTTGACAAAACAAGTATTTTCAAATTATGTATTTTTAAGTAAAGCTGTTTAGTGGAATTTTGGCAACATAAAGAAGTTTATTAAATTATGCAAAAAGAAACAATATATGCATATGGCATCAAGAGAGACTCGATAACAACAGCAATGACTATTTTTAAATGTTACAGAGAAGCACTTCCTAAACTGCTGTATACTCTTTTCAAATACTAAACAGCTTTTAAATGCCAGATCTATTTGACCTGTCGAAGTACATAAATATGAAATGCTTTCTCTGAAAGAAATAGAGAATATGAAGATTATTGCAATTCTCTAGCATTATTTAGAAAACATTTTAGGAGAATGCATAGTTGCTAATACTATAAGCATCACCATCATCATGCAAACATACCCACTCTGCTGCTGCCAGTTCCTTCATTTTCACCGTGAAAGCCACTGCAAACCTAGTTAAACGGACAAAAATAGTTGGGATCATCTGCTTAAAGTGTTTAAACATAAAAACAGAAAAGTACTTCAGAAAAAATCTTTATAAGAACGAAGAGCAGAGGCTTATAAAAATCATTACAGATGGAAAGACAGAAAGCAGGCTTTCTATTTGTTTTACCAGAAAATACTGGTTAAACAAATGGTATCTCATCAGGCTTTACAACTTAGAGCTCTTGGGGAGTTAAAGTGAGGATTTCTTAAATTAAGAGAAAACCCAAATAATGGGACCATCCCCCAGTTTATCTAGATTAAGATATCCAGCTGCAGTAGTGAGTTAGCATTTCCTGTTTCTACATCATTGCAATTTGCAACAGCCCTCTTCACGACCAGAAAGCTAGGTAAGAAGGATCTTCAATCCAGTTACTTTCATGCTAATGTTGTTTGACAATACCCAGTCCCACTATTTGCAACTCATTACAACTGAGTTTAATTCAAATGAGCAGATGGATTTTTTTAAACCTTTCCCCAATGTTCTCTCCTTATTTCTAGGTAGTCAAAGCTGTCAATGACTAACAAAAATCTGAGAGACCAAAATGTTATTCTTCAGGAAAAATAACAGAATTAAATAAACTAAAGAAGAAGAAAGATGAGCCAGTGACTGGGCTTCAACTCTGGAATCTCACAGACTTGGGACACACAGCTCTGTAGCTCTGAATGTTAAGCATCTGCAGTGGAGATGAAATTTGCAGACACCTGATATTCCTTTATAATAGGGAAGAATTGGGTGCCCAGAAATGAGATTTACCACAGTCATCGTTTCAGGCAAAGAGACCGTTACACTAGCCAGACATAATACTGATAGAAGGGCATTTTGACTGTTCTCTGGTTAAGACTTTTCTGTGTTATGAGAAGGGCATTTAAATGAATGAACTGTAGAATAGTATATGAACACCATCTACTCCTCCTCTGTAATGCATATAAATCATAACGCCAGAGTAAGAACAAGCAATCAAAAGTGTACTTGAATAACTTAATGGCTAGGGTTTTCATCTGGGAGGGAGAAGAGAATTCTATTCCCAAGCTTACTTCCACTTTTTCCCTTACGGCTTTTTATAATGGCTCATCCGGACTTCTACTTGTGTGCCTTTGAGAAATGTATGTAGTACGCTATCATTCCACATAACAGAAGGGTTATGTCAGAGACCATTTAAAAGCAGCATTGATATGAACAGTTTTCATTTTGGGGTGTCTCATTACAGAGAGACTTCAGCCACAGAAGTCTGATTCCTTAACACACTAGATAAACAAGTTATTCTTACTGGGAGCTTGGTGTAATACCAAGAAGTCATATGAGATATTTTTATGGAGTCAGAGTTAATAAAGAATCCCTGTTCAGAAGAGATCTTAAGAACATGCTGGGCTTTAATGTAGCTTTTAAGTTGTGATGAAATATAAACACATGCTTTAATTGTTCTTAAATGGAACTTTAGTGGAACTTAACTGGAACCACAAATGGGACCATTTCTGAAGACTATCAGTCCTGTGGAATAAAAATATTTGAACGCCTCCTTCATATAAGACATAATGTGGCTGCTCAGCAAGATTCCTTTTTTTTTAACTGCTTTTAAAGATACTGAACATAAAACAGAGGTTATCACATATTACACTTATGATTCGGTGTTTCTCTTCCATAGCATTAATGTAGTGTTTCTGTCCTGAGCCAACCCTATGACATCTCAATGGTTAGAGTTGAAGCACATTGCTAAGTCACACCCAGAACAGTGCTTTTCCATTGGAGATGTTATGTTATAATTTGAGGACATGAAATTACAATCATTCATGAGAAGTCACATAAATGCTGAATTATAACTCCTACTTTTGTTTGTTGAAACAAACCTTATCCCCATACATTTGTTTTGTAGTATCTGCTTTATGGTACCACAATGAATTTCACATACACAACTTGACAGCTTTAAGGTTTTTAAAGCCTTTGCAAATGCTTGTTTTGTCAAGTTGCACATGCTCCCTTTCCAGTTTTTGCAATTATACTTTCAATACATCACATTAACAAGCAGAAAAAACTGTTGCTCCAAGGTCTACAAAACACTGTTCAATAGAAAAAATACCCTAGAGGAGTATAACCACCATTTAGAGGAATTTGATTAAAAATGAAACACTCATTATAAAGCTAGACAGTGTTCAATACTTTGTTTTATGGAATGTGGTGGTATATGGTACTGGACAAGTAATCTACAATTCCTGATACTTTCTGCTTAGAACCCTGCAATCAATAAAGGAAAAAAAAAAAATCAATGTTTCTTTTAATAACTATGCAATGAATAATACTAGTGATAATACTGGAGAAGAGATCCATTCAGAATAACTTTTAGAAAACTGAATTACTTTTCCTGTAGCAGAGAAAATATTATGAACTGCATAAGGATGCAGTAACATACTTTGAAGCGTCATAGGAAATCCAAGCTACTAAACTATACTTCAAGTTCCTAACTTAATTATCATTAAAAAAAACATTCAGTAAAGCAGTTTTTGCATAAGCTATATTAGCTATATTTGTGACAGATCATATTTTAAACACAGAACTGCATCAAATGGACACACTCAGAGATTCTGTTTTTATATACTTTTCATTTTGCACAGTGCTGAAATTTAACTGACACATTAGATACCTTTTTTCTCTTCCTTCAGACCTGTTTAAAAAATAACTTCTGATTATTTGATAAGAAATGTATACAAGTATATAAATTTTGTCTCGAATGGGGCCTTAAGTTGCTTTTCAACTACAAGTCACACTAAGATGTAAGAACATGCCCTAATGATTTTTCAATGAACGTGATTAAGTGCTGTCTTTAAAATCTGTTTACCTACCACATTTTATAGGGCACTCTAGACAGAACAGCGTATCTATGCCAGCGTTAAGTTAGCCAATAATAGCTAGAACATACAGTGGTATTAGCAAAGATAAAACTACAAGATATAAGCCTGCTCCTGATTCTGTATGCATTTCCTCATTGCTAACATGAACCAAAATCCATGCTGCCGTATCTGAACCACTGTAGTTATCTGTCTTAGCTAGAACGCTGTGATGAATGAACAGAGATAGTATCCTGAGCAAGCTCTGTTCAGCAAGGTATTTAAGCTCTCCTAGAGTAAGTATGCAAGCAGTACCACTGGATCTGATAAGACGTTCCAGATGCTTAAATTTTATCTCACCTTGTACACTCAGGGACCCCTTCGCTTATGCAGAGCTCAATTCTGGAGTGATGACTCTTCAGAGTACTCAAGTCACCAGAAGCTCAGTCCCAGTATAGTTCCATGAGGCTGAGTGACCTGCTGTAGCAACTTACTGCCACCAAAAAGACATCCTTCTCGTACCGTTCCACAAGCTGACTTTACTTATTAAAGGGGTAGAAAACTAACCCAGGAAAAAAGCGCCAATTTTATGCCATTTAGTGAGTTAAACCTGCTCAGAAAGCAGTCCAATCCTGGCACAAGGAAGGGTCGATCAGACAGCCACAAGCATGAGAAAGGAAAAGTAGAGGAAAAGAGGTAGCAGCAGAGCCGTCCCTGCCATCAGTGAGCTATTACACTGGTTACACCTGAAGTGACAACCTTAGCCTCTATCTTGATAAGGCTTAAGCTATCTATTAAATTAATTTCATCCACTGGAAGCTTTACATACATAAAATCCAATAAGAAAAGGGCTTAATGGCCCACCATGGACATGATCAAACACTGTTGAAGTCAACAGATCTTTGGATCAAGCAGAAGGAAACTTCTTTTCTGGGGATGTTGAAACAATGAGAAATGCTGCAAAAACCTTTTTGGTTTTTAGTCATTTTCTCTGATTTCTGATCAGTTCTTGAACTACATTTGATGACTACACTGACATGTCACTGGGACTTTTCCAGACTTTAAAAAACCCTGAAAATATTCCCTTGTCAATTCACCTAAAAAACTGAGAGAATTTGCTTAAAGACTTTTCCATCTCTGCTTCTTTGTTCATGTATCTAGAGAAAGGATCACATTAGCAGGAAAAAAGAACTAAAGCTCTTTATACTTGAGTCACCTGCCTTTCAATCAAGCACTTGGTCCACAAACTAAATGCGAGGCCTCCGAGAACAGGTTTGATTCTGTGATGCAACAGAACAAATGCCAGTTATTTTCAGTTGTCGTTTCACTTAAGTCAAACTGCTGGGCACCTTGGTCTGTATGTACAGGTAGCACTTAATGCATAAAATGTTAGTTCCAATACAGAACATTTTATATATTTGAATATATGTAACATAAACCAGAATTTACTAAGAAACAGAGGTTTTAAAAAAAACAACTTGGAGCAACATTTAGCACTTCTGGCACAGGGCCTTGGCAAATGGCCAACCTTGTTTAGGCTAATACTATTACTACAGTAAGATTTAATGAGAATATTCATACCTCCACCGCTAACAAAGATTTGCTATTTAAATAATCATACCTCCACCACTAACTCACCATTAACCACCTCCACTACTAAAGATTCACTATTTAAATACCAAATATCAGTCATTTCATGGCCAGGATAGTTCTGTACAAATGAGAACTGTATGGATATTGTTGGAGATACTTAGATGTGCATTTCTTTACCTAAATCTCTGCAAATATAAACAGTCTAAAATAATTTTGATAAGAAATCAGAACTTGATTGCATAAAATTGTATCCATTACAAACATGTCAAATAAACCAGTCAAGTTGCTACAGTCCACAATTACACTAACCATCAAAGGCTGTCTTTATAATGTCTACCCATAAAGTAGATTATTCTACAGAGCAATATGCTGCCAAATCCCAGGTTAAGTATTATTGCTATTATTCTTCTCATTTCTTTTACCTGCCTTAGAATTTTATAACCTCATCACATGCATAATTCTATTATTCTAGGAAACAGTTATGATTCAGTAGACAAAGGACAGGATTAGTTAGCAAGAGCACAGATTTCATTAGCTTTTAATGGGATTTGAGTCTTTTTAAAATTCATAGCCCAAGAGACCAAGTTTCAGCACTACCTCTGCCAACTCTTACATGGACAAATATGATGAAATGATTGTAACAGAGGAAATATAAAATAAAATATAGTCTGTAGGCAGTCTATTCATGAAGAAACTGTTCTACCTCCATCACTGAATCATAAAATAATATGTAGCGATCACAGGGATTTCAAGCAGTCTATGCTTTGTCCGCTGGCCTACACATCTCCCAGTGATTCCAAGCATTTATGGAACAGTTCCTAAAAGATCTGCCATTACAAAAATGCGATTTCCTGTCATAAGCCTTCCACACATGCTTTTACCTGGCTTCTCCTAGCACTGCTCCCATTACCCGATGTTTCTCTTCACATTTGGTATCTTCATTTACATCTGTCCCACCAAAGATGATTCCAAAAGGAATTCTGCTACCTGCAAAGCAATGACTACAATGAGAAATTAACCAACATGTCAAGGTAGTGACTAGAAGGGGATGTTAAGAGTGAAAAAGTATATTGATAATACTGTATCACATATGTAAGCAAAAGCCTTTGAAAAAGAAACCTGGAGAAACCTGAATTTTTACAGTTTTGGCACTGAAAAAACCCATACAATAACTATGTACTTTCACAGCATGTCAGTCTGTTGTGTAGCTATGAGATTTTCTTTGCCTTTTCCATGCTTAGTAAACACAATCAATTAGTTTCTACACTTGGCAGCCCACCAAATGGCATGCATATATATATATAATGTTCAATGTTATTCACATTTTAGTAAGATGCAGTATTGCAAAGTTTGGTCCCAGGTACCTAGCCTCAGCCACTCATTCACTGCCCCCTCAAGCATTCCAATACAGTGGTTTGGGCGACCATCCTGCAAAGTTGGTTACTGATTTTTTATTTTTTTTTTTTAAATATTGACTTCCGAAGACAATTTTACTGCTACAGAAAATGTAGATGGAGCCACACCATTGGAAATGGTCACCAATTAAATAAGGCAGTATATGTGAACCTGCAACAAAAATATTTTTTTGCCTAATTCCATCCCAAAAGATGGATCTGTGTTTATAGTTGGTTGTTCCAAGACCACCTGTGGTCACCCAAGTTACAAAAGTTGTTTTAGAATGCCTTACAGTGCTCAGAACAGTAAGAGCAGAGGAAGGCATGCTGGCTGTGGGACAGTCTGTGCACAAGACCTTATCAACATTCAAATTTTAGAGTATCAACAAAAGCATATCTATCCTAGTGGTGTCTGCACTCTGGTAAAAACCTAGTTTTGATACACAGCATCAGTATAAATTCATATTTGCATAAGGGTATATTTGCCACCAAAACAGGGTAGAGTAGCACTTCTATGCTAACAGTGGCTGGATTTACATGGACGGACAAGGCCAGAGACTACTTAGATGAAAATATCAGTGTAAGATTTCTTTCTAATCTGGAGTCAGGTTATTTTTAGTAACTTACAAGTTACCAGTAATGTTCTCCCCTTTAACTAATCAAGATGTCAGGCAATAATGTTTACTGTTGATTGTTTCAGCACTGAAACCAGTGGTCAGTTTTACACCACATTAAGCTAACAAATAACAACCTCATGGTGGCTAATTACTACATGCAGAACACAATTTTAAATTCCAAATGGGACTGCAGTTTTGCAAAAGAAACAGTCTCCAGTAAGACAGCCTGCAAAACCTGCCATTAAGGTGATCAGTTTTGTGGATTTTGCAGAGTTCTGTTAGCTGTAACAGATGAAGCCAAGGTTTCCTTCTGCCTGTGAACAAGAATAAGCAGTTAGGCTGTATTGCCACTACACACTGTGTACCAAGAAAGGCAGAAAATATGCTTTGATTTTTCCCTTTTGCTATCAGATGGAAGGGGAGAGGGATCAAGGATTCAGTAGACAACACTCCTCAGCAGTGGACCAACGAGCAGGGTGCTAGAGGTTACTGTGTTGATGGAGGTTCTTCCTTTTGAGAGATAACATAACTGACCTTGAACGTTCGTGGCTGTGAGAACTATCGGTGACACTTTCTACAGCTACCCACAGTGTCTTAGGGGGTGGGGGGGAAATTTTAGGTTAAATTCAGTGAACTCTCATAATTAAAATTCATGGTTAAAAACAAGCAAATAAGGAAATCTTAAAGAAAATGAGGAATGAAATAAGTTGATAAAGACAGAAAACATACTATATGTTTCACATTTATATTTGAAAGTTAAGTGAGTTGTAAGATGAGGATTTATTAGCATTGCTAATTTCCTCATTACTAAATGAAAGAACAAACAAAAAGAATGAAAGACTAATTGCCATTCTGGCTACTTAAAGACTCCTTCGCATTTTTAGATATTATACTCTAATGTTTGTAGGTGAAGAGAATTAATGTGCGCTATCAAAGCACCACAGCACTAATCTTCAAGAGACTGACTTTCTGCAATACAATATAAAATATATACTGCCTTTCTAATAAATAAAAAAGTAAATAATTATTATGCCATCTATTACATGTGTTGATCATACATCCCCAATCATGTAAACAAAGTTTCCAGGATGAGGCCCAAAAGATTGGTAGTATGGTAGTAATGGTAGTATGACTGTAATCGCTAAATTTCTTTAAGGTATTTCTTAATATAGGGTATGGAAAGATTAAATGTTACAAGAATCAGGAATGTCCTCTGAATCACTTTTTTCCTTCAAGAAGTCTACAATAACTTTTACACTTTGACTAGTATCATCTCAGCAATCATACTACTTACTGTCTTGCTTTTCACAGATTTCTGTTTTATTTTTCTTTCAGTTATTGCAGATGCTTTTTGGAACAGTGTGACTTATTTAAATTACTGAGCTTTTGTAAATCATTCAAGTATCAGGCTTTGTAGATCACTTGGGATTTTGAAAAGCTAATAGCAACAGCATTCGGGCAGTGCTATGCAAGTCAAAACTGCAATAAAGTTTTACAGTAAACATTTAAAATCCAACCTTATTTTTTGTTCCTTAGCAAAAAAAAGAGAAAGTTCTAAGACCTTCCATAAGCCTCCTCCAAAACAATTCCAGGTCTTGTCACAAAAACAATCATCTCTATATTCCAACAAGAGAAGTCTTAATACATATGTTAGTAGAGATCATCTTACAGAATTATTTTTTTATTGGTATTCTAGGATCCCTAGTGAAATCAGAGCTCCATTGTAACAAAAGAGACACAAGTATGCCAGACATAATTCAGGCTTTCTGAAAACCCACCAGCACAAATTGCAGGGGGACTCCTGAAGTCTGAAAACTAGCACAACACAACTTATACTGAGATCTGATGAAAGTATCAAATTATGTACCTTTGTCCAAGTGAATAGATTTGTACAATACAAATGTGATCTCAAAAAATGGATACACACTTGCAATTTCAGTAGGTGACAGTATCTGTAATTTTGAAAGCCAGTGCTTCTAGTGTATCATTAACGACAAGCTAAATTTTGGTTTACATGGCTAGATACAATAGAAAATGTTATTATTTGTCTGATAACATCCTGTCTCCTACAGTTTAGCTGGCGTGAACAACATCTCAAAGTTATTTCATGTCCATAAAACCCTGACTCATTTTTGAGCAGAAAAATCAAATCAGCCTCTCTGCTTTCTTCTATTTGACCTCAGCTATACTTAGTCAAGCTGTTGTCCTCTGAAAGAACACATTTGCTGAAGGTATTTTAATGTTAATGTAAGGCTCTTATCTTAATGTAGTTAAAGTAACTATGTTTCATAAAGTTAATTATGAAATGCACTATGTGCTTTAAAAGTATATTTATTTAGTTCTCTCCTCTCTGGATCAGCTCTCCCAGAGAAAGATTTTCAGCATTTCCGAATGTTTGTTGAAGTGGATAAACAGAATAACTACATTACCTATAGGTTTATACATTTATAGACAATTATAACTATTTGTATCCATTCGCTTCTCTTTTAAAGAGGTGTTTTTATGGCAAAATAGAAAGAGGATTACCTTGCAGAAGTCTGCCTCCTTTATAAAGATGAATGGCCAGGGCTGCATCAAACTTGTCTGCGGAGGCTAGATTTGCTATTTCAGTTGGACTTTCATACATGAAAGCATCTTTAAGAACACAGATATGACCTGCAGCATGCAGATGATTCCTTCATTATCGGAAGAAACAGAAAAAGAATAAAAAAAGATACTATTAATGTTGTAGCCATGCCAGTACATTAAATAAGCTTAATCAAAATGTTCTTCCTTAATAATTTTTGCTCCGACATTTACCTTTATGCTAATTTTCTTAAAGCAACCACGGGGCTATTTACAAGTTGGGTTTTTTTTTCCTGGAAAGTATTTGTTACCATCACCATTGTGAAGCCACAGTCACACTGCCAAGCAACATAATCTGCATCCATTTTAAGGCCCAAGCCTACAAATTACCAGCACCACCTCTGGAAATCAGCAGAAGTGAAGCATGATCAGGATCCTTCCTGATTGAGCTTCAGCTCAATACACTGAAAAGACTCCTTTTGAATTGAGTGTGTTAGACCTTGGTCTTAGGGATTCTCAGATCCTTGTTCTGGAGGAAGGACACCAAGTGAAGAAAACACAAATATGTCCAGCTAATCAATGCTATTAAAAATATATAGAAATACATGCAAAAAAATGAATACATAAATAAAACTGGAGAGTTGAAATTGTATTCCCTTTCTGTTTGATTGTGGGTTTAATTACTTCTTTAGTTACCCGTTTGTAAAACAGGCACAGGATAATTGATGTATAAGAAAAAAACTACACAAAAGCAATTACACAAATACTTTCACAGTCTTTTTTTAAAATCTCAATTGCTAAAAAGAAAAAAAACCCACAACAAAACTCACCTATTCTACTGTCAGCTTACCTATTCATCTTTATATGCAAGTGGTTCCTCAAATTAAAACATTGATTAAAAGGCTGCCAAAGTCAAGAAACTGATTGGTTACAGGGAACTTTACTTTAGGCGTTTCAGTGAGCTTTGTTTTAGTCTTTTCTTTTATACACTAGGCTCATAACTTCTCCCACCAAAACCAGAATCAATTATCAATGTTTCCAATGACATCAGCCAAAAAACATACAGGAGAAAATCCATGTTTTGATAGAAACTAGCGCACTGTATCTGCTGTCATGTTGTGTTTACATTTTCAATATTACAAAAAGACCACAAGAATGTTTTCTGCTTAACACATATTGTTCCAGTTGATTTATTTCTCATAGAATATTAATTGTTCCGGCATTAAAATCCTGCTAACTCAATAGCTTCTTGGATAATGTCGTCTCTTTCCTTTCCTGATCATTTCATATCCTCCCAAGGAATGTAATTTTCTGTCCTGCAGAAGTTAGTCATTACTGCAGAAATTGGTGCTAAAAATGTTGTAAAATGTCTTGAGGCCTTGGAAGGAATGTACTAGCACTATATCAGACAGAGCTCCATTGGCACAACATATGGTGCTGTATTTCTTCCTTATTCTAAAAAGAAACTCATTTTACTTTTAACTTCGCCGTTTGAAACAAGATCAATAAAATACAATAAGTACTAATAAATAATAAAATACAGACAGATTGTAAGCGCCTTATTTACACTGTTGAGCAATTATTTACATCAGTTGTCCCATGAACTCGTACCAAGTACCTGCGTGCCTTTTGAAAGAGGCTCTCAATTTACATCTAAATAATGATGCCCAAATCTCACAGCTGTGGAAAGAAAATCTCTCGGGCAAATACTTGGGATACTTGTGCATGCACTCCATAATTTCACAGGTGCTCATTAAATAGTCTAAAAGAATTTTTTCCCATCAGTATTCCAATTACCATTAATCACTATCATGTACAAGCAATATGTTTGCATATTACAATTAATTTGAAAATAACTCTCTCAGGACATCAGGAATCAAGAAACTCACCTAGGAATTTCAATCTAAAGCATCTCTTTTTTTAATACACTAGGAATGAATAATACTTTTCCTTTCCTCCGCAGTTTCCACAGCTCCAGATCTCACAGCTGAATGACAGCTGTTTCTGCAGTAGATAGAGGGGGACTCCCTCAAGTGTTCCAAAGGCTCGTAAACTGTGGATTATCTCTATTACTTCAATTTTTTTTCTACACATGACGACTCAGGAGCATGTAAAAAATTTGCATACAGCTTAAGAAGGAAAAATTATCAAATTATTCCCAAAATAATTTGAATTCCCAGATGTGAAGAGGCCTTAATCCCATAAACATACCATTGAGTTCAATATGATTAGTCACAGGCTTCAGATTATGCATATATGGAAATATATGTGCGTAGAAGTAGTTATTGGGTAGTATTTAAGTACTGAAATTTACAGTGATATTTTCATATTTTCTAAATGACTTTTCATCTTTATAACCAAAAAAAAAGCAGACTATGATTTTCACACATATGCTGTTATCAAGGAACATGATAAGAGGGTGCCGCAAAGCTATTGCAGGAGACTTTTTTTGAAGGCTGATCTGTCTATGAAGTCACAGATGTCCCTGAATTGAGCCAAGACAGAAGAGATACATTACCCATATCTTTTCTCCTCCTGGCAACTGTGTATTCACATTATTTTGCCATTTCATAAACAAATACTTTCTGAATGAAAAATAAAAATGAACACGTCTCCTGCTGTCTGTGAATCTAAGACAACACTGAAAATGCTAAATCTCAAGGCTACATTTTCTCTCTATCACAATTTTGTATGTGGTAGATAAATTTCCAAGTAAGTGTCTTAACTACTGGTAATTATCGCTTGGATCCAGAATTTGCCTTGCTCTGCCATATCTTTCCCTTCTACTGAACTCTCATGGAAGCCAATGCCACTACCTGGGGAGAACAGTATTTCTAAAAGGGAGTTTGGCTGTCAGAGTCCAGATTTTGGGTGTTTCACTAGAAAGTAACCAAACAGGGAAAACTTCAGTCATTCGGTAAGTTTGGAAGATCATTTCTTAGAGTACATTATATTAGTCACTGCTTACACTGTGATATTTATACACATCTGAATATTGGACAAAATATTTCCCAGCCCCACTGATTTTAGTCTTCAGGGAATTCATCTTTTTTGTTTTATTTTCTACACTCTTTGGAAATCGTGAGGCTTGTAAGTGAAACTTGGTAAGTGTCTGCTCTGGATCTATACTGTATGCAGAGAGATAGTGCTAAAAGGTACAAACCTTTTTGGCACATGTTTTCACTTTATTAAAGATTTCTACAGAAAAACATTTTTCTCTAACACAACTGTGAAATACCAGGTGATGTTTTACAATGTTTTCTTTTTTATTTCCTACGTTATTGATCACTACTTCTCACTTATCCTGGCTAGCAGTCTTCCCTCCTTCAACCTGAATCTGCAGTTCACAGGTCTTCACATACACAAACAGTTTTATAGTTCCAAACACAGCGTGGCTGAAGCTAAGACACAAGCAAGTTAAAAGTATGCTTACTTCTGAAGTATTATAGTTTTGAAACTTGATTTATTTTCAGTGATGTCTTCCTCTCAAAAACATTTATGTTCTAATTTTCAACTGATATTTCAATGGAATTACTTGCAGACAAAGAATGTTTGATTTCCAAAAAGTTCCTGGTAGGTAGATACACTGACACGTCTTGAACGGCACAAAATAGGCTTCATCCAAAAATATTAATTATCTCTTTCCCTAGGCTGTCTATTCTGTAAAGCAGCTGTGCATCAACTACTGTTAAATCTATATAGCACAATTCAAAGCTTATTAAGTGAGCAGAGTCACTTCCACTGCCTTTTCTGAAACTTGGCCAGAGCTGAATACTTGCAATTCCTACTGAAGTTGATCGAATTACAAGAGTTGAAACCCTACTTGATCTTCTCTGTTTTCTTGGTAAATTATCTTAATTTTTTTCATACTCGTTAAAGCAAAGTATTCTTCATTTTATTTCTCTCTCAAACTTCTCCTTTAAACAACACAGACAACGTGTGTTGGCATGAATGAAGCATGAATAAAATACACTGTGAATAAAAGCAGAAATTAAAAATGTGAGCGAAAATGGGGAGAGAATCCTTCTGTCTCTATGTTCTGAAGTCAGTAACTGTTCTTTGGAAGGACAAAATAACTCTTCAAAGTTTAATCCTGCCTTATAAATAGGTCTAGCTGTGCAAAACATTTTGGGATGCAGCATACACCAAGTGCAGACCATGTAAATGATTGCGTCTCAGTTCCCAAGGTGGAGGATGAACGCCTGCCTTGCAGCTGTCCTGCTCCGGGAATGGCCACGCAAACAACGGCAGGAATTTACTAGCACCTGTGCAAACAGACATAGGTAGGTAAAAGACCTCTTATGATCTACCATGAAGAGAAGAGGATCTTCTGCTGTACGAGTGCTCTTCTGTGTGATTTTAATGGTAGCAGATAGGGTAAGACTAAATAGAAGAAAAGTTGGGGCTCAGCATTACTCCAGTAAATGTCTAAGCTGAAAAATAGTTGTGAAGAGGAATGATAAGCATTATTGAATTTGTGGGTTTAATTCTCTTGCAGTTGATTACCTGGAGATTTACAGAATGGCTATCTCAACTGTCCCATTTCAAATGAAAACTGAAACAATCTCTCCCTCTCCCAAAGGTATTTACATATTGACAAAATACTTCATCTACATCTTTCTAATTAATTAGAAGATTTAATTAATTCCAGATTTCTATTCATCCTTACTACCAAGTAATAAAAGATGAACAGAACATTTCAAGGAGCAGAGAAGATTCATTTATTTTCTTTCCTAACACCCTCTTTGATCTCATTTCTAAGGCTGGAGAATGGCAGCCTAAGCAATGACTTTTGCTCAGTGTTTTGTTCTCTACTCATTGCTCATATTTTTAAGGTGATTAAAAATTATGCAAACCAATACAAATAAAGCCCACAGCACATTCATTATATCACTTGTTTTAGCAAGCTGATTGCTAGCCAGATTAGATACTAGTATCTTTGTCGCCAGTTACTTTAAACTCAGGAAATTAGTATCTTATTTATGAAAAGATGAAGCAGTTACAGGAACAGCTATAACATCATAAACATAGTATACCCAGTGATATTAAGCCATAAAATTAATCTATGCTGGCAAGCGTCCAACCTGGAGACAACTTTGTTGTTTCATTTATACTTAACCAAAAGTTGCCATGGTTCAATATAAAAAAAAGATTGAAGAAATAAATCCACCAGCATGTACGCAGATACAACTGAAGCCAAATATTAATTGGAATATATATTTTCTGTGTATTAACCCATATGCTACAAAGGTTACCCCATGCACTTAACCTCAGGTATGACAGATTAGTGTAAGAAGTGACATGCCCAAGCCTTTGGCCATACATGTAGATTTATTCTTTTTTTTTAAATGGCATAAAGTCTTAAGAAAACCGGTATTAGATGGAAGTATCTGCATAGGATGGTTTTAGTGATAGCTGTCACTTGACTAGCCTTTTAGTCAGGAAGACGGATTTAATTGCTAGCTACTCTTTACTTTTTTTCCTGACCAGACTTTTTTTTTCCCCTGAACAGGCTCATTTATATTATTACTATAAATAACATTTATGGTAGGTGATAAGATAACAACTGAACATGACCTAAGTTACTGACTCTCAAACACTATTTCTGTTAGAATCCTTTATCCACCTTTATTGTGAACGTGAATTAAATTAAGCTTTCACTCATCATTTTCTTTGTTTGAAGGTCTATGTACATGAGAAAGCAGCATCCACTTTGCGTAAGGTATGCCTATAAAGCAGCAGGATGCTAAAGCAAGTTGGTGTACTCTACACAGATCGCTGCAGATGTGTTCACATAGCTGCAAATGATTGCCTTAACATGGTAATACGTTAAACCATCTGCCAACTGAGCTGTTGCATCTCACCAAGTCTATGCCCTCTTTCATACTAAAACACATTATCTTAGGCCGCCATGCACGAGCCACAGCTGGAGAAGGCTAACCAAAATTGCTGGTTACCGTGACTCACGTAAAGGCACCTTGCTGAACCAGTGCCTCGATGCAGTATGCACACATGATCGCAATCAATCTCAGTGTAGTTAAAAGACGATTTGAAATAATATGTGGACATTTGTTTGTCTGGCTTATTCAGGCTTAGTTTAACTAGAAATAATGCAAAACCTGCTTTCCACTAGATTACCTCTGAATTGCTCCACAGTCTAAAAGTTTGTCTGACTTCCCTCAAAGTTGAAGATGAAGGTAAGTGAATATTTAATTTGTAAAGGTAGAATAAATAATCTTATGGAGGAAGAATGAGCATTGATGTCCCCAAAAATAACTAGTTTTGTATTATCCAGTGAGAGCAAAAGGTCAGAGATAAAAGGAAATGCAGAATGCCACACAAACCACCACACATGAACTCTGTGCTGACATGTACAGGTATAAAAATGTGTATTATAAAAATAAGAACATATTTATCTCAACATTTTATTAATAATTATTGTTTTAAAATACAGAAAACTTCAGCTTTCTCTGGTCTTTATGCTCCATTTGCTTTATATCTTCAATGCCTGGGTGACTGACCTGAGGCAGCAGGTATGTTCTACTGCTATCTTATACAATACAGTAGTCCTGCACGAATCTAAGACTGAACTTGGTATGACACAACCAGTGTGAAAACCTAAACAATGTCAGAGGACTATTTCTACGCATAACATTGAAAGTGTGATAATACGCACATCAAGGTCGGGGAAAACGTGTTAACAGCAGAAGGCTATCCCAAGAGATTCGTCCTAAGAAAAACAACTAAACTGTGGATGACTCTTTGACAGGTAAGAAGCAATCAAGTCCTTATTTCAGGCCTCAAAAGGACAAAACCATTGGGAAATTGTTTCATTTTTATGGCGCCTTTTTTTTTTAAACAAAGCTCACGTGCACAGCAAAGCCCTCAGAAATGCTGTCAGCCACATCCTTTTTCCACATCATAGAAGAAGTTAAATGGGGGCATTAAGAATATTTATGCAGTTCTGTCAGTCCAAACAATTTCAAAGCACTACCAGTTCATGTCCATAATCCCCATGAGATCTGCATGTTGAATCCCCACAGCAAGGGCGCTAACCGGAGTAGCTCTTGCACAACTGCTGCTCCAGGATGGCTCCTGTACAGACCCTTATTTCAGAGCTCCCAGAGCCTACTGCTCTGGGCACTGACTTCTCATCTTATTTTGCAAAGCGGGCAGCCCTTAGGAAATCTGCTGCACCACTGACTAACGCCGGTTGTGCAAGGGCTCTGTGGGGCGGCTGGTGAGGGGACCTCTGCTCTTGGCTTGTCAGCCTGGGTCACCCTGCAAGTGCGAACTGCTCCTGTGCCAGCAAACTGCCCTGAACAGAAAGGCCTTTTGTTTGGTTTTTGTTCTTTTTTTTTTGGGGGGGGGAACCCCTCGGCTCCCCCTCTCCCTTACTCCCCAGTAGTACGGGCAAAGGGGGACACGTTGCCCAGAGCCGCAGAAAAGCCGCAGCGGGGGCCGTCCCCCCCCGGACACGGGCTCGGTCCCACAGCCAGCAGGCCCCGGCTCCCGGGCAAGCGGCGGATCGCCCGGCGGATCGCCCCCCGCGCTGTCAGAGAGGGCCTGCCTCGGCGGTCGGCCGCCGTCCCCCCCCCTCACCCCCGGCGCCAGCCATCCACGCGGCCGAGGCGGGAGAGACGCCGCCTCCGTGCGCCAGCGGGGGCAGCGAATGGCGGACGGCCGCCGCCGCCCCCTGCTCCAGCCCCGCGGCACCGGCCCCCACCGCGGAGCCCCGGAGGCAGCCCCGCGGAGCCCTCTGTGCCCGCCGGGGAAGGCTGCGGCGGCCTCAGCGTGAGGGGAGGGGGGGCCGGTCCCGCCTCCCTGCCGGCTCGCCGATGGGCGGGGAGCGCAGGCAGGAGCGGTGGCGAGGATCCCACGGGGTAAGCGGGCAGGCAGCGGGATAGCAGGCAGCGGGGAGGCAGGCGGCGGGGATCCCCTCTGCCCTCGCGTCGCGGGGCGGGGGGGGGGGCACTTACTGTATCCTGGCGGCGGTGGTCGCGTTGCCGGTCTGCGCTCGGAGGCACGCCAGCAAGAGCAGCCTCATAGCGGCCCCTCTGTCCGCCCGGGCGGGAGCCACCCCACTGAGGGGCGGCGCGGCGGCCGCCGCCTCCTTCACCTGCCGGCGGCCCGGGCGCGGCCCCGCGACCTCCCGGAAACAGCGCCGCGGAGCGGGTGCTCCACCTGCCGCAGCCCCGGCCCGCCCGCCGCCGCGGTCAGGGGGAAGGGAAGGCCGCGCTGCCCGGGCCGCCCCGGGCCCCCCGCGAAGCCCTGCGTTCGGTGGCTCCCACCTACCCGCGAGGGCTGAGCGCGGCCCTGGGGGTGGCAGGACCCGCCTGGTGAGGGGACGGCCGCGCCCTTGCCAGGTGTCCCTGGTCAGAGGGCACTTGGCTACAGAGCCAAGCTCCCGGCCTTGTGCCAGTAGGTTTGGGTCCCTTCCCCCCACCTCTAAATAGCGCTATGCACGTTCATTAAACAGTCACAAAGATGATGTGCTCGAACCATGGCCTCAGAGAAGCCTTAAGTTGTTGGTCGCACAAGAGACCTCCTGAGAAGAACATCAGGGGAAGGCTGGTATCAGCCACCGTCTCCTGAGGCAGTTCCCCAGCTACACCACAGTCACCACGTGTCTCCCAAGGTGGAAGTGGTTAATATTCAGTGCAGGAATGGAGAAAAAACTAATTGTGGATCAGATGCCAACAACCAGAAAAGCCAGAGGAATGTGCTAGTCCAAAGAACAAGGCAACGGGACGGTCAAAGACCACGCTAAATGTCAGGAAGGCCATACGATGAAGCAGAGCCAAAGGCGTGCAAGACCAGGGGAAAGCTCTGGTGAGGAACCACAGCCTCTACAGCAGCAGGCAGAATCCAAAGATACAACAAAGCAGGGAAGAGAAAAGGAAGAGCCTGAATTCAGGACCAAGAAAACTGTATCCCAAACTATCAAGCCTGTCTTCAGGATAAACCCCAACTATAAGCAGAAACGCAGTGAGCAGCTAAGATCAGATGGGTGAGGCAGCAGGCAGTAAGACTGAGAGGCCAGTTTAGGGAGTCTGTGGGAGACCGATAGGGGCCAGGTGGCTGACTGTAGATATCCATGGCCTTGAACTTGATTCAACATTTTGTCAAGACATCGAGAGCGCGTACAGGACATTTGTGGCCATGAGACAGATGAGAAGGAGGGCTTGATCTAACAGAAAACTCACTTTTTTTGCTTGTATACTTATAACCTGGTCTGGTTCCCCGATGTGATTCACCACAGAGCCACACGGATGCTTATGTTTCCCCAAGGCTGTAGAAGA
This sequence comes from Aptenodytes patagonicus, assembly GCF_965638725.1. Lineage (NCBI taxonomy): Eukaryota > Metazoa > Chordata > Aves > Sphenisciformes > Spheniscidae > Aptenodytes > Aptenodytes patagonicus. The sequence continues at coordinate 4,453,114 of NC_134963.1, forward strand.
CAGGGAAGGGTGATCTGCTGCTAGCCCTAAAACCAGACAATAGCTATCCGGCACATTTAGTGTATAACACAAAAAAGACAAAAACGCAGACAACAAAGTAAGACAAGGCCTGCTCCATGAGACGAATGGGGAAACTTAACCAGTCATCTGGGAAATAAAGAGGAAATAAAGGAAACATTCAAAGTGGTCTTAACATTTTATTACTATTTATGGTAATTCGAGGCTTTTTATGCTATATAGGCCTTGACTGACAAAATCAAAAATCTGTAAGTCTTTGCAGCATTCAGTATTGTTGTGTCTTTGAAAACATGTACGTGCACTAATGTATCACTGCATAGAAATACGTGCATTGTTTTCAAAGAAAGGGTCATGGATATATCTTGATGAAGTTTTAAATATACTGTAGCTAAGTGTTCTTGTTTGGAGGAAAATTAAAAATCACCTTCCTGAAGCTGCTGTACTCCCAGAGAGAATGTTCAGGTTGTAACAGTAGCTTCTGAATTTTAGTGAGAGTTACCTACTTCTCAATGCCTCAAGATGTAAATAACATTTTATAACGTACATTTCAAATACATTCAGCATTGCGAGGTGTTTGTAACAGTGGTTGGGTAGGCCAATATAAAAATCTCACCCCACTCACAAAGGTAAATTATGAAGGGCCTAGAATGTGTTCTCTGCATATACTGAAGCACACAGTGACACAAAGTGTGCTTGCTTACTTTGTAGTCTCTAGCAAATGCTACCAGACCCCTTAGAAAATGTAATCACAATTGATAGGATATACTGTATTAAGCTGGGCAAAGCTGAAATGTAATTTTTTAAATTACAGAATCCGTCACGTTACAGTAGTTCCCAAAAAGAGATCTCTGTACAGCTAGTTGCATTCTCCTCATTGTCCTTTGTCATGAAATTTAACTAGTTAAGAGAGCAAATATATTTAATGAGTCATTTTTACGGCATATGTTATTTACAAAGGCCCATCATTAAATGCATACATTTACTTTTACAAGCACGACTTGCTCAATTACCAACGCCGTTCCAAAAATTTTAAGTCACACCTTGATGTTGGGTGTAACTATATGATGTCAATCGATTTTTTTTTTTTCATTGAAAACACACCACCAGGTGTATCTTTCCCACTTCGTTCCGGCCAAAAATATGACTGTAAGATCTGCTGTCGAAGACAATTAGGTACTTTCACGACCTTTACCTCAACGTACCGGACGGTGGAACCAAAGAACATCCCGGGGCTCCAATCCTGCAGCCGCCAATTTACGTTTTCTCATTGCAGTCATGCGCTTTGCCCCATTCCGATCGGAGCCTTCGTGCTCCACGGGCACTTCTGACGTGCCCCTGCAGGTATCTGAGGGGCCCCTCAGGTAAACCCCGCCTGGAAGGACGCCGCCCGGCTGGCGCTCCCCGGCCCGGCAGCCCCGAGCGCCGGAGGCCTGCCCTGCCGCGCTTGCCGCTGGCAGCCTGACACCGCAACAGGCGTTAGTTCACACGCACCTTCACCTTTTTCGGTGGTTTGTTTTTTTTTTTCCCCCAGGATGGCCCTTTTACGGGACAATCCTCGCTTTTGCTTTTCCGACTGAGAAGCAAAGCGGGGACACAAACCGCGTTTTCATTTCGCTGTCGTCGTTACCGCTGGGTAAACCCAAGGAGAAAACGAGGGCTCTGGCGGCAGCCAGCGCTGAACCTGTGTCGTTAATGAAGTCACGCAGCTCCAGTCAATGCCTAAAATGCAATTCCCAGCCTGAACGAACGCACGAAGGAACCATAAAATCAATTTGCCCTGCTGCAGCCTTCCCCCCCCCCCCCCCCCCCAAAAGCGGCGAGGGAAAACCTGCGGGGAGAAAGCTGCCGCCGCCCTTCCCCGGTGAAGCTCGGCACACCCGGAGGTGTAACCAACCCCCGGCTCGGCTCGGCTCGGTCCCGGCGCTGAGGAGGCGCCCCGCGGCCTGTTCGGCCCGGGCGCCCGGCCCGGGAACCCCTCACGGCCGCTCCCTCCGAGCTGACCCACCCCCGCGGCTTCCGGTCCGCCATATCCCGCCCCCCCCCCCCCGCTAGCCCCGCCCCGTCTCGCCTCGGTCGCCGCTCCCTGCAGCCCAGCCGCCCACGTGACGGCTCTGCCGGCGGAGCGACGGCGCCCTCAGCCAATGGCGGCGCGCCGTCCCCGGCGTGGGCGGGCCGGGCCGGGCCCCGCCGCGCGACCGCGGCGAAGTTTCCTCAGGGTGGGCCGGGAAGCGCGGCGGGTCCGCGGTGGGGCCGGGAAGGAGGCGCCGTCATGGAGGAGGCCGAGCCGAGCGAGCGCAGCCCCTTGCTGGGCAGCGGGGAGCGCGGGCGGGCAGCGAGCAGCGCTTTCCACGGGCGGCGGCTGGCCTGCGCCGCCGTGCTGCTGGCCGAGCTGCTGGAGCGAGTGGCCTTCTACGGCATCACCTCCAACCTGGTGCTGTTCCTCAACGGGCCTCCCTACGGCTGGGAGGGTGCCCAGGCCAGCCAGGCCCTGCTGCTCTTCATGGGCATCACCTACCTGGTGTCGCCTTTCGGCGGCTGGTTGGCTGACGCCCTCCTGGGCAAGTTTGGCACCATCCTGCTCAGCATGGCGCTCTACCTGCTGGGCATGCTGACCTTCCCCGTCATCGCCGCACCGCACACCCGCCAGGGCCTCTGCGGGGACATCCCCTTGTTCCCGGTAGAGAACTGCTCCTCTCCGGTGGCCAACGCCACCATGGCGCCTTGCTCCCAGGTGGGAGCCACCCGCTACTGTGCCACCGCCACCTTCGTCGGACTGGTCCTCGTGGGGCTGGGCGTCGGGTCGGTCAAGGCCAACATCACCCCTTTTGGGGCGGACCAGGTCAAGTATTATTTGGCAGCTGCCGAATCGGTTGTGGGTGCTGATCTGGACCAGGGGATGGCTGTCAGTCATGCAGAGGGGCTTGCCTTGGTGGGGTGGACAGTGTGCCTGCTGATTCACGTCTCTGTAGGTGTTAAGTCTCAGAGGGAATCAGATCATCCAACTTTGTTCCCTGTGTCGTGCAAGCTGTTAAGTTGTACCCTGTTAGGTATAATTTTGGTGTCTGTGTGGTGTCTGATCTCTTACAACCCTTGGTTTCCTGGTAGCCCTGCCTTAGTTGTGGTACCTGGTTTGGCTAAGCCATCACCATCTTGAGGAGTTGGGTTGAATACTTAATGACCACTAAATGGATTCTTAATTATCCTCCATTGTGGAGTTGTACCCCGTTAATTTGACCTCAGAGCTCATCGGGTGAAGTATCTGATACACATTTTAGCTTTGACAAAGATAGCACAAGCCTTCTAGGGCAGTGGTCAGAGGCCTTTATCATCCCGTGATAAATGAAGGATAGAAAACAAACAGGTTTTTATGCTTTGGGTATTCTCTGTGTACTGCACTGTGCCCTTGAGTGATATTTTTGTGCAGGCTAATGTTGCGCCAGATGACGGGTGGGAAGATGCTCTCAACGTGGTAAACATTACCTGGGCTGTTCTCATAAGGACGTGTCCTGTCGAACGACCTCACTCAGATCCACTTCAGTGGTACCATTCATTGGATCATCACTGCAGAACCAAGTGGCTTTACGGAAAATATCTGAGAGACAGCTCATAGTTCAGTATCAACTGGAATGCGGTGTTGCATGTATTTTTTTACAATGTTACGCTATGGTAGTATGCTGTCTGTGGATGTTGAATTGGGGTATGATTTCTGCTTTACAAATTGAGAATTTCAGATGCTTAGATACTGAGCAGCTTTTCTAACCAAACCGTTCTTGATGACAAAGCAAGGAAAATACCTCCGATCCAGTTGCATGTCTGTTTACTGGCCCATTGAGTTCTGGTTAGTGCAGGTATCGGAAATGCGGTGAAATTCTTTGTGAGAGGTAGGATCTACCACAATATCTTTGCCAAACATACCTCTGTTCTCTGCTGTGCAGTTTACATTTGTCATTCTTTGGCGTTTCATATACCATAAATTCTGGAGTTCTAGGTGAAAGGCAGTATATAAATGTAAAACATTATTATAGCCTAGGATTGTGTGTCCCCAGTGTATTGGTTCTGTTTAAGCCAGCATAAGCCCATCAAGTGCAATAGCTTTCATATGACTTTATCTTGTAAGGTGTTTTTCAAAACTGACTGCTTATCCCCAGAACACTTTATGAACATTAAATATAAGAGATAAATAATGGCAGGAGCAGAGCAAAAGAACAACCATTGCCAATGGAAGTATAGCTGTTGTAGCTGGATTTTTTAAAGGCTTTCCCCCCAGGATTTCATGGAAAGCAGTTTTTGGCTAGGTTTGCAGATAATTCACAGTGATTTATGTAGGGTGAAGCAAAAGAAATACTCCTTTCTGGTTCATAATAATCAGGTTCATAATGCTGAGGACTGAATTTTTCCCCTTCTCTGTTTTTCTGGCTTATCAATTGTTAAATATATTACAGCATACCACTTACCTTGTTGTGCAGTTTTGGGCCCTCTTGGGTGCCTTCTCCCTGCATAGGAATGTAGCAAACTGCTGGGTAGATGGACATATATTGCTGAGAATAAAGTCTGTCTCCCAGAGTCACATTCTTGGGAGGCCAGAATACAATGCAAACATGTTTTGGCTGGACATGTGCTTATAAGATTTGTCCTCTTTCCCTTAAATACCAAACAAAGGAAAATATGAATTGTATATCGTGTACTTTAGCTGACAGGTACCACCTTGCAGGTATTGTTAATTACATTTCATCGCAGATCTCTTAAAAATTACCATGTAAATTTTCCAGTTTTAATGGATGATCTGTAATTTGGGTGGAGAACCCAGATACGATGAGGATTTTTTTATTTAGAAAAAATCACTTTGTGGAAAATTGGGAGCTAAATTCCAATACTTATTTTCCTCTGAGGTTAAAAAGATGTAGTTTCTTAATTTCTGTTAAATGGATGCTTTTAGAAGTGCTGTTACAAGTGACTAAGTAGACTTAGTATAGAGTAGCTTTTTTGCCAGTCAGCTTAGCAAAAAAACAGTCACTGCAAACTAGGTGTAGACCAGCTTTACTTAACTGTGTTTATACATAAAAGCCGTTTTTCTAGAAGTTGCGGACTGATCCATCGTACAGGTCTAAATCTGAACTGATGGTTCTGAGAATAGTGTTTGTAATCATGTGATATGTATAACCTGGCTCTTTCCAGTTCCCCTTTTAAGTGCGAGTGTTTTGCAGTCACTTCCTGTTCTATGTAGCAGTTTGTGACTTTCTGCAGTTAGGAAACAACGTGACTGTCCCTCTTGGTTGTGAAAGCTGGGTTAGCTTCAACACTGAAGCCAACAGTAGTAGTAGATGACTGATCTTGTATCAGCTATAATCATTGTTCTAATTATAGATGAATCTGTTTTGGCGTTATGGTGATTGGAGATGCTAGTTTGAACCCACCGTATTATCCTCCTTCTGAATTGCCATCATAGTCATTAAATCTATCGGTCCATAACCTGCCAAAAATCTTCTAGCTTTGCTAAAACCATTGCTGTTACAGCAGCATCGTCAGAGGCAGGACGCTGTTGGAAATTGCTGGTGTAAAGATGGCTTTAGAGTGATTTTCAGCCTTTATTTATTTATTTGTAGAGCTTAGATTTCCCAGCCTCTGGGGAAGGATGGGGGACCATGTATAAAGAACTGAAGGTCACTAACTGCAAGTTACTTTCTTGTTGTTGATGCTGAACTTCTTGGGAGACTGCGGACACCTAAGACCCTGCAGATAACAGTTTGAAAACCGAAGTTGTGGCATTCACATGGGCAGCACTAATTTGTTTCTGTTTCCGACAGAAACATAATAGATATGACACTGGTGAGAGGAAGCAGACTTTAAATGTGGACTGGCCAAATTTTAGTGCAAAAATTTGAAATTATGTAGCAACTGAGTAGTACTGTATAGCTCTGTTATGGAGCTCTCTCCAGATGCTCTAAAAAGAATAACTGGTGTCTGTAGTGATGGATTAGAAGGTCAGAATTCTGTAAGAGCAAATTTGACTGCGGAAAACTGTTGTCATTGCTCTTTCTTTTGTAGGCTAAGGACAAGGGCAAGCTTCTACGTTTTCATCCTTGCTCTGTTGTGTGACTGCTCACATAGTTGGCTGGGATAAGTTTGGGGGGGTTTGTTACATTTGTGACTGTCAGTTGATTGCAGGAACAAATGAAAACTGCTAATGTGAGTAACTTTTAAATAATCTTCCTTTTCCTTTTATGTCAGTCAAATAGGAGGTCATAGCTTTGGATCTGTCATGATGTGAAGAGGGAGAGAGGGAAGGTTATGACATACTGGAACTCTGAAATGTCGGGGTTTAGGAAATACTTGAGATCATTAGCAGATGTTGTCAGAAATTGGATGTCACAGTGGAATGGTAGGCACTGGGGGCAGTGCTGGGGCAAAAATAAGAAATCCTGTGGATAACCATTTCTTTGAAACTGACCTAGCTGTAGAGAGCTAGGAAATTACTTTGTGACAAAGCAAAGCATCTAAACACAGGAACTATGGAGAAGCAATGATGCTTGTATAGATTCCTGGCTCTTTACGTAAAAATCAGGAGAATCTAATAGAATCTTAATATTTGAGCTGTGTAATATTTTTGGTTTCACGCTGTACGAACTGCTTTGGTTAGTACTTGGATCATCTCCTAAGAAAGATGTTGGTGTTGAAAAATCCAGGGGAGGGATAATTCAGCAAGCGATCATCTTTCTTCTAAGTCAGAATGAGGTCTAAGTGTTAACTTCAGGGACAGCTGTGCTGTGGAAGTTGCTGTCGGTCAGATATTTGTAACGACTTTTCATCAGGTGGTGCAACTAAAGATCTAGTTACTCCTTCTCTCTTTCTTTCTTTTAGTTGCATTTAAAATTTTGTTCTGATTGTAAGATGTTAACCGTATATCCTAAATGAGTTTAGAGTATTGCAGTGCAGAGTTACACAGCTGATGTGTCCTCTGCTGAAAGTAGCTGTAAATAACCTAATGATTAGACAATTCCCTTAACATAGTGTTCCAGGCACTCAGGATTCTTTATCATGAAAACTGTGGTCGTAATTACATCTCATCTGACCGTAATCAGTCTGATGTAAGTGTTTTGTATTAGAAATTTTTATTTTGAGAACTATTCCTTTACTATTTTGAAATCCAGCGCTGTGTAGGTCCCAGTTACAAAACTCAGAATGTCACTGTGCTTTTCTTTCTGCATTTGGATTAACTATATGTAAAGGACAGTTATCAGATATATCAAGAAAAACACCTTTTGGACTGTAGAAAAATCAAGTGTTAGGTTAGATTTTCTTTTGCAAAAATTATGTTAGATGTCTTGAAAGTAGCAAGATTATTTTATTTCCTCTTTAGAGGCCCACCTGAATGCAGGCAGCATTGACATGTGGCCAATGACCGACAAAGCAGCTGTGGGCCAGAAAGCTTAGAGTTGCTCATTTCCTTCATTTCTTTGTTGGTGGGGTTTTTTGATGTGGGTTTTTTGTTTAGTTTGGGGGGGATGGGGGGATTTCGTTTGGCTTTTTGTGGTTTTTTTTTTTAATTAAAATTTGCCCTATAGTTTAAAAGAGGAAAATTTAGGGCAATTGGAATGCTTCTTGTACGGTACAGTAGGTCATTCTGTATTTTTACTGAAGTAGAAGCACTACTGGATTGTTCCTTAGTGTTATTGGAGAATGATGTGCTATCCCATTTAGTAGGGAAGAAAGGTGTGAAGCGTTTGAAGAATGCAGAACAGTGAAATGGAGACTCAGGACTGGATATTATGCAGTGGAAGTTGATCTAAATAAGTGACAGATGTCCAATACTGGTAAATTCTGTGGAAAATGTCTGAATCTGAGCTCATTTGCAAAACAACGTGCTACCTAGAGCGAATCGATTGTGTGTATTAGATGCTTGCTAATGTTCTTTTGAGTCAGGACACCTTTGAAACAGTTTTACTACGGTGTTTTTGTTCAGTGATAGGAAGTCTTGCACTCTAACTATGGCATTTTGCCGAAACTGTTTGCATTTTCCTGTTGTAAGGAGTTTGACTAAAACATGGTAAATCTAAGAAGGTGACCTTTTTCATACCTTTTAGGCACTACTACTGTTTTTAAGCCGTTTTGTTGTGATGGGGACAAAATCTTTTAAATATACCTATTTTGACTTTTAGTGCAGGGATGTGGAACCCTTAGCCCACAGGACAGATTCGATCCAGGACCCACACCATACTTGTGCCATTTACGTGCATCATTTTCCTGCTGCAGTTGCTGGTAGGATGTTAAGAATATAATGAAGCTGGTGATGCTGGTACCACAAGGAGAGTGCTGCTATGCTTGAGCACAGATGAAATTGAGCAGAGGGAGCGATAGATTTTTCTTTCTGCTTGGGTGATTGAAAATAATGCAAGCATAAGGGGGAAAAGGAGAATTCCTGCAGTTTTGTGAAAAATACTTGTCCTTGATAAAAATAAAATAATAAAATTCTAACATGGTTTTCTTCTTCTTAAAATCATTAAAATGTAGCATCTACTTCTGAAGAGAATAAACCAACCTATTTTGTGCTGTCACACAGCTCAAGTAATAGCCAGCAGGGGGAAACTTTGGGTAGTTCGCTGTAAATGTAATATAGCTAATATTTTGGGCAGCTGATGTGATGTTTGAAAGGAACTACAAGGATTGCCTTTTAACTCTACCATGTTTTCTGGTTTTGGTAAGACATCTTCATGGTTCTTCTATGTTGAAAAGATATTCCACCAGCTAGTTCAGTGTGATTTTTGTTAAGTTATTAATGTTTGTCAATAAAATGCCATAGTGGCATTTCAGACGTGGCTGTGATGTGATTTTTAGTGCCTATATGTACTTTGATAAGGAAGCAGAAGATGGATTCTTTTCATTGGAAGTCTGTGGTGTGTCTGTCCCTTGAGGATTGCATTCCTTTTTGGTCACTCTGTTTCAAAAAGGATACTGGAGATGGAGAAGGAAGTTTCAGGGAAGGGCCACAGACATGGTCAGTAGTTTCCATGCAAGGAATCATGAAACAGTCTACAACTTCCTATCTCTGAAAAGGCAGCTAGAAGGAAGATGTGACAGTGGTTTGTGGAAATAATGGTCAGGGGGAGGGAGACAGAAATGGACCAGGGATGGGATAAAGCTCAGCTGTCTTCTGTTGTTTCCTGGAACTAGGTAAAATGAGTGAGGCTAATACAGGGCAGGTTCAAAACAGACAAATGGAGGTGGTTCTTCCCACTATGTAATTAGCTGGGGAACTCTTTGCCACAGGATATTATGGATTCTAAAAGCTGACCTGGGTTCAGAGTCAGGCTGGACAAGTTCACAGAGAGATCTGCGGTGTTTAGTAAGTAGATAGAAGCTGTCCTTGTTTCAGGAAGTTTCTCAGGAGCTAATGGTTGGAGGCTGGGATAATACCTGATAGAAGCATCATGCTGTGCTTTCCCTGTTCTTACCTGTATCAAAGCTCTTACCTCCCAGCTTTTCTTTGCATAGATGTGAGCAAGGTCATTTGTAAGAGGGAGGATGGGAAGTCATCTTCCTTGCAGAAATTGTAAGAGAACTGAGACTTTATGATGAAGAAATGGAAACTTCATAAAATAGATTGCTAACTCTTTTACATAAGTTGGAGTGCTGTGTTTACGATGTAATTGTTTGCTAATATCCTGCTGCCATTTGGGGTTTAGAAGGAGTTCCTAGCTTGATACACTATTGCAGGTGATGACTGTTAAAATTAGGAAATGAGTACCAAGTTGAAACTGGAAAGGGAGAATTTCTTGGGTTTAGGCTCCAAGATTGTATTTGACATGCTAACAGACCTAACTGAATGCCTAACAATGCTATTAACTATGCATAGGAATAGATGCCTTAATATTTCTTTTGTTAGGCTTGGTTAAATGATATAGACGGGTTTGTGCACCACTGAGAAACTTGAAGCTGTAAATCAGAACTGACAATGTTAAAAACTTATTTCAAGACATAGCTTGCTTTTTGTATTGCAAACTAAACACAGATCTTCTGAAGATCTGGCAAATGAGGAAGGGAAACCTGCAATTAGAAATCAAAACCAACTGACTCAGCAAGACTGGTGCATGGCACTGACTTGCTAGTCACTGTTAATGGCCTCTCAGTCATAAAACAGTGACAAATATGGTATTATGAATTCTTCTACAGACTAGTTGATCTTTTTAATGTATTTCAAATTTTCACTTGCATAATTTCTCTTTCATCACATCTTATGAGTGATGCTGGGTTCCTGTGACTTAATTACAAAACATGGCGTGACTTATGGTAGGCAATACAGAATAAAGAGTGATGGTGAAAACTGTACAGGATAATTCTATAAACCAGGGATGTCTTTACTTTCACTGGAGAGACACTGAGAGCTTCAAGCAGAAGAATAGCACTAAGAAGAACAGTGCTGACGTAATAGAGGGATAAATATTTACTGGGGCCTTGTGACACCTCAGGCAACCCAAACTTCATTTTATTTTTTTTTAAAGGTCAGAATGGCAAGTCTTCAATTTATGTTCTGATGAGAGGCATTAGGACTGTGTTAAAATTCAAATTTGTGCTTTAATTACCAAGGAGTCATTTGGGGCTTAGAAAATGGAATATGGTTAACTGTTACGTGTATACAGTTGGAAGGAGCTATTGTTGCAATACTACTAATACATGAATTTTTAGGTAGCTTAACTTTTTTTTTACTGAAAAAAATAGTTATTTCAACTTCTGTGGACTATGGGACATTAATCTGAGTGAGCTTTGTCTAAAGACATGACCAAATGAGAGATAGTGCAGTAGAAATAATAATGGCCTCTATGGGGAAGCTATGTAGTTCAGTATTGTATGGCTTTTTTATCCCTATGCTGAACTTCTAGAAGGTCACTAATATAATGGGGTAGCTGAGTAAGGTGTCATTTCATCAAATACCGTGCTAAGCCCAAAACACTTAAATCATTTGAGTATGACTCTAAATTAAACTTAAACTCTTCAGTGCATTGAATTTGATTGAATTCTAGTAAACAGGCTTCATTTTCTTCAGAAATTGAATGACTTGTTTTTAATCTTTTCCAGGTCAAAGATCGGGGTCCAGAAGCCACAAGAAGATTTTTTAATTGGTTTTATTGGAGCATTAATTTGGGAGCTATTCTCTCTCTGGGAGGCATTGCATACATTCAACAGAATGTGAGCTTTGTTATTGGATATAGTATCCCAACAGTTTGCATTGGGATTTCATTCATCGTTTTCTTATGTGGTCAGAGTTTCTTCATCACAAAACCGCCTGATGGTAGTGCCTTCACAGACATGTTTAAAATTCTTGCATATTCTTGTTGCTCAAGAAAGAGTCATGTGGAACATCCAACTAATAGGTTTGTAATGAGCTCTTTTGTATAGTCTGAAGTCAATGAATCAGCCTAAGAGTTGGAACTAGTTAGTTCAAACTAGGTGGCAGTAACTCACACTAGAGAATACACTAGAATATGCAGTTTTGCTTTGAGAACTGGTACTGGAAAATTGGAGTCCTGGAGATATTTTCTGGGAGTTCTGGGATGAAAGAGAGGCACGTTTTGAGATCACTGGATCTCCACGCTGCAAGATCCAAGTCTGCTGTTTTCAATTGAATGCTATGTCTTGCCGGTTCAGAGTTTCTGGAAGTGTAACGTAAGCTAAGTATGCTGCTTTTAAGCATTAGTTAACTTTCTTCTCTGCTTAGATATGTTTATGGGACGCCTTCTGATTTGAAAAACACTATCATCTGCATTTAATGTTGTAAGTAAGTGGTTTGATGGGCAGCCAAAATGTACTGGCTTTTTGCTTTCCAAATGGTTATTCCACTCTTAAGAGATGCCCATGGAATACTGGTTGCTGAATTTAGTCACTGATGATAAGAGATGTCAGGTGCCTCCCCTGCAATGGGCTTTCGTGTATCCAGATTGCAAAACAATTCCATGAATTAGAATAACCTGTATTTTGTGATACTGTTTCTTAAGTTCTGCATATTGCAGTGCCAGTTATTTATGCATGGTGGGGGGAGGATGGGAAATAAGGAAACCTTTATAATGGAAGTTTTCAGCTTGTGCTTTCACCTGCTGATGATCCATTCTGGCCTAGTTGTTTCGCTGTATCTTACAGGAGTAACTTATTTTGGAAATGCACGAGCTTTTTATAATGAAGTGTCACAAGATTGCCAGTTATGTCAGTTTTTGTTGTTGTTTAACTAAACGTTTCAAATTCTTTTCAAAAGCGAAGGCCAGGGAGTACTTCAGCAACCTCGCAAGCAAAGCCTGTTTGAGATGGCCAAGCTGTCTCGTGGGGGCCCATTCAGAGAAGATAAAGTAGAAGATGTGAAAGCTCTCGTCAAGATTATCCCTGTCTATTTGGCTTTAATACCTTACTGGACAGTGTATTTTCAAGTGAGTAGTTCCAAATGGTTACATTTTTATTTTACATGTCTAAAAACCATAATTTCTAATTTAAGGGCCATAACTTCCTCTTCTTCCAGTTGCATTTGAAAGGTCTCAGGGCACTAGCCTTAAGCTGCAGTTCTGATCCTGTGTTATAAATCTTAACGCCTGCCTGAAAATTACACCCCAGAGCAGTTACCTGGAGGAAACACACAAAAGCTTTTGGGGGGAAGCTGTTCTACAAGGTTACTTACAGTTAGCGTTCAGTAGCTGTGATTCTAAAGAAGATGAATATTGAAGAGGATTTTTCAGAACTCTGGTATTGACGGTTTGACTTGTTTAATACCCATGTGTTCAAGAATGTTAACTACTTGTCTTTCACACACCTGGGGTTGCATCTCAGGAATAATTTTAATAATATTATGTTAGCAAAAATAATACTGCACGATGGTAGCTTCTTCTGAATTTTTTTATTTGCTAGGTAAAATTGTTGTGGAAAGCTGTATTAGCTTACCAGTATGCCAAAGTATCTAATTTCACATTTTTCTGGGGGCTCTTTCGTAAATATGAAACTTACCCTGAAGCTGAGAGATGAAAAATGGCTACTAAGAATACTTTCAAATAATATTTTGACTTAATAATAAAAAAGAAAATAAAATCATTAAAATGATAGTTAAAACTAACAGTTGTACAAATTCACATATCTTAAATATTGCGCTCTGTTTCATCTTGCAGTTGATTCAGATAGGTCAGGGTAAGTGGTCTAGATTTCATTTTAATTAATTCCTTTCTGGTTCTTCTGTCTTAGTGAGATGAATTAGGATAGCAAATATGTTTTGGGGGAAAAATATGCAGAAATTGTTTTTAAAGTCACGTGAATGATTCTTTGTGCTTTTAGTAAAAATAAATGTAAGGGTTAAAAAAATCTTGCAATGTTCTAACAGTAATTCTTTTTGTTTTGCTATATTGGCACTTTACCTCTGGTATAACCTTTGTTAATTATTAAAAATGTAAAAATATCTTGCTCTTAGTACTCCAAGTAATCTCAACTCATCTTTCCTAATGCTAGATGCAGACAACATATGTATTGCAAAGTCTCCATCTGAAAATTCCTGAAATATCAAATGACACCAACTCTATTCATACGGTAAGCAGGGCAAAACAAGTGAAAAGTATGTTTTCTTCAGTTGAAATGCAAAATAGGTAAGTATTGTACAAAAATTCCAGGAAGTTAAGGTAGTGACTAAGGGGAATCGTTGGCCACAGACATTGGGCATTTACATATAGCATGACACATAATACAGAGATTTTGGCATACCTACCGGTACATGGAGTTCACACCACCCTGTCTTGAATGTATTCAGATAACTTTCACTGCTTTAATTAAGAGTGTCTTTATCCTTCCGTGGACAAAGTATGATCTTTGAAGAAAGCTTATAAATCTATATGCCCTAAGTTTTCAAAGTTGTAAGTAGTACAGAAGCATTCTACAAACTCAGTAGGAATAACCATGCTTGACTGAAACATTAGTATTTGCAAATTTGGAATCTGAGATACATTTGTAACTTTATACTGCTGAATCAATATTCACTTTACCTTGAATCGGTTTAGCGTATTGAAGGAAGTTGTTCAATCAATATTTTTCAAGAAAGGCTGGCATCACGTAATTGCAGAAACGCTACCGAGAAGTAAAACCAAAAAGTATGAATGTAAGTTATTAACAGGCTTACTAAATGTTCTTTTAAAATTAAGTTTCTTCTGTTTTATTTAATATCAATAAGACAGAATGGCTTCAGTCTTTTTTTTTACAGATCAAAAATAAAAAATGCTTGTACTTAATTTTTCTTTGAACTTGCTTGAAAACTGAGCTGCTTCTGAATCACAGCTGAAGGCTTAATGGAAGTTAGTGATACTGGCTAAGTAAGACTTCTAAACCAACCCAAATGCTAGTTACTTACTTTTACACAGTTAAAAAAACTAAAGAAAGAGTAGCCTGAGACTTCTGCAGTTAAATGCATGCCATCAACAAAAGGATCTAAAGCAAATTTCCTCAGTCGAGTTCTCAGTTTGTGTATTTCTTTTTGCATAGCTTTTGGGCACAGAATGCCACTGCCACTTTCACTTCAAGGTTCAGTTTTGTGGTGTTTGAGTTGCATGTTCATTTAAAAATAAGATATTTTCTTATTCAAAAATTCTAATTAGTCTGAGGCTTCTGTTTTGGTTGCATCAATTTTAATTGTGGACTACATTCAAGGTGGTTGGTTTTTTTTAGCATATACCTAATTCTACTTTAATACAGGTTAATACATTTAAATTTTGATATGTAACCTATTTTGCTCTTTTCATTGAGCTTTTCACATTTCTTTAGTGCTTGCATATGAGAAAAGACTCTTAGTTTTTTTCTGTTATTATGAACCACATGACTGTCTTGTTAGAACATTGTCATTGTTGGACTAGAGAAGTGAGTTTTCTTTCTTCTAACAAAGCACACACAGGACTTCAGAGTCCCATTGTCAGTCTGGATATCAAAAATATTGTCAGTCTGAATATTTATTGTGTAGAAATGAACATGGAGCTTTGGTTATCAAACTGAGCTTTCTTCACCGCCTTTTTGGACGTTAGAATTGTTTTCAAGTTGTAAGTAGAGTGTTACGTTTAATTAAATTAGTTCAAAAAAAGAACGGCTTTCATTGTTTGTTTTTGCTGAAAAGACTTTAAAATACCACTCATGCCATGTAGCCACTTTTTCTAACTTAAAAGTGTGGCTTTAAAAGTTAGTTACCTGTTTTTAGTGTTTACTTAAAGTATGCAGAATTTGAGGCAAGGATAATGGAACAATGACCCTAGTCTGTCTTGATACTTCTAAATAATGATTTTCCATCTTGCGTAACAGTGACTGGCTCCTTTTTCTGCAGTCCATCAGTTGTGGTGGTGTTCTTGTTTTATTCTGAAATACTTTGCTGTGATCTAACAGCATACGTCAAATAAGTTAATTTGATTTTTTGCTATCTTCCTTGGTATGCGGTCTACCTGAAGGATGCTGACCTGCAATCTACATTATGTAGGTAGTATCTTTGAAAGCAATTCTGACCACTTTGGTTTCTCAAAATTGAAATGATTTGAGGTAATTAAGAAAAGGGGCGGTAATACAACGTTTTACATGAGCAGCATTGTACCTCATCAGGTCTAGGTTTTCCTTAAGCTCTTCTAGGCACCTCTGCCCTAATAAAGACATATTTTCTCTTGATATGAAAAGAGTGAAATATGTGTATGCCCTTTTAATTTGCAGGCTCCTGATAGTAGAGTAGAAAATGGAAAAGCATACATTTTAAACAAAAAAAACCCCAAGTGATTGATTGTATGAAATACGGCAGTGCCAGAGGCATTTGGTATTTCTCTTCTTTCTTATCAAATTCAGCAATGACAAAAAATTCCCACATCCTTGACTCTAATTACACAGATCAGTCTTTGTACAAACTGTTACACAGGTTAATGCTGGTGTGATACTTGAAGCAAACGAAAAGGTGAATGGGAGAGGGAGGGAAATTGGCAGTTTTAAAGTTTTGCTAAATATTTCAAAA
Organism: Aptenodytes patagonicus; assembly: GCF_965638725.1. NCBI lineage: Eukaryota > Metazoa > Chordata > Aves > Sphenisciformes > Spheniscidae > Aptenodytes > Aptenodytes patagonicus. Next base: position 4,469,114 of record NC_134963.1, read on the forward strand.
TAAGCAAGAATTTGACTAGCTCAGCAGAATTCACTGTGCATTTTTCAAAGTATGTGAAGATTGGTAAGCAACGTATGTAAACTTATGTACCAAACTGCTGAATATTTTCATACAGCCAAACCAGCTTATTATTCCATTTTCAAATCCACAATTTTGAAATGCCTGGGAAACGTTAAGGAGAGGTTATGATGAATTCAGTTTTGCCATCATCATCATAAGTTCGTGGGGTTGGCAAAGTATGAACCAGAAATTATATTCATCTATTCTAACCCTGAGTTTCCACACACAGAGAAACAGTTTAGTATCAAAAACTGAATCTGCATCTGAAACACACAGATCAAGCAGTACTTGTATTTTGGGTCAAAGAGTCAGTGCAATGCACAGTACAGTATCACACTGTTCTAAATGCAATTTTGAAAAACATCCCCAAACCAGAACATTTTTATAAATCTTCCTGTACTGTCTTGGTTTGTTAGCGCAGAACAGATGCTAAATATTATTAAGCTTGGTAGAAATTGTTTCATTCATACAGACAGGAATCTTATTGTCAATTACTGAATCTTGCAAATGAGAAAGGATGCATGTATTACACAATAATCTTTGTTCATTTGACAAGTGTAATTTAATTTTAATTGAATTTTGTATTACATTAGCAAAACTCTGTTTCTACTGTTCTGTGGCATGTTTCTGAAAGTTCTAAGCCTAATAATAGAAGATCTACAGAACCTGGCTGTTAAATATTTTTCATGACTGAAGTAGGAAAAAAGTTTAATTTGGTCAGACTAGAGTATATCACTGGAAGCACAATAGTAGGGACTATTTAATTGCATTAAATCACTTCCTGGCCTGTGTGCCATTAATATTGACTTTGAATGCTTTTAAAAATGTATCTTGGGATGTATTCATTTAAATTATATGCACAATTTTGTTTACTAGATTTGAATGGCACAATCAGTCATTCCTTAGACAAGTGTTCTATAACTAAAAAAATCTTAAAGGCAGAAAAGCTCCCATAGGACAGTGATTTTTTCCATTAAACATATTTCAGGATGTATGCAGAAAAACTCAGATGATGTGATAATGCTAATGGCCAATCTTTCAAAAGGAATTCATATAGTTTTAGTTAGGTAGTTAACTTCTGTTTTAACAAAAATTAATTCAGAGTAAGGACCTAAAATATGAACCCTCTGAAACTTAGAAATCTTTAAAAAAATCCTTTGCAAAACATCTTTGCTGAGTTCTACATTTTGTTTTCTCAGAGTACTCTCTTCATCTGCCCCGTAATTTCTTATTCCTCATTTTCCTTGGAACTATATGCAGTATTATTTGCTTTTGCGTAAAGAAGCTTTTTGCTCTGAACACTTGACGTTCTTCAGTTCCAGTGGAAAGCTCCTACACCCCCACCCTCACCCCCACACCCCCCAAAAAAAACCCCGCAACACCCACCTCAGCACAGCTTGAGATGCATCTTGAAAGTGAGAATATGCAATACTGTTGGAGTTACTATGGTGAGGAATCATTTGTGCTTCTGAGCTAACAGAATTATGAACTGCCAAATTAAATGAAAACCTGAATAGCTGAGTGTTTGTTTTCCTCAGCTTTTACACATTCTTATTTTTCTTTTCCCAGTGTCTATCAGTGCACTGTGGTTTGTTTTGGATCTCAGTGTTTCATGGAAAATATTTTTTCCTTTGTTAAATAATAGTAAAAATCAACCCTTAAGTATGAAATTGCTAACTTAAGTCATCTATCCTTTCAGTTTCCAGCAGCCTGGTTGACCATGTTTGATGCAGTGCTTATTCTGATCCTAATACCCTTAAAAGATAAATTGGTGGACCCCATTTTAAAGAGGAATGGCTTGCTCCCGTCCTCACTGAAGAGGATTGCAGTTGGAATGTTCTTTGTAATGTGTTCTGCATTTGCTGCAGGTAAGAAAACAACTTTGAGATCTACTCACATAGCTATTTATTCAGCTACTTGCAACAGCATTTTTAAAAAACCTTCGTGCATCTTTAATTCAAGATTATTCAGAAGTCTTTTTCATGGCATAGTTAGAACACAACTGCACGGATGCATTTCCCACAATGAAAGAGTTTTTTTCCAAAAACTTACTAAACTGTTTTGAACATTTGTGATAAAATTGGACCATTTTTCCTGTCTGAAATAGACTTCAAGTATACCTTTTAAAACCAACTTGTTAGTTGAGGTTTTCACATACAGTGTTACTTTCTAGTATGCTTGGTAGAGGAGAACTATTTGTTTTCTGACCATATTTTCTCAACAATGCCTTAGCTTTGTGATCAGGGTTTGGGTTGCCTGAAGAAAGTGTCCAGCATTTGGGTATAAGGCTGGCAGTCCTCCTAAAATAAACTTTATGGTACTGTGGAAGTCCATTTATTAACCATTTATCTTGAAGTTGAAAATTTATTTATCCTGAAAAACAAATGAGTTCAGGAATAAGTATGTTCCTTCATATAGTCTGACTTCCAAGTATTAAAAAAGTGAAATTTTACCTAAAATCCTTTCCCTTTATCTGAAATAATAAAGTTAGGTTATGGCTGAAAAAGAGTTTCCTCCCACTTTGGGTTTTTTCTCCCCTACCTCAATGTTCTCTAATGTTTGGGAATTACTGTAGTGTAAAATAGCTTAGCCATAGCATGAAAAGAAAAAGATGGCAACTCTGTTCGAACCATAAATCAGCTGCTTTTGAGATGATTTAAAGTTGTTAAGCACTGCTGATGTGGAACTGAACGTTTCTGAGCAATGCTTCATAGAACCTATAGCCTTCACCTAGTATCACTGTAATGAACATATTGATAAAGCATTATAGCATTAAATAAATTAATTTCATCACTTGTAATATCCTACATTTTAGAGAGAGGGACACTTTATACAGCTATTAAGATGTCTCTCAATGAGAGAGGTAATTAACTTATTAGGCCAAGGTCACTTTGTATGTGGGCAAGTAAAGTTCTTAAAGCAAAGTCATTTAAACTTAAAATAGGAATGTTTCTCTTATTCCACGTTACTTAGGACACTGCTACCAGCAAAAGAAGATGATGTAAAACAGTTAAATGTCAGCTCTTTAAATAGAACCTGCTGGCTCACATATAAGTGAATTCAAAACCAGCAATATCTGTCTTTATTAGTACTGGGGGGAAAAAAGCATATCAAGCTATGATAGCTAAGTTGGGGAATGGTTTCATATAGCAGAATTCTTAAAAATTTCAAATACCTTCTTGTTTTCTATTCACCTACAAATTAATGCATGCTTTTGTTGGTTTGATCCTCCTCTAACTCTTCCACAGTAGAAACTGAGAAGGTGAATTCTCTGGGTGGTTATCTGCAATCTGGTTGGAAAGTTTAACCTTTTGGAGTAACTTAACATCCCTTCATCATAACATGAATTTAAGAGCTTCAGTTGCGACAAATTTGGGGCATAGGAAACTCTGTTTATTTCTAGCAGGGGCAAAGCTGCTGTTGGTTTATGTGTTTCATAAAATTTTTATTTTCTCATTAAATGATATTTATAGAAGCCATATTTTAATATTCTTAAAATACAACATTACTTCCAACCATTTCTGCCTTAGAGAGAGATACTGATTAAAATCTTAAAGGTAGGAAGATGTTAATATCTTAACTTGCAGTTTTGGAACTATCTTAATGATTTGTTTGTGCCATATGTCCATTTTAAGTTATTTATCTAACTGGCATTAGTTTTGGACGCTACTTAGGCTGCCTGTTAGATTGTTTAGATTATTTTAAATATCTTATAAACTGTGTGGGAATACAACTGACTAGATATAGTGAACATCTGCTGTGCTTCATGCATTTTATTGTAAATTCTGAGCAGCAGTATTTTGGGTTATTCAGCTGGAAAATCTACTTCATTTATAGAGTTTAAACAATTATAGCAAGAACTTAAGATTCTTTTAACTACTAAAACTTTAAGATTAAACTTGACACTTGTCTATCAAAGTCTAAGAAAGAATCAGTAGATTCTAGCTTCTGAAGTACTTGGCTTTGAAGATAAATTTATGGCAAAATTTGGTATATGGTAGTTATGCTCCTATGTGGCTAAATGCCTCCTAAATCTTCTTATGTTGTGAAGAGTATCAGACGCATCAAGGATCACTAGATGTTTTGAGGTGCAATAATTTTGTGTTGAATGTATATGAATGAAATTATGTCTGAGTTCTTAGCTGACTGTACTGCTTCGTGTCCATTTTAATTAAGTTCCACTCTAAAATGTTTGTCAGCTATATTAAAACCAAAACATCAAGAAGTCCAGCTTTATTTTAATTACATCAGCTCTTCATCGTTCAGAGGGCATTGAGGAGGCTGAAGAGCTGAAGAAAGATACTTAAAAATAGGATGGGTAAGTGGTCACCTAAAAAGAAGTGAGGAGATAGTACCAGGCCACCACATTTTCTCTAAGAGGTGCTAAGTTCGGAACAGTCTTTACCTCAAAAACAGATGTTATTAAGAAAAACACTCTTTAAGAAACATTTTGGGGTCTCAAGGTAGTATTTAAACAAACTTGAGTAATTCTAACCTGTTTTCCTGCTACAACTCTTGTGTCCCAGAAGATTAGACTGTAGAGCTGTTGCGAGATTTCATACTTGAATAGATTCTGAGCTGCTGTGAATGAATAAACATGGGTTATATAAATGCAGCTTTCCACCCTTTTCAAAGTACTTTGTAAGTCACTTGTTAACGTGTGTTCCCTCATTCTGGTTTTCAGAGCTCTGGCTCTAACCCCCTACAAGGATGAAATACAACGTTATTCTTAAGCATGTGATTTCTAGAACTTCTTGTTTAGTTATGGCCTCACCTACAGACTATATATAGGGACTACAGGGAGCTTTCCTCATGCTTTCTTCCCAGCTTGGGTCTCTTACCATGACCAGGACTAATAAGAAACTGCATGTCGTGGTATGAGGTGGTTTTGGCAAACGTCAGTCATTTCCTTTGGAACACTGTCACTTAGCAGAGAGATGGTGGTCTGGTTGGCCCCCTCGAGGTTTGTATGTCACGGATTTGGGAAGAAACAGGAGAACAGATATTATGTTGTGCATTAGAAATTGCTTGTGCTTGTTTATATGAAAAGTGCTGTCAGTAACTTCAGTCAACATCATATTAAATGTCCATGTCATCCTTTGGCTGCCTCTAGGAAAGAAAAACTAGAAGTGAGGAAAGCAGATGTAATCACTTGTACGTGGTGTGATATCCATGAAACATCGCGTCTGTCATCTAAGCCTTGTACAATTTTTTTTGTAACAGGAGTGAGATTTTGTGGCCCAAGATTAGGTCAGATCTTGGCTCAATAAGTAGAAAGAGACCAAAACTAACAGGCACTAAACGGGAGGCCATGGGTGTGCTGCATGTATTATAGGAAGTAGCGTCATTGACTCAGCCTTGCTCCTCTGAATTGGCAATGAATAAATCCACCTTATTTCCAAGGATATTGAGAGTTCTTTTATAGAGGTCTGTTCTCGGTGAAGCAGGGAGTTTTATTAACTATGAGCTATTCTGTGCATTTTATGTAACAGTGAGGCAAATCCTTTAATCTGGGCAACTTCAACAAAAGCCCTACAGCCTTATTTGATATTCACTTTCTACTCTAAACTGTTGTGTTGAGCAAGCTAAAAATTGTTATATATTTTACACTATTACGTCTATTTTTCATTCTACACGAAGTGCTTTCTACGCAGTGTATTGCTTGTAAATCAAGCTGTAATGAGCTTTTGGATCTCTTGGGATGATAAGTGTCATATAAATGTTATGATCATATTCATAGAAGGTTTTCATAGTTCTACAGGCCTAGTGTAGCCATTTTGATAAGCAAAATGGTTTCTCATTTATTAATACTATGGTGGCAGATGCAATGGTTCAACACTGCAAAGTAGTAGTTTGTGAAAATGAGATTGTCTTTAAAAAAAACAACATAGTTTGTATGAGAAAGCTCTCAGCTAATCCATCTGGAAAAGGGTTAAGTATTTGTATAATTATTGCTACTGAATAAGAATATAATTACTAATTCTATGACAAGAACTGTATGTCTTGAAATAACAAAAGCAAATGTAGTCTGAAGTGCTTTATGTTAGGAAATAAAGAAATACATATTCCTATTTTATAATTTGTAATTGCAATGCAGGACTGAATCCTAATTTAATTCTTAATATGAAGAAACAGTGTTTGCATCCTAGGTCAATCTTTTTTTTTCCCCCCTCCATGTAGGAATTCTGGAAAGCAACAGACTGAAAATTGTAAAGGTTAAAACGATTAATCAGACAATTGGAAATGTTACATACCATGCCGCAGATTTGCCAATATGGTGGCAGATTCCTCAATATGTGCTGATTGGATTCAGTGAAATATTTGCAAGTATAGCAGGTAAGAGTCTGTGTGTGTTTTAGATGTGCTTTTGTAATTTTTTTGGCTTAAAAACTGAGCTCACAGTTTAGAAAGTCAATTAGTGGAAACACCTTTCTGAGGGAAAAAGGAAGAAATAAACCATCTTTAGAAAGATTTACCAGCAGTTTAAATTCATGTTACTTGAGTTTTTACATCTCTGAAATAAGAAAAGTTATGTGACACTCAATCTAAACTAGGTTTTTTGTGAATATTAATAATGAAGTAGCTATTTTTTATACAGTTTTATCTGCTTTATTTATAGATCAGTTTTTCTACAGTTGTTTTAGTACTTCAGTGTGAAACTAGGCAAACTGAAACACTGTTCAAATCTTGCCTTTCTTGAACAAATGCAAGACATCTTAAATTTCTTAATACTGTTCTGTGTGATGTAGTGGACAGCTGTGTGATCGTATTGATTTTTAAGCTGAAAGTGAAGTGGGAGGAGAGGGTGAATAGGACTATAAAATCTTATTTTCTGGTCTGTTTCATATACATGCAGGGCTCGTTAGCAGGAAGAAAGCACAGGCAATTTATCTGTTGTCACTGTGGTATGCCTAACACTGGTTTACTGTGAAATGCTATTGTGAATCTCTTAGCACGGTGTTTACATATCTAGTGCTTGGGAGCGATGTTTAGTTACCAGTAACAGAAACCTTTCATGATCGTAGAAGTAGCTATCCTGATATTACTTAAATAGAATTGCAGAGCTACCTGATGTAATAAATTGGAACTCTCCAGTGACTTGATTTAAAAATAATTTAGTATTTGCTTAACTATAGTTACTTATTAATGTGTTGAAATACTATTTCAGAATATTGAACTTTGAAGGTCATCCATTCAAACTGGCATTACATATAGCTATTTTCTTCGATTCTTTACGACAGAATTTCCTGGTTTCTTTTCCCCTGTAGGAGGTTACTTTCATTCCTCACGCTGGGCAAGCACAGTGGGTTAAAATGAGATTCTCTAATTCTGTAAGATCTTGCTGGCGGTAGCCCCAGCTGTCACATGGCCCATTTGTTCCCCTCTCAGTGGAACAGACAACTTCTACTCCATCGGGTTTCTGGTTACATGTGTTCTGCTGTCATCACAGTTGTTAGGAAATAAAACAAGGTGGTTGCATTGCTTGGCAAGTGGAAGAAAATGTGGGGTTTGGGGTTGGGTTTTTTTTTTCTATCTGCTCATTTGCTCTAAGCTTTTCTTCCAGCTGTCTGACCTGGGATTTCATGTGACTGGAAGAATTAGACATATCCATCATGTATTAAACTCCACCTTAGTTATTTAGTTTGTTGGAGGAATTCTTTTTAGATATGGCTTTGTCTCATGGGTATTTGTAGTTTTGCGGTATGCATTCAAATGCACCACTAGTGTACTCTTTCCTTCCTGGTGGATGGTAGGTTGATGTCTCACACCAGATGGTTGTTGGGAGAGTCCCATTTGCAACGTGAATGCAGGGTCCTCCAACAAACAGTTAGCTCTATGCATGCACGGCATGTACGTGGAAACCAGCACCTAGCACAAACTCTTGTGACAGTAAACACAAGATTTGGACATAAGGTCCTACTGGATTGCACCAGCTGAAATCCTAGTTCTTCACTTCTTGTGCTGCAGCAGTCAGTATTGTAGATGCACCTGTAAGTCTCGAATGGCTGAAGGTCTGAGGTCATTGTCTGATATCTGATAAGGGTCCCATTCCTGGTTCCTCGTGTGGTTTCTGCCCCCCCCCCCCCCCCCCCCCCCCGCAGTGATGTATAGGCAAGTCCTTGAATTAATTGGCTTCCATAAGCAACTAGTAAGATGTTGGGAGAGATCGTTATCTTTAAAGCACACTTAAGACCCAAGATGCTAAACACTTTAGATTCTTAAATGGAAAGTATGCTTTAGCAGTGGAATCAATATATACCCCTTTACTAGAGGACGTATCTGCAGTCATTGCTGTCCTATATTACAGTACATTTCATTATGTGTGAACAGTAGCCGCCACAAATCCTAACACATAAAAATCTGAAGATGGAAGTCTTGCTTAATTGAGTTACTTATTAAAACTAAGGCTCTATTTAGCATTTTTATCAAAAGAGTAAAATGAATTACTTACCGTTAGTTACAACTGCAGGGATTGGCCAATTAAATCTGAACTCAGATAAACAGATGACTTATCAGAAATGCAAAAATAAATACATTTCTTCCCTCTTACAGATTCTTGTTTCTCTGTCAGTCACTGTTACTAGTTTATAGGTGTTCGCAAGGAAAAAATAATAAACCCATCTGCAGCTTGTGGAAAGGTCAAAGACTTTATGCATTCTCTGTTGAACTCCAGACTGAGGGTTGGTTTTTTTCAACTGTTTTAGTGGACTTCTTCATGAGAAGTCAAGTCTTTAAGGCTTACGCTATTCTTATGTGAATACCCTGCTGTTCTGCACTTGCTGGGTCTGTACCAACAGCTTTGTAACTTCAAAAACTGTTGGTCAATGTTAGGAAAAATGCAAATGCTTCTCTTTCTTTGAACCAGAAATTCTATGCAGATCTTAATTGCTTTGCGTATTACACTTTCATTCGATTTGTTTACAGCTTTTTTTCCTGCCTTCTGATTGTTATCTAAACTGAATTCTTAGTATCCTTAAGAAGGCCTCTCAAGACTTTAATAGAGTATACTTTACCAATTTGATATTAAAAGTTGATAAAGGCATCTATTGTGCTATGAAATTCAGCTTTAAATAAGCAAAGTGTTAATGGTTACAAAACTGTAGTGATTTGGAAATGTTTATTGTGAACAAAAAGGGACTAAATATCATAACAGCAGAAACATAAGTTGTTTTGTTTACTGTAAAACTAAGCATATTCTTATTAAGCCACATTAGTTACACTTGAGGTACCTTTAAAAAGATGACACACATTGCATTAATTTTTTGTATTATTCTGTCAATCCTCTTAAAGCACCCTTATTTAACTGGGAGTCGTAATCTCACATGACAACACCAACTAGAGGGTTTAATTTCAAAACTGCTTGTTTGAGGTAGCATGAAATTGTTATTAATGGCTGCCAGCAGGCAAAAATATCTCTGAAGGCAAAGAAAAGATTTTATATTCTTTATGCCAGATTAAATATTAGGGTTGCCGGAAGCATTTTTCAAGTTTAGAAACGTGCCTTATTTTGTTGCAAAAAGTGTATAGTGTTACACCCATTTTGGTCTTTGTTTTCAGTCTTAAGATCTTTTTCCAGCAGTAGCACTCGCATCCAGTATATCTGTAAAACAAACAAGAGAAGAAATGGGCCAGATCCTTTCATGTGATATACCTGAGCTTAACTTGTACAGAATGTACAAAAGCCTGGTGACCAAAATGTGACTGATAACTCTGGAGACTTGTGGCAGCTATGATAACTTAACAAAAGGTTAAAAAACAAGCTACTGTATTCCGAGAGTAGTCTACTTTTTTTCTCTTTAAGTGAGATTGGACAGATAAATACTCCTTGAAAAATCTGAATTGTTATATTGGTGGCAAAGCCTAGAAAAAAAAATTTGAGTTTTTAATTCTCAAAATAAATATAATTTCACCCCCGCCCTCCTTTCCCCATTTGCAGATGTCTCTCCATCTCTGTAGCAATTCTCTCATTACGGTTTGAATTTACAGGAACCCACACAGCTGAGTTGCACGAAGAATGTTTCGGTTCCCTTCTAGAATCACAGACAGGTTGCTCTTGGCCCATTCTAATGTGTTTTGCGAAGGAAAAGAGAAGCAGCGTGTTGGTTATCAGAGATTTCTCAGGTGGCAGTGCAGAATGCTGTTAGATCAGTGAGAACATACAGTTCTGTTTCTTTTACAAGAACAAAGTTCCTCCCTTACAACAGGCAAATTGACCCACCTGGCTTGAAGTGTTAAGCCTTTTCTTGAAAAGAAATGCCAGTGTATTTCTATTAAACTCTGTCTGGAGTAGCAAAAGTCAAATACCAGTAACGGTGAAAATAAAGCGTACCTTTATTATGCAAGACATAAGATTTGTGCCATTTTCAGGCCTATAGTGCTCTCTCTTTGCCAAGAAAAATGTTAGATGAGGTAGCATTAATTTTCAGTATGAAGCAGACTATTTTGAAACAAGCATTTCACCTGTCAAAGAAAAAGCTCTGCGAAGAATGTATTTGACTCTCTTGTGAATAATCCCATTTGATGTTTGACAGGAATATTATTCTAAAAAGGAGGGTTAATCATGGGCATTAGTCTTTGCAAGGCAGAGCGTAACCCAGTGTGTTCGGTTGGTACTAAAATTCAGTAGCACAGATTTTCAAATTTACATCACTTGTATGTTTTTCTTGGGTTTATTAGTTGAAATTTGAGTAAGGATAGTTTGAAGTTGAAGTCCCATTTCTATAAGCCTTGAAAAGAATGGGCCAGCAAGCAATGAGCTCGGAGAATTCTAGATCAAAATTAAATTAAAACTAATTACTGCCTTTCCAGCTACAATTAATTTCTCTGTCTGCACATTCAGAGATACAGACACTGAGTCTGTGAGAAATAAATATTCATGGTCAACGCAAGAGTGACCTTCAGTTCCTGAGTACTTTGTTCTCAGCAGGGAATGCCGTGTGCTTTGTAAATACTGCACAGCAGATAGGCAATATAGAAACAAGTGAAATGGGGAGCGTGGAACTTGCCAGGTTAGAGTAAGTGTAATAAATTTCTTCGAGGATAATTTTAGACAGAAAAATGAATGTGCTGCCTCAGAAGATGTCTTGTTTTTACACATGTAATATTAATAAGATCAAAATGCGTGTCTCAAATGTTGTCCATTTAATGGGTTGATATGTTGATGACCTTTAACAGGGTTCATAAAGCAATTAGAGGGAACTGGGAACTGATAGGGATTCACTACCTCAATTCCCTGTCTCCTGAAATCCAAGGCTAGTTTTAGGTCTTTAACATACCAGAAGCAGTATACATCTGTAACTGCTGTAACACTAAACTAGAATGAACTACTACTGTTTCTTAGATCTTCCAACAGCTTTTTATTTAATCTTTTAAAACAGGTCTAGAATTTGCATATTCAGCTGCTCCCAAATCTATGCAGAGTGCTATTATGGGGCTGTTTTTTTTCTTTTCGGGGATTGGATCATTTGTTGGCTCTGGATTGTTGGCACTGGTGTCTATTAAAGAAATCGGCTGGATGAGTAATCACACGGATTTTGGTAAGTTACTTTCAGTGTATTCATAATCTATGAAGTAGAAGGCTTCCTTCAGAAGCAGTTAAGCATCAAGCATGTGAAACTGTTCAGTCTTAGCATAGTTATTATTTTAAAAATATAAATTTGTCTACTGTTTTGTTAAAGACAAAGTTTCATCTTGCATGTAAGTATGAAGTAATGTGACTATGCAAAATGGTACATTGCCCTCATGAAAGCATGGGAAACACGCATGTAGTATTTTGCCTCTGTAAGGCCTGTCAATTACCAGCTTGTTACTGCATTTCATCACTAGAAATTACTTATAAATTTTTGTATTTTAGTAAAAAATACTTAAATTATGTGTGGAAGAAGAATATATTTGGTATAAAGTACTGAAATTACTTTCTGCGGTTATGGGGAGTAAAATGTACCCATCTCTCTCTTAGTGATTATTCAGCTTCCTAGTTTCAAGAGACTTCATCAAAATTACCATGAGTTAATTTTGCATTTCTGTCTGCTAGCTATTTATACTCTTAAAGTCCAACGTATCGTCTGCTTTGTATTGCCAGTTGAAGTTAAAAATAATTATTGGCACCAGTAGGTGGCACCTTGGGAATTTCAGAAAATCATACCATCATCAATGGGCTAATTAGTTCCAACAGAAGGAGTGTGAAAAGTTCTTAAAACATATGCTAGACCTACTGTGTATACATGGCTTAAAAGTGCAGCCTAAACTTACTTGAAATTTGGTATGGGAGAATTTGCCATTTCAGCTTGATTTGCATGCCACCAAAAAGTAATGTTGTCTGGAACAGTACATATGCCACAAGTTGTCATCTTTGGTTTATAAGTTGTTCTTTAAAAGACTGCAAAAGATGACAAGTAGCCTTAACTTTATGGAAGTGTCCTCACCAAATGAAAATTTAATCACATTCAGACTTTTTTCCCCAGTCCATTTCAAAATTAGAAGAGTATCTTTTTCTGCAATTCTGTATAGATAGTTCAGTTGATAAGGGCTCAATAGGAGGATAATAATTTCATACAAATTAATATGTGATATTTGATGGTGCTTTTTTAGCCTCTTGCCTTTGTTTTCTGAAGCAGCCTAAGAGAAGACAGTGCCTAATATTCTCTCTGTAACATATTTAGGTTGTGCTAAATATATCCAGAGTTGGCTAGAACTGGATGTTACCTTTCATGACTCATTGGTCATCTGTTTTGAATAAGCTACTCAGCTCAGTGGATTGTCCTTTGGACAGCTGTCAGAACTGGATATTTCTACCTTTCTTAGTCCAAAGACTCAATATACAATCGAGCCTTCTCAGCAGCTATAGGTCTGGCTTAAGGTTGAAGCGCTCAGTGGGTGATTTTGATTTGTAGCATCCATAGTAGCTACTGTTTTAACCGTTTATATCAGTAACTGTTTAAAACTCAGTTTTCATTTGGTATAACATTATTGAAAGTTATCAAATTCACATCTAAAATTTACTTAGGTCTTCCAGGCTAGAAATTGTAAGGAGGAGTCTTTATGAATGAATGACTTCTGAATTTTTCATTAGATGCTGTATAATAACTACAAGCACGTGCACTGAGTTTCTGCTATGTATGCTAACTCGTGGTATCATCTGAGGTAACTGACGGCCTCCAAAATCTACTGAGAAAGTTCACTCTCTGCTGGCACTTCAGTGTTGATTGCTGCCGTTGAAATGACTGTTATTTCTTTGACAAAAAATGAGATTTCATGGGTTTAATATCCCATCTCATAAAGGATAATTACTACTCTTTAAACACGTCTGCTCTTGAAATGGAGATTCACATGTATATTGTATTTTAAATGTCAAGGACAGACTCCGTTTAATTTTATTGCATTTTATTATAAGTTCATTTAATTGTATCTTAAGTTTCAGTAATTAAGGTAATTTAATCTGAACATTTATAGGCATGCTGCATGAACAGCTTGTTAGGATCAATGTACACTTCACTATTTTTACTCTCTCTCACCTTTTTGATAATCATAATGGTTCAATTGGCTGTGGCTCATGTGGCATGTTGGAAATGAGCCACAGTATATTGTTCTTGGAAGTACAGCAATTGTTAGTGAACATTTCTTAATAGAGGAATAATGTTTTAGCATCACTAACTTTGAGGGAGTGTCAAAGGTGAACTGAACCAAAACCAAACCACGTATGGTTTCATGAACCCTAAACTTTGTTCCAGAAGAAGGCTGAGAGAAAATCTCAGTAATTGCTTTCTTTATATCTACAGAGTTGCCAAACTTTTTCCTTAATAGCATTCATTTTTTGATTCTTTTATCTTTCACTTAGCAGAGAAGGGAGGTGCAGGCCTCTAGATGCAGAGAGACCGTATAGCATTAAGCAAGGCTGAAAAGGCTGCTGGAGAGGACTCTCTAGTCTATATAGTACAAAAAAATCATACTTTTACCTGTTTCAATTAAGGTGTAAAACATAAGAGACCACCTTTTTTTGCCTTGACTAAAGCCTTAGCACTTCACTGTATTCTCCAGGCTCCTTAAAAGCACATCTAGTGAAGATGGTAAAGGGTTTAAGTTACTAGCCTGTATGAGTGTAGCTTTGCTTCCATTCTGAATGCTGCATTTCACTGGGAGCTGTTTCTGAACAGTTTACAGTCCGGGCCTTTGTTTGCAGAAATTTCTTTTTCAAGTCCATTTAGTGGCCACAGCACAGGGATGTTTTCTTTCTCTGCTTTTGAAATGAGTCATCTCCTCAAAAATTGATAAGTGATCTCTATTACTTACATTACGAAGAAAGTAAATCGTGTATGAAAATACACGTTGACGTTTTTAGCCCTTTTATCTGAAGTCAGCAAAGCATTGCAATTTTGCAGTATAGAAACCAGACTTAAAAAAAAAAAAGCGGGGGCGGAGGGGGAAGAAAGGAAGATTATTAGCCTATCAGCCTTTTAAAATTGTATTGACTCTCATGGAGCATGCCCACTGCTATATGTGTGTAGTCTTTGTTTGCACAAAGTTCTTGCAGTGGTAGGAGGAGCTTCCAGCAATTTTTTGTAAGTAAGAAATCATGCAGTAACAGCGTATCAGCTTCTTCAGGGACATTACTTGGTTTAAGGCATCGAAGCACAAAAGAAAGCAATCCTTGTACTGTGTGCATCTTCCTCAGAAGCTCCATCTTTTGCTCTGGATAATTAAAAGCAAAACTGTGCTGTCAGATGGAAATGTGATTTGGTTTGGGTTTCCCCATGTTTTGCAGAAAAGTCTTCACTACTTAAGCTTGAAGGGCTTGACATTGTTATTTGTATATTGTTTATAAATGTGTTTTTTTCCTCCCCAATTCTTTCTAGGTAATATTAATGGCTGCCAATTAAACTATTATTTTTTTTTGCTGGCTGCTATCCAAGGAGCAACCCTCTTGCTTTTCCTTATTGTTTCTGTGAAATATGATCATCAAAAATCGAAGATTAATGAAGTGGCTGCCAACGGGAGGATCTGATACCTGTTACAGAGCAGACTTTATTACAGCAGCACACAAAATGAAGTGGCAGCGCACCCTGAGTCTGCGAGATCTTGTTTTCTCCAGTGAGACTCCTACCAGACTTTCATGTTACAAGAGTTCTCGCCCCTGCCCCTTCTCGTGTAACGTAGGTAAGTGCCTTATGTTGGCGGGGCTCATTTCTTGCACTACGTCCTGGCGGAGGACAAACATGAATCTTGGAAGTGTATTAACTCTAGGCACGCAGGATGCTCTTTGTTAATTGTGAGATGTTTACTTAACTCTTGAAAGTTGGGACGCTTACACTTGGAAATTCAGTATAATGAGTCACATGTGACGTGGATTGTTCCTGACTGAAAAACTCTTCTTAGTGAAGAACAGTGGATCTAGAGAAACGCTCAACAGTCTCAAGCCTACATTGAGGACACCGGAAAGGAAACATTTTACAGAAACCTCAAATAGTGGTTACAAGAATAAATTTTCAATCCGGAGAGTCATTTTTGGGGGAGAAACAGGGACAAATTAAACTGCAGATTAGCTCAGATTAAAAAGAAATGTAGTTTTATAATTGACCTTTCACCGGCAGTGTCTCAAGGATTTAAGTCGAAACTTGCAGTCAAGAAGACTGCATTATATGTCACAGTAGCTTGTCATATAGCTGCTGTAAGTTTCGGTGCACAATAAACACTTGTTGGGACTGAAACGGTTTGACTTCAGAAATGTTTTTATTTTTGAATCTGCATTAGATGTATTAGGACAATATGGAAACATACATCTTTTGACAAAGCACCGTTCAGTCTAACGCTGTTACTTCCTTAAGGAATATTCGAAATATTTGCAGAAAGAAAACTGAGATTGAATTCTCAGAAGATAAACGCGCAATAACAATTTAGAAGCCTTTCAGCCACTTCCTTCAGTCTTGTGTCTTACTTCTAGCTAACATGCTACAGGGTTTGTATCTTTCAGCAACACATTCCTATAGGAGAGCAAATGGTTTTATGTTTAGCCTCTTGAATTTTAATGATTCTAACAATTGTACTTAAGATTGTGCGCAGACTGGTATGGAAGATGCAAGGAATTATGCAGAAAGAAAATAAAAACTCAACTTTTTATGTGTTGAATTTTTATAGTTTCCTTTGTCTGCATTTACATTGTTAAAATGTCCTTCTTTCGTACATGGACATCTTTTTAATGAGTTTACAAAATAAAATGAACTTCCATGCTGTGACTTTTGACCCTTTGTTTCTAGGTAAATAAAATTATACTACAAATATTTTGTTCTTTAGCCTTTATTTCCTAAATATACAGTGGAATCCTATAAGATTTCTAAACATACACTGGCATCCTATTAGTTTTGTCAGATAATATAGCAGTATGCAAGCTGTCCCGTCTTTACCAAGATAAATCAGTGGAGATGCTTCAGCTATAGCATTACTTGGTATGATTTAGAATTGGAATAACTAAAGAAAATAAGTAAGCAACATCTCATATGAGGAAAAGCTAGTTTCCTTTTCTAACTTTGTTTTAAAAGCTCCACATGCTGTTTCTGGAATATCCCATTTACAATTGGCTAAAAAGACCTAATAGTAAGGTGGTATAAGCTGCATAAGGAACATAGAGGGACCAAAAAATTTCTTTCTTGAATGTATACCGTTTTAGTCATGGACTTCTGATATGGGGATGAATCTGTAGCGTTTCATGTTTATTTCATTAATTGCAAAACATACATAATCACAGGAGAGAACTCGGTTGTGCCCACTAATCAGTATTCTACTAGATTTATGAAGATTTTGCTTTTAGAAGTGTTCCTTCTTCTGAAGGACTAGTACTATTCTCAGAACCTCCAAGATGAGTGTTACTTCTGGTGTTAGATGTCATCAGCTTTGGTGTCTGTATACTCATCCCTTTTCTGGTAAGTGAATTTAATTAATTTCACTATTTTTTCCCCAAAATCTAAAATTTTTCAACAGCATTCATAAATTTCCCATCTGATATGGGTCTGCTGATTGTAGTTAAAACGGAATTTAATGCAGAATGGAGAGTAATCTGCAGATCACCAAAGAAACTAGGTGTCTAACAGTAACTGTGACAGTCTGTGTAGGCAAGCTTTAGTGAAACTATTATTTGAGGAAAAATATAATCAATAAATACTAGGTTAGCCTACTCAATATTTAGGCAAATGCTTTTTACCCTGTTAGAAGCATACAGTAAATGTCTGCATGTTTCTGTAGGGCTGTGGTGGTTCTAACACTCTGGAGATGAGACTGAACATGCAATCAGTTGTATAATTTAATTTTTATTTGGAATGACTTGGCTGAGCTCCAGGCACAAGTAATTATGACCATTTATGAAGATTAATCTGACACTTCTCATCAAAGGGATAAGGCCTTTTTGTGACTCAAAGGCTTAGCTGATTCTTCCTCCCCGTCTTATCTTTTGGTGTTTCCACTCCAGTCACAGAAATAAGACTAATCAATTAACTTTGTGACTGAGCACTGCACCTCATCATTAATGAACTACCTTGAAGCATACAGTTTGAATTTAGTAACATTCACTTCATAGATTGTTCCAGCGCAACAGGAAGATCTGACAGGAGTCACCCCAATGGACTTTTCTAAGCCTCTGACTTCCCAGGTGTCTTAAATTCAAAGCACAACATTGAAAAGTAAGTACTTGTTCAACATGAGAGCAGGTATCTGATTAAAGTTCATTACTTTTACTCATAAAGAATTATGAAAAGAATAAGCGTGTACCTTACAATGCCTATGCAAGCTATAATCCGATCATGTATGAAGAATAGCTGCCTCTGTTTTATTTGAGATTATAAGGTGGACGCATTGCTCGTGTAATTGTGGATCTTTCAAGAGTACAGCAAGACCGGTTTTCTCGTGCCTTTGTGTCTACAGTCTATACTGAATATCCCTCCTCAGAAAAGAGGAGTCTTTTTCATGTCTTCTGCCGATAGAAACCTCCAGAGTGAGTTTAATTACAGTAGTAGAGGCATCCATCAGTATTTCCCTTAAAAGTCTAGTCAACTCTATGAGTTGTTTTTGGTTTGTGTCTTTTTGGGTTTTTTAACAAAAGTTGCTCAGGGCTGACGCTTGTCAGGCAAGGTTTCAGCTTAACAATAAACCTGTATTAAAAGATGCATGGAGTTAACTTTTTTTTGTGTGTTTGAAATTGCTTTTTGAAAAATGTTATGCTAGTGATTTTCTTTATATGCAGGGCAAGTTATGTTAGCGCAGACAAGCCCTCTGGGGAAACAGATTACAGTGCTTTCCATCTGAACAGTCAATAGCTTGAGATGCAAATTCATCTCTGAGGAAGCAGAGAATTTGTAGACCAACACTCAGCGCTGCCGGTGGAATAATGCACGTACCTGAGAGCATGGTACCTGCTGGCCCCAGAGCAAGGATGCAACTGCAGTGAAAGAATAGAGAACTAGGGTCAGAAGCTATTAAACGATAAGTATGTAAACAGACATTGTGCTCCGGGTAGCACTAAGTTCAGAACAGCAATGAACAGTGCTTTCAGTGAAGATTGCCTCGTGACAGTTAATATAATCTGGCTGCTGGCTGTTTTTTCATGCCATGTACACAATATGGTTTAATAGTCCTTTCCATCTTGGAATTAATTTTTCCATTACAGTATTCACAGCATAGATTTTGTTCTCTAAGTCAGTGGAAAGAATAGTTGTCAAAACCTAGTTACATAGTAATTGGATCCACTTACAGTGGTTTTCAAATAAGCCTTACTACGTGACTAGTAATCTCTAACCTACAGTCTGTTGGACTTACAAGATTGTAATGAAGGATGAAAAGCATTACACTTTTTTACAAGCACGGAGTTGGGAATTAATTACAATCCATCCCACTACCTTCATTCTGCCAGTGGCTGTAGTAATGCTTGAAAAAGGAGGTAAAATAACCTGGCGTATTGAGGATTGATCAGAACAGAAAGAACTGGGAAGTTGAAGTGGCCACTTTATATCCTGAAGGATGAAAGCTTACTTTTCTTTCCATTCTTTGATTAATTCCATACTCCATTATATGTATTTTTTATATCTTTCTTAAACATGCTTCCTTTATCAGGACATTCTCCTACAGTGAATAAGTTCAAAATACGTATGTAACATTAATGGATGTCCTTTAGTGGAAGGAATGTCTGTGCTCAGCTGAGCTGCGACTGCGTTTTATGTAGACAGTGCTGAGGTAGCTAGATACCCATCGGAGGAACTACAGCACAGGTTGGTACGGACGGTCCTTGGCTGGCTTTGCTGCTTCAGAGGTACATGTCATCAGCGTCCAGCCAGCGGTCTTAGATCTAGTCCACAGAAATGGCAGGCGCATTGAGACTGCAGCGTAGACGTACCCCAATACTGTATTCCTCCTTCGGTGCACAGCTACCGTAGCGTTCTGCTGATAAGACTTCTCATCCCCCTTCCTAGGAAGTGTTAGTCAGTAATGAGATTTAGTGATACGACAGAGTCCATAGATCACTTTTGACAGGAAATAGAACACTTTAATGAACAAGGGAAAACAAGGTAAATATTGCTTAGGCTTTTGAAGATGGAACTTCAAACCGATAACATGCTGTGTGAAAGCTGTGAAATATACTTGACTGTCTCTGCACATCTAATGCTGTACATCACGATCTCTTCCTATCTATCCCATCACCTTTTCAAGAGTAGTTTTCTCTTGGCTCTGAACTCTCAGGAGACCCTAAGGTCTTGAATTGTTCTGTCTGCTGTAGCTGTGGAAACTGGTTAATGCCATGTATCAACACAAAATGACTATAGCATATTTAAGTAATAATAACTATTAACTTGATCGTAATGACAAATGGCTTTACTGTCAGGCAAGATGCTATAAACTACTAGTCTGCAAACTAAACATCTGTGAAGAGCAGTGTTCTGCTCCGAGTTAGGATGAAGTGGCTTGAGGGAGGAGATGCCAAGAGCTGGTGTATAGCTCCAAGTTGTAGGCAGATCGCTATGCAGATGCTTCAATAATTAAAATGTGGGGAAGGGTTCCCATTAATTAATTTCACATTTTAGAACTTTGTCAAAGTGATCCAGAGTTAAAGCACAACTTCCTAATGTTGTCTGGCAAATTAATGTCCTGCACCGGAAAACCTGGATTAAGTTCCTAGCGTGAAATAATTAAGATGACACGTTGGCAGACTTGGAAGTGAGTTTTCATCCCGCTCATAGCTAGGCGGAGGATAACGCAATTGCAAGTAATTCTGGAGCCAAGGAACGTGAGTGAGATCCTAGCGACACCTGTGAAGTGCAACTTTACATTTAAATCCTTGTTCTTTCCTTTGAAAGACGTCCCAAGCATTTGATAAGCTCTATCCCCTCGATTCCTGACACGCTGCTACCTCTGGGGAGAAGGGTAATAGTCAGCTAGAAAATGGAAAGCAGCCAGCCAAAGGATGGCGTAAGGCGGATGTACAGATGCACAACTTCACGTGACGTTACAACAGATACGATACTTCTCTTTTCTAGCTTTTTCCATACGTTTGGGGGAGGTGGGGTTTTTTTCTGTCGCTTTAGAAAATTGTCTGAAGGCTAGGGATGACTGCAGAGCACTGGCTTGGCTATCTTACTTGGAGGTTTAAAAAATAAAGCTATGCTAATAAAGCATTTCTAATAGCGAAGTTATCTATATTCTCTCTCTTTTTAATTCCAGTGTAACATATTGTCAGTGAAGTACTCCTTGACAGCTTGATGACTCGGTATGATTTCACAATAACAATTATACCCCGACATTGAGCTCTTGGCTGGATAAATGGGAGTGCCCTCATTGGCTTCAGCAAATTCCAGTATTGCTCTTACGTTAAACATCAGGAATTTTTCTGCTTGTTTCTTAAGATGTTACTGATTGATAACCTCCGTACCGTCTAAATAGCTGTCAGCTGATCACAAATTAAAAGAAATGTGGTGTTTTGGTAGGCGTCCCAAAGTTTCCTAGGTTTTTAATGCAGAATTTAGTATTGTATTAGACTGTTGCTGATAGAAGGAATTCAATTAACCGTGACTTTACAAAAATCGGTGGCGGTGGTCATTTTTGTTGTTTCTGCTGCCTCTGTCCACCAGCTGGCACAGAAGACCTTAGCAGCAGTGCAGTGTTATGGCAGACGGTTTATGGTGAGAGGCAATAGTCTGGGTTTGAGACTAGAGTTCCTGGGGTAAGAGAGGGAATGTGCCCTTCCCCTTCTCTTCCAAGTTGTTAAAGAAATGGAGAAGTGATCCTCTGGGGTGGCTCTGTTCGTAGGTTTAGGTGGAACAAGTCCTGAGGGATGGGACCATGTCATTTGGGCTCACTGCAGACAAACACTTTCAATTCTATGGCATCTTGTGTAAATATGTCTTGAGATGTTGGTCTTGAGGCATAAAAGCCTGAAGAAGACGTTTCAAAAGGTTGAATTTCTGAAGGTCTGAAACCCTGCAGACTAGCCTGGATGAAATAAGCTGGTTGTGTATTATTTCATCTATTCAGCATAAAAAAGAACCTTCTAGATGCTGCAACCTGCAATTCAAGAGTTGATAAATTTCATCTTGATTCTTCCAGAAATGAATTAAAAGCAACCCAAATGTTTCTACTTAAAGGCCTGAAGGACTAAAGGGAGGTAGATGATTAGTCTCAAACAGCAGACATTTCACCTCAAAGGCGTAACTCAGAAACATGAGCCAGGTGGTCTCTGCTTGTAAATACAGCACAAGCACTGTAAGAGGTAAATTACTTAAAATGGCAGAAAAAAGTAGGATAAAAGCAGCAGAAGGGATCTCTGCTGTAACCCAAGCTTTTACAATGTCATTTATAGTTAAAAGGTGAGTAGCTTTAAAATCAATGAATTATTACTGCATCTTCTAATTTCTTCACTGTTGCTACATGAAAATCCCAGAGGTGTTTCCAGAGGGCTGTCAGAGCCGCACTGCGGAAGATGCACAAATCACTGGCCGTGCTTTGGTTTAGTTTAACATTGATGCTAACAGATAATACAAATAATATTTGGGCTTTTTTTTTTTCCTACCGTTACAGTGAGGTGTAACCCAGTAGTGGTCATGTTACATGATTAGTTATACCTGCCTTCTCTTAGCGCTGTAGATTACACAGCCCCTTGTTATGGTAATTATTAGTGTACAGCCTGGGCTACACAGATTATAAAAATAACTTTTATTCAAATACAAACCCTTAGATTTGTAAGTTAAGTTATGAGGGGAATCGTGGGCCATTGGACTACACCTCTGGTCTGTCTCATCCCTCAAAGGTGAAGCTATTATGAAAAAAATTGCTTAGGAAGTTGTTTGGATACGATGGTGCAGAAGGTCTCTGCTGTGATTTAGCAGTAGGCTTGAGCACGGTGCTCAAATCTTAAAATCAATGCTTGAAGAGTTACTCTAAATCAGACTAGAAGAAAGAAGTGGAGGGAGCAGTCATAGAGTAAAGGTCTCAATAGCTTATGTTGGGGATTGTCTACAACGGCAGACATCTAGGAGCGTATCTAGATTAGTCTGTCAATAGCTGTTCTATGTTAACTCCTCATATTGATAATTATTCTGTATGGGCTACCAGTCTTACCAGTTTTAGCAGTTTTTATCTGGATTAATTTAAATGAGAAAAGCATTCGTAGTAGGAAGGAGAGCTTAGAGACATGTTTGAGTCACCTCTGACAACTCGGTGGTCACCAGCTGAGCCCCTGCTAATTGCATGTAATTTTAATCTCCCCATTGTGAAGCAGCACGACCGAACGCTGTATTGCAAATGTCCTTTCCATTGTATCGGATCACGCGGGGGGCAGGCTGAGAGCCCTCCTGTAACTACTGACGAGAGCTCAACAGACATGTCATAGCTTGTTTAAGTGCTGCAAGTCAATCTTGTCTCTGCACCTAAAGGGTCAACGTAGCAAGTCAGCGTAGACGAGCGATTACACCATAAAATAAGCAAAACTGTGACTTTTAAAGCATTTTTGCAGCGTAGAGAAGCCAAACGGCTACTAAAAGTCTAGAGAAGCACTTAAGTCCTGTTTCAACAAACTTGAATCTTGGTAGTTTAACCTCTACAATTTTTCTCCTCTTTACTGTCTTACGGTAGCCTACACTTCAGTTGTGTCGTGGTCTAATATCATTTACAGCTATTAACTGAGCCCAGGAACAGTGGAGGATGGTGGGTAAAGCCCCTCAGTGACGCTGTTGAGATTTTCAAAAGTTTAATAATTTCAAGAATTACATTGTGCATGTCCACAATCCTCATCACTTCTAAATTCCAACTCATCAAATTTGATGATCTCTAATGTTATGAAGTTGTTCTACATGATACAAAACTGTCCAAATTCAAGTACTTATAAGAGCACAAAGTGCTACAATAATCTAAAATAGCTGTGTGCTTTGCAAAGCACTCTCATATTGCTGGAACACGTCAAATATTTTTATAAGGGTGTCAAACGTATGTGGTCAAATAGGCTTTTGAAGTAAAAGCAGAAGACATCAAAACACACTCCAAAGACTGAGAAAAGCACTTGGAGCATCTTGAAAAATAATAATTTCAGCTCATCTCCAGCTTGCAGCTTTCTGAAGCAAAAGTCTGTACGCTGATCCAGGTAAAGCAAGAGATTTGTCCCTTATGGATGTGTTCCAGAGTTCGGGTCCTGATCCTGCAAACAAACGTTTGCTTCATTTTTTATAGTAGGGGTACTTGTGACCCCAAGGCCCGGCATGTTTTGTGGCTTCCTAGAGGCTGCCATCCTAATCAGTTCTTTCAACAAGCCATGGAAAGTTGATGTCAGTGGGAGTTCATGTTCACAGTCAGCATTATCTGACCAACACAGTGAACCCAACTGAGCAGGGAAGAAAAAGTGCTCACAAGCACCAAACAATGCAGTCTGGTATCGCCTTCTGCTGTAGTGAAGGAAAATATGACATAATCTGCAGATTCTACATTGTCCTAATTCTTACAGATTTCCATACCCAAGACAGCAGTTGGCTATCGGTGGAAGTCTGTCTACTCTTGGCTATCACCGAAATACGTGCTCTTACCTATGTATGTCCCTACATGTAGTGTGCCTGCCTGTGTGTACATCAGAAAAGTTCTAAGAAACTTTACATGATTTCTCAGCAGTTAATATATGCTGAATCCAGCAGCCTGATTTTCATGTTTCTTGGAAAAGATGGCTAATTCGGGGTTCAAATTAATTTTGTTTAGTTTCGCACATACGAGTAAGACTTGACAGGAGCTGCCTCTAATTAAAATTGTGCTACTGCATCACTCAGTCCTACAGACTACGTAGTGGGAAAATATGCCATGATAACATCCTCCTTCAATTGCCTCTTTAATTTTTGGTACAATAGATGTATTTTCTTCTGCCTTCTGAAGAAGAGACTAATGCATCCCTGAAGTTAATAAAGTGATATGGGGTCATTTTTATTGAAAGAAAGTTAAACATCTGCTGTGTCTATTGCAGTATATTAAACGATATTTTAATATTCTCCCTTCCCTGACCTGATTCGTGTCCCTGGCAGAGAACCCGACTGTCAGCTTTTCATATACATGTAGCAATTTAAAATGTGCCTGTGAAATAAAATTGAGAGATGCGGACCGGCTGCAGATACAAGCCGTCAAGGACAGGTGGTATTAATGGTCCCTAGCTGTCCTGTGTGCGACCACCCAGCTCATGAGCCCTCCCTGCTCCCCATTCTGCGAGAGGGCACGTGGAAATTGCTTCAGGAGACGTTGTGCCTTGCAAAGGAAGAGGAGTCCTTACAGTGAACAGCAGTGTTGGAGAAGGGGACGCGGCCCTCAGCCACTGCAAACGGCATCAGTGCTTTGAACAGATCGGTGTCAGCAATCCTCCGCATCGAGCGGCAGCACTGCGTACAACAGACGTACCTTGTAAGTTTGCTCAGAGTTTGTTCCACTCCACTCGCAGGGATCAGCTAAGGGCTCACCAGGAAAGGAACTTTTAATGCGCTAAGCACGGCGCAAGTCTAGCAAGAGAGCAAAGGGCCACAGAACGACATCTGGGTAACGGTATGCGGTGAGGCAGAGCACTGAGACAGGACTTGCTGGCGCCTCTGCCAGAATGATGTGGGCTCCCAAGAGATCCACATGCCTGGGATGTTTCAAGCAAGCCTAGATTAACAGAGCGCCAGACCTGCGCTTCGTCTTTGCCATCTCTAGCAGGAGTAGGATGCTCCTGGCTATCATGAATGAGAGGCACATCGTACTGTTTTGAGTCTTATTTTATATAATTCAGGTTTACGCAGTAGATGACGGATTCTTTGCTTAAAAGGGTTTTTTGTAGATGGGAAACCGAGACTGCCGGGGGAAGGAGTTTTGGGATGAGGAAGCTGTTTTGGGGTGGGTTTGGGGTTGGTTTGTTTTTTTTGAATGTGGGAAATGAGGTAGTGTTGGAGAAATATGGTGATTTGCTTTCCCTTAAGCTTTGTTGAAATTACAGCGGGTTTGGTAATGCTTCATATCTACTGTGGGGAGAAGGAAGGCAGAGGAACATTTTTAGTCATTTTTCATCCAGTTCTGATGGAGGCTGGGAGCTCAGGGACAGGCGTGAAAGAAAAACACTTCACATTAAAATTTCCTTACGCCCACTTAAGAGCCCTGTATGTGCCAGCAAAAAAACAAAACTAGAGCATCCGTGGGAAGAGAACACAAAGGCGATGTGAGCGTAGCCGGAGCCGTGCTCAAGTGCAATTTACAGAGGGCAGGAAAAGACTGGCTGAGGCATTTGCCCAGCTCTAGATATTTTATAGAGACGTTTGCCCCTAGTTGCCGGGATTTAAAATAGATTTGTTTATAGTGAGCACAGTAAAGTGACTATCTACTGAGAGGCTGACAGTTACAATTACATTGTTGGCATGAGCTACAAATTAAAATAGATGGCAGGTCCAAATGGTATTGGAAAACGCTCATTTGTTCCACCACTGCTTTTTCTTAAATAAAATCAACTGAATTCTGTTTGTGTATGAACTGAGGTAAAGTAACACCTATTCAGGCCAACACCTTGTCACTGGGCAAATCTGCCTTTAAACTCCGATGTCAGCAGTGGCATTATTTCAAGCTCAGCTTCCCAGCCCCTCAGCACCCCAGCGTGGGAGGGAAACGGGTCTGAGGTCCGCACACAGCCAGTGCCCTGCGGGCCTCCACCGGGGTGCAAGAGAGGTTTGACTTCTTGCCACCGCTTCCTATCTGCTGAATTTGAACCTGACGTTGTGACCCAGCAGGCTGCTGCTTCAGAGCTCTTATTGCTCTGCAGTAAAACCAGCCCGGGCTGCCTGCAGCTGTACCCCGGCCGCTGCTTCCAGGCCGTTGTAAGTGGCACTGAGGGATGAAGCGTTTCAGGACAGAAATGAACCATTGCCTTTTCCCCCATCCATCCCCTCTCTTTTGGGTCCGTCACAGTTGTTCGCAATTAAAAGATGACTCTCATTTATATCCTTTCCCAGAAGTCAGCCTCTCTGCTAGTTCACCCTTTATTGCTGTGATACCTATAAAAACAAAACTGGCAAACAGTTTAGCTGTCTTTTGTGTTAAGTGGCATTGCTTCCCTCTTCCCCAGCACTCACCTTTCTGTAAGCCAAGTGCGTATCTAGAGAGAAATAAAAGACACTTCAGTTCAGGATTTCTGCTTGTTTGGTGCTTAGCACGTTCCTGACTTGGCTGTTAGGGATCTCCTCAAAACAATAATAATGTTGAGGCTGCATTTGAGACTGACCAAACCTACTGCTTTATTTGCATTTTGTCTTGTTTCCAGTTTAGCAGAATCCTACGTGTTGGAGTGACAGCGAGTGGCCTCATCTCCCCATACCAGTGCGGTACAATTGCATAAAAGCTTGTGCTCGGCATAAGCTGAATATTCCCCTTCTTCCCCCAGTTCTCACTGCAGAATGGCCTCAAACTACTCACACACGTCTTGCAACTCCTCCACGATGAGCCATTGAGCCATACACCACTCACCTCGACTGTAATTCAGAAAGTAACTGTTTTCTCACTGCCTCTGTCTCAGTGTCCTTGAAGGGTTGCACAGTAGCCACAGCCCACGATGCAGCTGTACAGCGAGCTTCAGCAACATCCATTTCTTTACTTACTATCACAAGGCCTTTGTTTGGCCCAACTTTTTGCTCCCTTCTGCTGTCACTCTTGCTGTCACCATGGAAATGGTGCTGTAACTACAGAAATGAGTGACTTTGTGTTGTTAGCGTGGATTGGGGAAGTCACCCCACAACCCATGGAGAGGTTTGCCTGTCAAGGCATGAAAACAGGGCAGAGCCTGGCAGAGGGGCCCTCACGCCGCAGCATCGGCTGGAGGCCGCCGCCGCACCTCGGGGGAGTGGGAGGGACGGGGAAGACCTCAACTCGATATCTGACATTATCTGTGCCTCGGCTCCCCCCATTTGTATAACGAGGGTAGTGATTCTGATTTATCTGACGGGACATTTTGAGGCTCTCTTCAATACATTAATGTGTTAATGCACCTTGAGAGTCTTTGTTTTAAGGGATTAAACTAAGAATAAGAATAGAATCAACATCTTGTCAGATTCAAGACTTCTTCGTGTAAACTGTAATCACAGGCTTAGGTAATTACTGTGTTTCTTTTCCAAGTGTGGCAAAATAAGAGACAAATAAATAATTAGCATAGCCACACGTGACATTCTTCCAGCAATTAAAGCTTTTTCATACCCCTGTTGGAAACCAAAGCCTAACCATGGACCGCAGCACCTCACTAGCCACCGAAACCTCTTCTACACTCTCTTCTCATCCAAAACTAGAGTACAGAAGTCTCTGCACTCTCCAGTCCACAGCTTACAACTGCATATTACACCACACACAGTACGTACACTCAGCACCATCAGCTGTGTATCAGATGTGTCTCAGCCACAAGAGTTTCAACCTTCAGCTGTAAAGAGGCAAGACTGAGTATCTAGTACGAGAGTATAGTACAGTTTAGTAGATTAGAAACAGGGATAAGGCCATGGTGTGGCAACACACATGACTTTTTAGGTTTTCCACACCTAACAGCCAAGTCCAGAGCACATGTGCTCCGAGTAACTTTGTTTGTGCCAGAGAATCCAGTCCAAAACCCCCCACGTAGCCCATGCGTCAATGGTCCTTGGCCAGATTTGGTAGGGGGAAAAGCTTCCCCTCTGCAAATGAACTTAAGTCGAAGTCTGGCCTGGTGTTACCTTCTCCTGACACTCAGTATACTTTCCCCCTTGCGAACTGCATATTCATGTTACCTTCCTGGTGCCACTTCAGTACACCCTGTGTGATGTTCTGCATTTGTGCCATTCTTGCCAGCCAAACGCCAAGCCTCCTACCACTAATGCACTCTGACGAGCCAGCCATGGGGGAGAGACCGTGACTGCCATCCTGCTCACATTTAGCGCTCACCCTCCTGGCATTTTGAGCGTGCATGGATCCAGCTCCAAGCGCTTAACTGGGTTAGGTGAGCCCACCCTCTCCCGGTGGCAGTGATGGTGGTGTCTACTGGCTTTTGCAAGGAGCCCTGTCTGTATTTTGGATGCTTCAGGCTTTCTAGAAAAACTTGCTATAGGACATCTTCTGGTCTTGATTGTTTGTGGCAGGACTTTCTTTGGACTTCAATCCTGCACGCTATGAACACGTCTCATTTAAACACTTGGGGGAGGCAGCACCCCACTTGTAGGTGGCCAGAATGGATCAACTGCCATGAGAAGTGCAGCATCTTCAGGGGCCTCCTGAACTGCTCCAGAGTAGTTCGATCCTTCTCTCCTTGCCTTCTTTCAGTGATAAGGAAGGGATCTAGCTTTCCCTTAACCGTCATACTTGAATTACAGATTTGCACTGATTACGCTATCCTACCTGTTCCACTTGCTATTCCATTCTCAGGGCCAAAGCACCGCTTTCTGCATGGCTGCACCATTCAACAAGCAAAGGCAGCTTCTGCTCCCAGGAGGAGTCTTTCCAGACTTCATGAAATTCAAGAAAAAAAAACAAGTAAGAGTCACTGCTGTCAGTCCACTATCTGTATATTAGGAAGCATTTGAAGGAAATATGTTCTCCCTCCCCCCAGTTGTTTCCACCTAAACCCTTCACTAACATCATAGTGAAATTTTCCAGCTGGGAAATGAAAATTCATTTTCCCCCAGGGCAGCTCAGGTGATGACTGCTTAGCCACTAGCAAATTTTATTATACCGAGAGGTATTCTCCTTTTGTTTTCCATCAAACTGATTTTCCAGTTCTAGTCTGTGTCAGTCAATGCATTTGCTTCTCCATTTCTTGCTTGTCAGCTATGCTACGCTGTGCTTTATGTGAAGGTGCGAGAACCGTGAAGCAGAGCTGAGTGCTGCTGTCACCTGAAGGGACACAGACAAGGCAAAAACTCATGGAACTAAGACATGAAAATGCATGTGTTAAAATATTAAAAATCATCTGGGCTTTGGGTGTGCTTTCAGACTTTACGCTCATCTAGAGGCAACGATGCATTAAATTGGAAAGCTATTTTATTGAATAATATTGGTAAGGTTGTTTGCAAAAAAAAAAAATAAAGGTTGGGGGACTATTGAGCTCCACCGGTGGCACAAGTACAGTTCAGCCAATTCATTAACTCCCACTATCTTGGAATTTTTAACTGATCCAATACATACAGGTAAAGAGATGGATAAATGTTTTTCCCCCAGTTAAAACAAAGCCTAGACTTCACCCATGCATACTCCACTTGCATCATTCATAGCTGTGACACTGCAATCACAGATTGTATCACAAGTTTAGCCTGGAGAAAAGGAGGCTGAGGGGAGACCTCATCGCTCTCTACAGCTACCTGAAAGGAGGTTGTAGCGAGGTGGGGGTTGGTCTCTTCTCCCAAGTAACAAGCGATGGGACGAGAGGAAATGGCCTCAAGTTGCGCCAGGGGAGGTTTAGATTGGACATGAGGAAAAATTTCTGTAGTGAAAGAGTGGTTAAACATTGGACCAGGCTGCCCAGGGCAGTGGTGGAGTCCCCATCCCTGGAAGTATTTAAAAGACGAGTAGATGAGGCACTTAGGGACATGGTTTAGTGGGCATGGGGGTGTTGGGTTGACGGTTGGACTCGATGATCTTAGAGGTCTTTTCCAACCTCAATGATTCTATGATTCTAAGTAAAACAGAGACAAGCAGCCTGATTGGGGATGCTTATGTAAACCTGGGGGTCACAGGATCCCATTTCGCTCCCTCCAAGAAACCTGGGCGGGCATGTTCCTGTCTCTGTCAATTATCCCCCAGGAACAGGGACAGCCCTTCTGAACTGAAGGCCTAAACCGCTCCCTTCTGGGAAGAAATTAATTTAAACATTCAAAAGGATCAGCCTACACCCCTGCTAACACGAGGTCAGATCTCCTCTGCATTTCCTCCTACCTATCACTGCTTTGTCTGCACTAAGAGGGGCAAGGCTCAAGAGCAGAAGTGAGGATATGAGCATGGGGCAACCTAAGCTGGCAAGGAAAACCACGTATTAGCAGAGTACCACCACCTCCAAGCAGGTAACGGGGCTTGGTCAGGCAGTTTGGCAAGACTCAGCTCCACCCCACCCCCACCACCAGCTTCAAGCCAAAGATTGGGAATAAAGGGTCCCGTTGTGCTTGACCTTGTACAAGCACGTAACCTAATCAGTCACTTTTCATCCAGACAGGCATGTCAGACAGCACATACCATATCTACATCCCACGTGAAGAACCCAAGGGGGTAAATAATTTGCCCAGATCACCTAGAAAGCTGGGAGGAAGATAGGCGATTCAAGCCAGCTCTCCTAGACCTCTGCGTGGTGCTCCCGGCCCATCCTCCTCCCGCTGCACATGCCCAAGCCTATGCCTGGGGACTCAACTCTGAATACACCTCTCGGGGCTCAGCCCCACGCGCTGAAGAAGGGGCAGGTTACTCATAGGACTGCTGGCTGCTCTGCCATCTATTTGCCTTTTTATTATCTCTGAGGAGCTGAAAGCCTCCCAGAGCTAGGATTTTTCAGGACACTTCGTTTTCCTAGTGACCGTCTTAACAAAGGTAAAAGCCTCACCAGGGAGCATCCCTGAATACCGAGGACAAACAGCAGGCTTGCTCTGCCCACTCTGTGTGTAAGCATCTCTCAAGCTGCTGTTTTTTTCTTGGTACTGTCCAAATATTGACTGTGCTCAAGTGCCACTAAAATAACATTCCGTGCTTGTGCAATCACTTCAGGCTATGGAAGCTCTCTGAGAGAATAAACAGTTTGGTGGAGTGCTGCTTTTAAAAAAAAGCCACTGAGAAGAGTGTTATTGTCCCACAGTCAGTTTTAGAGCGGGACTTGAAGACGTGAAGCACAGGCTGGCCTACAAATAATCCTCGGTACCACGAAGGAAAGGAGGGAAGCAGGTGAGGAACCCCACAGCATTATAGCTTGGCATCTCAGAGGGGTTGAGCAGCCTGCACTGGGGCAGGGGACACCTGAGGAGGGCTAAATGTGAGTAGCTGGCTCCCTGGCAGGAGCAGCAGGATGGGGCCAGGACAGAAGAGGCCCCCAGAAGGGCAGGGTGTCGTACAGACTGTGCTCATGTGTCGTGCTGGAAAGAGTCTGGATTAGAGGGAGCACGAGGGGACAGGAGAAGAGGGAGCACGGAAACCAGATGCCCTCTCCGGGGGCTGCAGTCCCCTGCCCCCTCTGTGTCCAGCAACTCACGGCCAGTCTCCCAGGAAGGGAGAATTTCAGAGGCCAGAGCAAACCCAAAAGGCTGCAGGTTTCCAGAAACAAGTAACTTCTGATGCAATGAGCAGGGCTAGTGCCACCAAGACCACCCAAGCAACTTCTTCCCTGGTACCGGAGCAAATCTGATGCACAGTGTCCCAGGCTGCTGCATCTTTCAGAATATTTTTGTTAAGTAAAAGATGAGTTTTGAAGAAAACTCTAAAGCAAAGCATGAAATTCTGCTGCTCCTGAGGCTAGAGTCCTTCCCTCTGATGTAACAAGCAGTAGGAGAGGTGAAATGACATGGATAATGAGGAGCAGGAAGATAAATAATAAGGAATGGGAAAGTGAATGAGGGAAATAACTCTTACATTGTTAGAACAGTGCTAGTGGCAGCTTTATAGCAACTTATCATTTCTATTTAAAGCCTGGTTTGGGGGCTATAATCCCTCAGCTGTTTTCTGTACCATCTGGCTGAAATTTAGCATAAAATTTGTTATCTCAGAGGTAAATGAATTCTTTTCCCTTTATCAAAATTGCAGTATTTGGGCAAGGAAACCAAGATATAGAGACCCACATTCAGGAGCGTTTTGATCAGCTAAGGGCAATCTTCCCTTTAAAAATAGCTTGTTGAGATAATCTGGTCACGGGAACAATGTCTAATTCTTCCGCAGTGTTTTTCAACATTGTCTGTATATGCTCTGAAAGTCCCATGCGTGAAGCCTCAAAGCTAGATGCGCTGGAACAGCCCCCCAAGAAACTGCCAGGACAGTGCCGTACCCAGAAGGGCATCCCCACATTTCCCCCGAGCCGCATGCCAGGGCTCACAAGCAAAAGCCCCGTGATCCAAGCCCAAGTCTGGCCACTGTGGGAAAACAGCACGGCCAGGGCTTGGGGAGCTTCTGGAAAGAAGCGTGCCATAGGCACCTCTGCGCAAATTCACCAGCTCAAGGCTAATGAAGCCACGTGCAGTCTGGCACTGCATGCACGGCCTGCTCCTACCTTGCAGCCTCGGCTTTGCCCCAAGCTCGCTATGCGCCCCTGGTCCTGTCATTTCACCCCTCTCACCCCACTATACTCATTGCGTTGACTTTGGTCAAGTACTCAGGGATGCCCGCGAGGGAGAGCTCCGCTCCACTGCTGCCACGTGCTGCTGTACTTGCCAAGGGTGGGCAACGTACTCAAACATCACTTCTTGCTCCATTTCCAGGCCACCACACTCGGGAGACTGTGCACGCCCTGGAGGGAGCACAGGCTGGTTACGAGCAGCCCTGGGACACGACTCTCAGAAGTCAGTGGCTTCTCACATGCTCTTTCCCCATCTGTTAACCTGAATAAGGGCTTCATCCAGCCCTGGCCAACTAACAGGGACAGGAGTTACCATCTACCCATTTCCCCCACCAAGTGCATTAGCTCCCATTTCACAAGCTGATGCTATGGCTCCATTTCCATGTTTCACAGCTGAACATTTCTTTTTCCCTTAAACCCTAGACAGCTACTTTCTAATTCATTTTACATAAACCTGATTATTTCCATGCTCTGAGCTGCTTCACCCCACTATCATGTTCAGCCATCCTTTGACTTAAAGGTGTAGAGCTTTATCTGCTGAAAGAAGTCTCTACTTTCCAGTCTTGACTTCAATTATGCAGCAAATAATACAGCTCAGTGGAGGAAGGTTGTTGGAATCATTTGTATCTTTTATACAAACTGATAATAAAAATTTAGCTCCTTGATGTATTTTTCTCCCTTAAACCGTAGTTATGTTTCCTTGAATAGATAAATGCAAGATAAAATCAATTACAGCATAATTTCTCCCAGGATGAATAACCTTTAAATCAGCTCTGATCTCAAAACATTATGAGATCACATACTGTCCATTACATTGTTGAAATTGGGGCTACGGCAGTGCCTAGAGTTGTCAGTATGAATATCAAATTATTTATGTTCCTCTTTGCATCCTTGAATACCAAATAAGCTCAGGAACACTGACAGCAAGAAGCCCTATTTAAACACTGATTTTTAGCGGAGCCAAGAGGTGCTTGCTTGACAGCTCTTGAAATCGCAGTGCACTATTAATCATAGAGATGCGCAGCAGCACTACAAGCTCCCACTCTGCTGCCACCTTGCCGAGAGTTTCCCCTCCTCTTGGGGAACAGTTCAGAACTGAAAGCTCAGTTAAGTCTTCCACTCGGCTGACTGCATTGCTGCTGCTCGGAGCTGGTGCCAAAATAAAAGGGGAGCCACGGTAACATTTTGAGCAGGTACTTTGGGTGAGCTGTTAATCAGGAGCAGTCCTGAGGCGCATGCCTTTCCCCATCACCCCAGCCACAAGATTTATGAGTTCTCTACCTCCTGTTCCACTTTACAAGCCTGAATATTTAACACAGCTATTGTCTGCTTTTGGGGGATGCTTTTGTCAAAACAGTATTCCGTATAAAAGCAACGTGCCTTAATGTAATCCCCCTCCAAGGTTAGCAGTGCCACACGCTGGAGTTTGAGTGCTCGAGGAGAGCAGCAATGACTCTATGCACCATCTAAACACACTGTGCTCTATGCCATGAGATTTCCTTCCTGCAAATCAAGTTAACCCTACGTTAAATGTGACAAAGCTTGAGATGGTCCAACTTGCTGAGACCAAACAATCCAATGTGATTTTAAGTGCAGACTTGGGAGAGGGAGGGGAATTATTTTTCTTTTTAAGCAAAAGGGTAAGTCCAGCTTCATTTGGGAAACAAATGGAGAAGGGTCTTGCATAAGCTAGAAACCTGCCTGGTCACGTTCTGCAAATCAACCTCTGTACAGGTGGTTTGAGACCTCTCTTCTGAAAAGCCACCATCCAACAGATACAGTTAAAAAAAAAAAAATCTAAAGCCATTTGAACTAGGGCCTGGGGGATAAAATTCTATATCAAAACAATAGGTGTGCTTAGGAATGGTCTTAGTTTAAAGAAGAGGAAGTTGAATAGTTTATTTCACATCAGAAAAGGCAAACCAAACAATGAACCTATGGTGGACTTGTTTTAGTGGGATGGATGAGGGGAGGATGAAGTAGTTTTTGATTCACCCCAGATAAAATCCCCTTGGCCAGCCATCTAACTATTCAGTTTGGGCAGTGAGTGGCAAACAAAACTGAATTACTAATACAACCCTACCAACAAGCTGTAGGACACACTGGAGCTTTAGAAAGCAGCTTTTTAGCTCTCTAGCAGTCGTTTTCTTTCCTAATTTTTAAGGCCATCAGCATGTCAAGCAGAAAATTCAGTCAGCTGCAGAGAGCTGTAATTACCAAGACTGTTTACAAGAAGCTTTGATGGCAACAAGCCTCTTGTGCAGGAACAAGTTTACCATTGAAACAATTTCAGTGTCAAAGCCTTCAACTCAAGTGCTTGTTACTACCTAATGAAACGATGGGGGCAGAGCAAAAGGTGCTGTTAGAGCTGCTTCAGGCAAATAAGCATGAAAGAGAGAAGCCTTCAGCAAGGAGCACGGATCACCAGCTTCTCCAAACCTCACGGGAGCCGGAAGCACTGGCAGCGAGATGAGCACCCAGGTCCGTGCTTCCCGATGTCGGCAGCGTTCCCCGGGCGGCGAGCAGGCAGCCGGCCCCAAGAGCTCCCTTGAGTTCAGAGGCCAAAAGCTACGCTGAGCTTGTCAGCATCCGACCTCAGTGAAGACTGTTGTACATTATGCAAGGCACGGAGAGGGAAAAAAGTAACGGCTGGGCAAAGCAAGGGTTGGTGCATACACAAAAGGCTGCGAGGGGGAACGGGGAAGCGCAGGAGTCTGCTGGGAGGAAATGGTGCTTTGTTTAATGCCCAGACAACAGGTGAAGTGATTGTTTGACAGAAGCGCCTGGAACCTCCTATTCCTGGTTTTGTTGTAGTTTGCATTTTCTTTTGTTAAATACTTTACGACAGAAATAACCTCCTGGGAATTCAGCACAACTCAGGGCCAGGCAGTGTATTTGAATGAATAAGGTTGTCCTACATTCAGCGGCCTTAGATCCCCACTAGGTATTTTTTTTTAAAGACACAACCTAGACTTGAATTAAAATGCAAACACCCCACCCAGCTGAGAAAACAGTGGAGCCACCGTGCCTGGGGAGGCTGCGCCGCCCCACGGTCTCGGAGAGCACCGAGCAGCAGCTCTCCTCTCCTCATCCTCTCGAGGGCCCTAGACAAGTACCAGACAAGGCTGTTCTTCACTCAGTACCAGGCAGCCTTCTGCAAGCCACTTGCAATCTGCTTTCTATCTCCTAAAACACAGAGCTACCTCCAAAATCAAAGTCTTAGGATTTAATTCAATACATGCATCTGATGCCACTTACGGGGGGAATACGGGGTGCTCTCGGATGAGAAGCTGCTTTCCCCAAAGCAGGAGCTGAACTTGACAGTACAAAAAGCTCCTGTTGGTCACAAACCAGCAACGGGCTCACATTTATCACTGGGCTTT
Organism: Aptenodytes patagonicus; assembly: GCF_965638725.1. Taxonomy (NCBI): domain Eukaryota; kingdom Metazoa; phylum Chordata; class Aves; order Sphenisciformes; family Spheniscidae; genus Aptenodytes; species Aptenodytes patagonicus. Next base: position 4,505,318 of record NC_134963.1, read on the forward strand.
AGTGGCCCCATTTGACAAGCCTCTGCTAAGCGACTCCACAAATCACATTATGTTTATCTGCCTTTGTTTTCGTCCGGCCAAGGCAAGTCACTTTGTAAAAACAACAGCTGTTAGTCACAACCTTCCAGTCCCAGGGAGTCAGCATAACTTATGAAATAAGACTGCCGGGTGTGATTTACCAAAGAGGGAAAAACATTTAAATTTACTTGACATAACCAACAATAATCATTCTCTCCGTCTGAATTTTATTAATATCTGTGCATTGCTGGTGATGATGTATGAAGGAGACAGAAGATGCTTCAAAGCTGGGAAACGAGGCTGGCCCTCTGGGGCTGAGTAAGTATCTGTGTCAGAGAAGCACACACGTACAACAGAAGGTGTCATTTTTATGGCGCAGTGAAGACTTCGTGACAGAAAGCAGAATTATTGTGGCAGTAATCTTTCTGAAGACACTCTCAGGTGGGGAGGAGAAGGGAGAGGTCTTCTGATTAGATGGAGTTGTTCAGCAGCTGAACCTGGGAGTATTTTACAGTGAAAATACATTCGGTAGGTACCGCCTGCACATTCTGTAAAAGTCATTTTGCTCTAGGTCAGCCATAGGAACCCAAACACGTTTTCGCAGTGAGAGGCAGCATTGCTCAAGGCATACGGAGACGGCACAGGGACCAGGCATACACCCTTACCCTGGAGCAGCTCTGGACCATCTGCTGCCGGGGACAGTAATTTTGTACCTTAGCCTCAGTTTTCCTTCATTTTAAAGAGGGCAAACAATCAGCTTTTATGCTATTTAATGAACTTGTTCAGAGTTTTAAAGCACCTAATACAAGTGTTTCTGGCTAGCAGAAATTGAAACTCAGACTAGGCTGAGCGTGACACAAGGCCACAACCCTGGAGATACAAGAGTCCACAGTAAAGGCAAAGCCTGGTCTCGGATAGCGCATCTGCTGTCCCTTCGCTGTGGCAGAGCTCTCACACTGCCGAGAGGGGGCTGAGCGTGAGCAAGGCTGGGAATCAGTAGTGGGTCACATCAGCCAAATCAAAACTCTCCTGACCTTGGGGGGACTGAGCCAAAGTAGCCCCACGTAGCTCTGCCTTATTTGCACAAGTGATCCCACGTGGCCGGGCACAGGCTGTGTTCAGAGGGCAGCGGGCAGGCACAGACCCAGACCGATATTCAGTGTTTAATGCTCTCCCTGGTCACCTCCACAGTTCAGATGTGCAGCTCTGGCTGCTCCATTTTCAGCTTGAGAGCACGGCAGCTCACGCCAGGCAAAGTGGCAGTCTCTGAACAGAGGATGTTTTCTGCCTGTCTAATTATAAGGCTTTTGCATCTTTGGCTGGCTGAACATTATATAGACACTCTTTGGTATAAAGTTGGAGACCAAACTGAAGCAGGGTCAGAGTTGGCAGACCCATACCCCTGCCTGCCCTCCATGGTATCTGTTTTCCCCTGAGAAGGTCAGTCCTGTGATTAAGACTTCACAGGGAGATCCAGATTCTTCCTGAAGCCACAGAAAAGTGACTTCCACTGACATCTGCCAACTTGTCAAAGACCTTTAAATCCTGCAGAGGAGGAAAACATGATCAAAACCCCTTTCTTCTCTCTGTGCTTTGTTTTGTTATTAAAAGCAGCAGGGGAGCTGCCTGCCTCCCCTCAAGCTTTCCTACTTCTGCAACAACATCTCTGGGAAAAGCTTTCCTCCCATGCATACCCCTAACCATCCACCAGCATCCTTTCCAAGGAGGTGGCTTCTGGGTACAGCAGTCATGCTAGACTAGAACAGCGTGAGCCAGGGCTGCCCAAGGACTCTACAAGTGCATCCACTGCCTGAACCTTCAGAGATCCCTAAAGACTAAACAAAAAATAAATAACAGAGCAATAAAACCAGAATCAACCCTAAAGCGTTCACCTGCTGCGTGGAATCTCTCCAGAAACTTACTCTGTCATTCTCGCCACTTGCTACACATTAGAGAGTTTCAAAACCTCCAGTTTTACAAAAACGGAACTTTCCCAAAAAGCTGTTGTTTTATTCAAAGTTTTGGTTCGAGGCAGGCATTTTTCATTCACAAAGATTTTAAATGCAAGCCAAACCAGGTGCAAGGCAGCACTTACTGAGGAAGCTTCATCAAGGAGAATTATACCTTTAGACAAACCGTCGCTTTACTTCTATTACCTAATGCACCACATGTGATTTAAGAAAGACAGTGTGGAACTTCCAGTACAGAAATTAATCTACTTTATGATAGCAGATTGCTCTACGATTCTTTTCAGAAAGCACTTGCACAATAATTAAGCTAATACCTACATGATCAACAACACACCATCTATTTTAGCCATAAAGTTGTTTCTCCTTTAACTGCCAGTATTTTCCATTTTCACTTTGCAACTATTTATAACATAAAATGAAACTAAACCCCAGTATACACACACAGACTTGCGGCAACAAACTGTAGAACAGAGCTTTCAGCAGGAGATTGACCTTGGGGATTTGAGGGACTAAGTATTTGAATCTTCCCTTTGTCTTGATTAATAAATGCAACAGAATCATCCTCCAGAAGCAGCTCTCCCTCTACACCTACAGCGCTCTGCTACTAAGTTTTTCCAAGTTTTCTGCTTTTGTGAGTGAGGAAAGAGGGAACCCCACTATGCTTGCTGCACGTTCAGGTTAAGGCTTCCCTTTGATAGCCTGAGCAGTGAGGCTGATAGCAAAATTTGGTAGTTATCGTACATGATGATAAAAGTCATTGCCCAACTAAATAAGTGATAGTAAACATCCATAAAAGTCATATGCAAGACTTAGGGAAAACTCTGCAAGTTTACCAAAACACCACATTAATGGCACAAGGCAGTTTTGTAGTTGTACTCCTCAAGTCAGGAAAAAAAGGCTTCTCTATTTCCAAGTAAAATCTGGAAGTGATGGGTGATTTAGGACTCTAATTTCTGCTTGCAAGAGTGATTGAAACCATATTCTAATAATACTTCATATACAACAATAAGGACAGAGCAAGATTTCTGAATCATTCCTGGGTAAACTACGGAATTTTAAAATATTTCTTAAAAGTGTCAAGTTTTTTTGCTACATGGTCTCCTGGATCACTTTATATTATTACCTCATCTCTTACATGATGCATGGCTTTTTCCTGGAATTAACAGATCTTGTACGTGCACTGCAGATGCACGTAGCATATGCCACCCTTTGAGCTCGGTTGAGTTAAGCACGCGTGTAACAGGGCACTAGAAGGAGATAGGTTTTATTTACACGGCTGTAAGCTTTCTGAACACAGCAGAGACGGAGAGTTATGACCCTGTGTGAAAGTAATTATAGGCAGTGTCCAGGGCAGAGGTATACAGAAGAGACCGACACAGCGACAAGGACGATTGAACAGACCCTGGTGAGAGCAGAAGGAAGGAGACAGACAAATGTATCAGTGCTCAGGTCCCAGCCTTCATGTTCCATTATCTACAGGCACTGGCTGAATAATCCTGCCTACAATGAGGCCCTTTGAAACGCCCCAAGAGATGCCGCGGACAAGATCAAACGAAGAGCTGAGTATGGGGATAGAGTGGCATAATGAGCTTCAAATGGTGACCGAACATCACAAGAACTGTCACCGAGGCTGGAACTCAAAGGGCACGTTTCATGGGAGATGCGTCAGGGAGGCTGCAGATGGCACTGGTGGGACATCTACCCAAATGGCATTCAGGATCGGAATTTTTTGGCCAACATCTATATTCAAAAACCAAATCCCAGAAGTTTTTAATGGAAGAAAGAGAATAAAAATGTAAAATTCTTCACAGCAGAGTCAGGAAAAAGGAGAAAAGATACCCTAGCAGCTGGGGCAGAGATCAGATGATGGACATACGTGAAGTCATGAAGAGGAAACACAACCAAGGAGTATCAGAAGTGGCAATCAAACTTCAGAAGACTGATCACAATTCAGTCTCCCTGAAAAGGTCATGGTATTTCTTCTACACTAGTTTCCCCCCTCGCCCCTAGTTCTAATTTGCTGCTTCTTCAGATCTTCCCTTACCTTCCTCTGTAACACAGCATCTCACTTGGCTTTTTCCAGGGTTTGTTTTGTATGGACCAGGAAGGCTTGAATGCTGCTGGAGTACTCAAATGAAAAAGCCCACTCAGATACTTGGATTATTTGTAGAAAAATCATTGCACACAGTTCAGAATACACAGTCACATATGCTCTTAAAAAAAATAAAACGTAAATCCATCCATTAGACCAAACGGATGTTTAAGAAGGACTAAGTAGCTGTGAACCTGCAGGGAAGTCATGGGTCATCAGTGACACGGTTAAAGCTTCAGCTGTACTGACAGAGTGGAACGCTCTGCCTTCGATCACTTTTGCCCTTCTACCAAGCAGAAAACTGGTGAAAGCTCATGCTCTTCTTTAGCCTAAAGCTGGCAAGTCCTTGATAACCAGGGTGTGTTTTTACCATTACTTCAGGTTGTAAGTTGTACTTCAGCCTGCTCAAAATTGAGCAGAAAGAACTAACTGGGGAAGGAACTGTTTCTACCTTACTCCTCCAGCTCATGAGCATCCAGATATAATTGATATCAGCATTACTTCCATGGTGCCTGAGGACAGCTTCTTCTCCTCAAGGACCATAGAAGAGCTCCCTACACCCAAAGCTTTACCAGAGGTGGCAGACCTATCCCAGATCCACTCAAAAACGCAGCAAGAGAAGCTAACACAAGCCGCTCCAATAAGGTGGCACATTGCAGCTTTGATGACTCTGCAATCCATTAAGAGCTTAGTAAGTTGTGGGAAGTGCATAAGCATAAAGGGAACCCCGAGGTGTGCAATCAGAGGCAGGCTCCCTGACGAATTAAAAGAAAATGAGATCTACACTTCTACAGTGGCTTGGAGAGCAGCCAGGGATTCCCAGAGACTCAGCCATGACAGGATCCTCCCATTAGCAAGTGGGCTCTCTTGCAAGCTGGGGGAGGCATTTCAGTCTGCTGGGGCTCTTCAGTGCTGCCTCTTAGCACTCCTGAGAGGGCAGAGGATGGATTTGTGTTCAGGCATGTGTTTATATGTATGCGTTTAGGCTGTTCATAGGGAAAACAGAGAGGAGAATTATACACCCTAAGAAGAAAACTGTAGCAGCGCTAGAAGCAAATCCTAGTCCAAGGCTGTTCCCCACTCACTAGTACACAAGACCATCTTATCCTTGGTATAATCCAAGGCAGAAATCTGGACTCTGGCAGCATTTAGCTAAACCAAGCCGAGATAAGGGGGAAAAAAAAAAAAAAAAAAAAATTTGAAGTTCACAGACCCACATTAACTTTGCAATAGGCTGAATTGGTTGCTTGGATGGATTACCCCTCTTGGGATTCTTCAGTGTGTGTGCCTGGATCTGGAGAGGATTTCCAGAATCATAATTGGGAACTTAATGCCTTTTCTGGCTTAAGCAAACCTCCTTTGTCCTTCAGAGGTCCCAGCCTCACCAGCTACTCATTTAGATGAGCCATTTGACCTGTCTTTACTCCATAATCAAGAGCAGCGTATGGGAATTATACATATCTGTATCTGAGCAATACTGAGTCTGAGGCCACTTGTTGTTGTTTTGTTTTCTTAAATTCATCCTCAGAAGAATGGTTTCCAGATAGGAAAATTAAGGCATGCCAACATCATAGCAATGGGATTATTTCCCCAAGTGCTGAAGGAAAGAAAAAAGGAAAAGAAAAAAGAAAAATATGAGAATTGTTAATATTTGGGCTTAAGCACAATGGAAGCATCTGCTGGTAAATGATGAGGGAAAGAAGTGCAGATTTGGCAGTTTCTGCGTTGTAAATACTGCACGGCTGTGCTCACCCAAGTGGCCGAAGATGAGCTCTGGATGGACTTCACAGTTCCTTTATTGGCTTGATATGGAAAGATTAACTTATTCCCCTTAACTACAACTCTGCTTGATGCTGAAGGGGAAAAAGAAAGATTTTATTGTACTTGCAAAGCAAAAGTAATTCTGTTCCACTGCTCACAAACTTTATGTGCTTTTAGCTTAAGGAAAGTCTGCGTGAATGGACCATAATGCAAAAAAGGAAAGGAATAACAATGTGGGGGGGTTTTGCTGAGGGAGGGAAAAGGCATCTGTGTTAGAAATTTTTATTGCTTACTCTGCAAGATGGCAGGTGAAAGGATCAGTTACTCCCGGAGCATTCCCCAGGAAAACATTTGGTATGAAAGTTGGTACTGCATCTCCTAGATTGCTCACAGCTATCGATCAAGGAGGGGAACTGATGCTCTGCTGCTGAGTGGGGTATGCGTCCTTCACATTCTGATCTCTACTGTCACACTGATACAGTCATGCCCTAGCCACCACTTCAGGCTCTGCTCCATTGCATGTTTAAAACACAGCAATAGGAGTTTTTGTATGGAATTCTATGCACGATATCCAATCCCCATTTCCCAAGCACTACATAATGTTTTCCTTTAACTGCTTACCTTCAGTACTGCCCTCGCAGGACGGTACAGAGCTGCCTTTGTCACTGCCAGGAGTGCTCACAGTGCGGCAAGGTACAACACAGCTGTGCACTATTCATTCAAATACTCGGGGGAGTACAAGAGGGAGGAGGTACCTTGCAGCCTCCTCTTCTGCTATAGTTAAAGTTCCCTTAGGTCACGCTTACAGGAGGAAGCGCAAGCAGAGCAGGGCAAGCGGGGTGCTCTTCTGGGAAGGGACTTGAGCAGCCTGGGAGAAGAGAGGAAGAAGGTGGGGGGTGGCATATCCTCAGCATTGATTTACTTTGCTACAGCTTTATCTGTGGATAGAAATATGATTGAAGAGACCCAATTTACAGTGAGGTAATCATGCAGGAAAGCCTATGCCACAACATAAGTGTGAGGAGCAGCAGCATAGTAACCCTGGGGCAACAGGACCCACATGGCCACCAGTAACTCACTGAGGACGTCACAGGCTGTTGAGTCCCAGCCCTGCATCTCTCCTTGTTTACGACTGATGTTCTCAGTCAGGTACGGACACACAGAGAGCCCATAGCCTGAGAACTGTTGCTCTCATAAAACTATTTGCACTCTGCAGACATCATTAGCAACTAACATAAGCTTTTCTGATGTTCTTCACATCAAACAGTGATACAGAAAGCAGAGAGAACAGTTCTACAGGTTTCTCCCTCCCTGCCCCCTTCTTAAAAGTAATTTTTCTACTGACAAGACACATTGTGCAGTTGGTAATGTTTTCTTGTTCCTAAAAGCAGCAGCTCCACCTTAGGTATGAGACATCTCCGTCATAATTACACTTTTCATCTTCATTTTTAAACTGTTATTCATTCAGAAAAAACACTCCATTTCTGCCCCCACACACTCAATTATTCCAGGAGGTCCTGAAGCTAGTATGCCCGTCACATTCAAGGTGCAGCTATAAATATTGACAAAACTATATCTGTATTTGCAGACAGGAATTCCACTGCAGTGGAACTGTGTTATCCAGGGGCAGATCCCACTCCCCAAGAGATACATAGCGATGCTAGAATTGTGCAACAAATCCCCAAGTCTCTCAAGAGAGCTTGCAAATCACTGAGATAAGTGTTCCAGCAGTGACTTCTTGTTTGCTGACACCTCCCACCCCCATTTTCCTGGATCACAGACCCCTTTTTAGGCATAAGGATGTAGCTGCTTACAGAACCTTAGGCTGTATTGATTATACGGAACTCCATCAGCTCTAGATCTGCATGTGCATAAACTATTGCCCAACAGATTAGGAGCAAGCAGATAGGACTCCAAAACATGTAGCATGCCATACTTTGAGTGCCATCTTCTGGCAGATAGTACTGCATGCCTGCATTTGTATACAGAGCAGTCTTACAATGCTGATTACGTCTTGACACGGGTTAAGCAGCTAATCACCTCTTGCAATCTTGGCCAAGATTTCTGCCTAGGTAGTTTCCCTTTACTATATCAGCTTAGCACTTAACGTTCCTGAGAAATTTCTTCTTGGCTATTTAGGAATACACCAGCTCCTGGTCTTCCCCACTAACAGCCTGCCTCTTTCTTATAATAGATGCATTAGAATTTTTCTTCATAAACATCATAATGACAAAACCTCTGGATGGAAGCCCAGGACAGACAGTGCCTAGTCCTAAGGGGCACTGCACAATGCCAAATGAGTCCGGCTCTTTTGCCTTGAAGATTTTCTGCCAGGTAATTGCTAACATTTCTGCTAGATGGAGAGCTCAAAGAGACGAGCTAAAGGATCAAGATTTTCTGGAGCTGAATTTTACTGACTCGGAACTGGGTACTCGACATGATTTTAACCATTTTCTACTAGATCACGTCCTTGAATCCAGGAACATCAAGTTCCCATTTAAACCAAAGGATTCAGGCACTTGCAAGTGAAAGACTGCACATCTAAAATAGCCCTTGCTCTTCTGTAGCGTTCAGCAGCATTCCTAATGCACCCAAATTTTGACTAACAGCCCAAGGCTGGAGAGAGGCATTTTCTACAGCTCCACATTAACGAGGGATCTGCAAAAGCCTTCAAATTGCATTTTTAACCATTGTGTCACCAGTATCTGAGGCAGATTCAGGAATTTCCAATTCTTGCAGATTAGCAATGCTGCCTGGAACTGAACTAATTAAACTTGTCTAATTAAGCCACGGGGCTCTGATGGGAAATTGCTAGCAAGCATATTTGCAGGCCTTTTTAGAACCAAAATCGCATCAAGCCTTGTTCAACCATCCATTTTCATTTAAAGATACAAATGCAGCTGCTTCTGTGCCACCTCTGTGTGACTGCTTTTCCCTGGGGCCATTCCTGCATTACCTGTAAGCGAATTCCTGCTTTCCAATAAAGGCTCTGTTTTGAAATTCATGATTATTTTGGTTGTCATTTTGACCTTCCTACTAAAGGGCCATAGATTTGTTTCTGAATGTAGTGTTCACTATGCCAGCTTAGTGCAATGAAATTCCCTAGTCCACACAGACAAAGTTGACAAATTTGCAGACAGAATTCAAAGTGAATTTTTTCTAAAGAGCAAGACGATTTGTTCCAATAACTCCAAAATACGAGTTATGACGTTACCTGTATTACTTTCCTAATTCAAGGCGGGAAACAACTGTTGTTAGAAAGATGCTTGATGAGAGAAGAGACAAATGGGCTAATTAGGTTAATACTTTTTCTTAAAATGACTTCTCAGCATATGGAGATTTTTATGTCCATTACTTCAGCTAGAAGGCTGACATCAAGCTTTCTGGCTGGCCTCCCTCCCCCTCTCTGCCGTCATGCTGCTATCAGAGTATTTCCGAAAGAACATATGCTTACTGCTAACTGAGCAGGTTTTGTGAAGTAAAAAGGTCATTTATTATTGCCTTTGCTGTGCCATGGAAGGATCATGCTGGCAATGCAGGATACTGCTTCACACAGACACCCGTCTAGAAGCAGGGGAGGTGGGGAATAGCCACCTTATCTCTCCTCAAACTTCTCCAAGCATTATCGTGATACCTCAAGACACCACAGGGCGTGATGGTCGCTGGCTCTCCTCCCTCCCCATATACACCCCTTTCTGCTACAAATGTAGTAGTACAGATCGGCATTCGTGTGTTTAGTAGCAGTACCCTAGAAGGAAACACCAGACTGTGAAATTCCCCCTTCCTCAGCCACCGAGAGGTCTAAAGAGAAACAGGGTTGCCTGCAACTCAATCACTGTCTCCAGAGCAAGTCTGCTGGAAGATTCAGCAGTACTGAAGGTAAAAGAGCAGGACTGGGTGAAGAGAACAAGACCCAAAAAGGCCACGCATTTGCTGCAGATGCTGATAATTTCATGCAAGATATACACGCAAATCAATTTTCTGCATTTGTCTGCACTGAGGTACATCCCTGGGAAGCGTTTAATTTAATGTCCCATTTGCACCTACTTCCCATGTGCTTATGCCCTTCACCAGCTGAAGGACTGTACTGGCCAAAGCACTGGTTTATATCATCAACTGAAAGGACTTGGCTTCTCCATATGTTTTTCCAATGAGACCAACACAGAGCAATTCCTCTTAGTATCAGCCCTATCATTGAATTTGATTACCTGCTGGTTTAATTTGGTGAATTGTTAATTTGAATCCACTGATTTATGGATTCAGTTTTAATAGCAGCCTTTGATTGCTGCACTATTCCATTCTGTTAGTTTAGTGAAACTGTACTAGATTAGCTTAACAATATGCCTGTTTCATTTTATATTTATTTGCTCATCTTTTTAATAAAACCTGTAAGTACATAGGACTGGTTATTTTATCAAAGCATAACCTGGTTCATAAATCCAAAGCTAAGGGCAATTTAAACTAGTGTATTAAAAATACTGAACTAAAATAAGACACGACAAAAGCTGGGAAGACGTACAGGCCTTCTCTCCTCCTTCTGCTCTTTCCACACATACTTTCCCTTTCTCCTCCCCACCACTCCCCAGTAGCTTAATCAAATGGGAACATAACTTGCTACAGGTCCACACAATATATGTCAACCTGCTTAGAGACCAGATGAATGCAGGAATATTTAAATACTGTGCAGCTGGCCATGGCCTACATGTGGAGCTCCCATGCGGTTGCCTTGGCCCCGTAGGTCCCACAGGTCCCACATTGCAGAAGCTGCAGCAGCAGGAAGCGCTCCCCATGGCAATCCTTGGGTCACTGAAAAACCGTGGGACATGCCCACACTTGCTCTGGTGAACAGAATGGCATTAAGAGGCGGCACTGGACATCTGCATCTTTAGCCTTGCGCTTCCAGATACCTCAGCTTAACTGGACTAGATTTTTTTGCCCAGCTTGTTCCCATTGTAGGTGGAGGGGGCGGGAAGACTTGGCGGGGGGGCGGAATCCTCTGTGTCTTTAGCCTTATCTAAACAGAAGAAATGTGTTTTGATCTGCTCCTTCTACAGCTAGCAGCTGAATAAATACGAGCCCTACTACAGCAATTACTTCATGGACAGATGATGCTACCGGAAGGACTGCCAGGAAGGAACCCGAAACATGGAGGGCTCTCCAAAAGCCTGTATTACAAGAGGTCTGTCCCCACAGACCTGTGCAAACATGGAGCTCTGCGAAACTTAATGGGAAATGCTACACTTCGTCACCATTCATTGCTATGACGAATCACAGCACTCCCTCACAATCGCACATTATCACAGGTGATAATTCACTCCAGCCATTTCTACAGAGTGACGCACTCGTAATTCTTATATAAATGTTTAATTCCTTCCTACTTGAGATGAGCTGGATATCTCATTAGCACATGTCTAGGAATCTTCCCTTCAGCCACAAGTGCCAGGCCAATGCCAGCTTGTATCACCAGAGTCACCAGGCAGGAACCAGGGCAGCCTCGTGGGGAGCCGAAGTCAGAGCACAGACACCCAGGTTCCCTTATCTCCTCAGAGCCACGTGCAACTCACGCAGCAACGAAACCCTCACTTGCACGTACCCGACTGTAGCTACCTGGGTCCCATTGGCACTACCCGAGGGAAAGTGCAGGTCTGCAAATAACACTGCAGAGTTCTGGTAGTCACAGGTAGAGCCATGGAGAACAGCACTCCCTGTATGAGGGAAGACGTCTGGATTTATAACAGTTGTTTCTTCCCAGTTGGGAACAAATCCCTTTTGCTCTGCCACTTGGGAGAAACTTCCATTTTAGTCTGCTTGGTGGGTTTCCAAAAAGCCCTGAGGTTGTCAAGTTATCTGACCCACTCATTTCCCTCTTCCCCCAACATAATCTTGCATTTTATTTTTGTAATAGTAGGCTTTAAAGTAGTAAGACACAATGCCCTACAAAGCAGAGAAGATATTCTTGGAGCGCTTTAAAAAAAACTGCGTGAAACTCATGCCATGCTGATGGATGTGGTATGACGAACCTAGAAGCACGATGGAGAAAGTAAATGGCAGATCCCAAAACGCAGGGGTGGAGTGGAAGAATGAGAAATAGTGACTTGATTTGCCAAAGTGTTTGTGTTAAAGAATATTAATCTTTTCAGACAATCCATGAAGAGGCCCTGTAGCAAAATCATATTAAATTAATAGAGTTGCATCATTATAGTAACCTCAGCTCAGTTTTATAAGATGTATAGTGTCATCATAACCAAAGAAGAGTCCCCAGGTAATTCTGCTCCTATAGCAATTGCTACTAAATGACACTGAAGTGACAATCGTTAGCTACACAGCATTGTGGGTGCCCGTCTCGAATGGGGCTTTCTGCCTGCAGTGCAGCTGTCCAGCTGGAGCCTCATAAGCTGCACAATTCGGTTTGGGAACCAAAGTCTTCCCCGTCATCAGAAAACATACAATTATGACCTGCCCCTAGAATAAATCACTATCACATACAGCCAGATTATCAATTATATGGACAGCCCTTACCAACAGTACTGTTCATCATACAGTTCCTCAGGTGTTAGCATAGATTGTCAGAGCGGAGGCTCTGGAACCTGCTGTGCTGCTCCCACTCCATGTAATGAGAGCCAGGCAACGTCGTCATCCTAAGCCTCAGGGGGGTTGCGCAGATCTTACCCCCAAACCAGGAAAATTATCACTCCAAACCAGGAAAGACCACAACAGTCAGGGAAATCATACATACATTACAGAAAGCAAACTAAGAAAGCAATCCTAGCCTTCATACAATTTAAGTCTTTATCTTTCCTCTCACGGGACTTTGCTCTCATTCTTCAGTTCTGCAACATAAACTGTCCATGTCTTTTTCCACCTTCCCTCACCCCACAGTCCACAGGAGGTCTGAATAACATGAATTTGTGCCAGTGGCTTTTCATTAGTATTGCTGAAAGTTAAATCAGCAATCTCAGGAAGCTAGACAGCAGCTTAAAATATCCAACAGTGAAAGAAACAAGCAGTGAATGAACAGAGTTTGATATGGCCAACGGCAGAACAGGCATTTCTCAGCCAGGTGCCTCTTCCACTAGGCCATGTGTGAGACAGTCGCAAAACTACCAAAAGCCTTCTGTAAGATTTCCCTCCTATCCTGCATTTGTAGCCAGACAGAAGTGCCTAGATAATTATGGTGCTGCAATCTGTTTATGAGAATTCCAATCTAAATTGTGGCTTCCAGGAATTCGGTTGCTACTCATGTTATTTGAATTCAGGGGATCAAATTTGACCCTTGCAGTTATCTTGCAGCACAAAGCTCAGAAGGGCTGAGAAGCTACTCCCCCAGTCAGAGCACAGAGGTACTTCAGTGTCCCCCGCACTCACCACCCTAAATAGCCATAGAGCATGCTGGAAACTGGCTACCTGAAAAACCTTCAGATGCAGGCTTGAGGGGAAAATAGAGGAGGGAAAAAAAAAAAAAGAAGTTACCAACTATCTCTAAACATGCTGTTGCACCTCCAGGAAGACGCACAATTGGCTGCAACGTGCCTGATGATAGTGCAGAAAGCAACCCCTCCAGCAGCCAAGGGGATGATTAGTACAGGGTGTCTTTGCAATTTGATATGGCTCAGCTGAACATCAGACATATTGTCTCCAAGATGCTCATGGCTGGCTTTGACATCGTCACTTCACACAAAGAGTTTTAATCCCTCCCTAGCATAAGCATAAAAAGAATGGGTCTGAGTTTGTCCAAAATAAGTAATCAAGAGGGAGAGTTATTTGGTAATTTGCATCATTATCTCTGTCTGCTGCTGCATCTTTGCTGACAGCTTATTTTTAAGCACTGAAATCCAGCTTAGGAGTCTTTCAAAACAGAGCAACACTCTTGCTGCTATGGCTACTTGGTCTTGGAGCTTGGCAAGAAGGAAAGAAGAAATTTATGTGCAAGCATTGGGGGTCACTGTCCTATTTCCAACCCAGCAAGCTGGGTGTAGCACCATGAACTAACTGCATCCCTGCTTTCCAAAAGTGAGAGCCTTTTTTAGGTCATCTTTCAAATTTAATCAACGTCAAAGTATTTCTAGAAGCTGAGGGCAAGTCAGCATGCTCACTAGTTGAAGGAATATGGATTTCCTAGCAGTTGAGCCGTATCAGGATTCAGGGTCCAGCATCCGATCCAGGATGTACCATGTTGACTTTGCACTATGGGGTGTTCCCACGCACATGTACCAGGCAAATTACACCTTATTCCCTTAGCAGTGGCCTTCCCCTTGCCAAAGAGAAAGCATGATCAACACACAGTTTCTGTTGCTGATTCCCAAACTTGGGACACCTAAGCAAGCAATAAGATTTCTCCTTCCCTCCAAACACAACCCAGTAATAAAAATAACCCAAACCCCAAACAAAGCAGGACTCACTTTTCACCAAGGTCCATTCTGTACCAGCAGCCAGTGGCCTCACAGCAACAGGAGAGCTTCACTTCTTCGCTCACCTTCACCCACTCCCTCCTCCTGCAACCATCGTTCTCCCATCCCATGGCTGCCTCGCACCACGCCGCACTACCCCACCAGCAGCACGGCTTTCACACGGTGCTCAACCTTCATCTGCAACAACCCAAATGCTCTCCTCTCCCCCAGCAGGCTGGACTCCTCGTTACTGACTGCACCAGGTGATTTCAGTAACTCCCTCCCTCCAGCAGACAGGCCCAGCCCTCACACAGGTACAGCTGTGCTCCTGGGCCTTGAGAAGGGGAACGTCTTCACCCGGCACTGTCTCATTTGAGAAAACAGGGCCCCTTCAGCCTGCTCACATTTTTATCCTTTACCAACAACTGGAAGTCACTGAGCTTCTCAGATGAAAGGCTCTCCTCTAAGTGCAAATTATTATTAATGATTTTCCATCTTGGCTCCTTGACAGAAAAATGTACCTTGCAGCGTGTTATCTTTGCAGCCATGCACCCCTGGCACTCATAGATTCCCTCATCTGGCAAGTAAGGCACGTTGCCAAGAGTGATGTTCAGAGCAGCTCTCTGCGCCCGATCCCAGTGCCTTTGTAACTGCAGCACAGCAAAGCTTAAGAAATGTAAATCCTGGCATTTGACCCAATGTGAATTTCTCAAATAAATGATATTTCACAGCCTGGTGGTTTCCTCCCTGCCGAGATGATCATTTACAGTGGCTCACTCAAAATTGGGCTTTGACAGAATTTTTGGTCAGGGGAAGATAAATTGAAAAATTTCAGTATCTGCCTCTGTCTCTGAAGCACCATGTTCTGTAGCTTCAGAAAAATTAAATGCGAAGGCAGGGCTGAGTTTTTCCCTTTTTTTAATTCCCTCTGTTGTCTCTTCAAATACAGCCTGTCTTCCTTTGCAAAGACCATGCGATTTTGAAGACATGCTCCTGTTCAGCCACGAGTTACAGGAGTCAAAATCAATGGCCTCTTCTAAGCTTCCTCTGGGCTTAAGACCTACAAAGAGCACAGAGAAGCACAGTGCCAAGATTTCCAGGAAAGAAAGCAAGCCCCTCTGCAGCTCAGCCAGCCCAGACCTAGGCAGCAGGCACGTACAGCAGCATGCTGCTGCGAGCAGCAGGAGATGCTCTCCCTGCTTTGTTTGAAGCAACATCCTAAAGAGCCAGGCTGGCAGGTGTTAGTAAAGGAAATATCAAGATACACGAAACAATTCCTGCTGCTGAGAGCAGGCTGTGACAGGAGAGGCAGGCATTGCCCCCATCCCACCCAAGTCTCCAGAGCACTCATGGTAGCCTTAGCTCTTCCCACTTTCATGGCAGGGGAAAACAAACCCCTCATCCTGGGACGCACACAAATTCAGTTCTATCATGTGGCAAAGCAGCTTTAAAACTCTTCCTAAACAGTCAGGGCCTTCTCATATATATTAAATCAAAAGTCCAGGCTCCTGGCTGCTGTCAATTAGCATGGCTCTACCAGATGGCTTCAATGGAGACACACAGATTTACAGCAGGTGTGGATCTAGACAGAAATGCTGTAGTTGTGACTAACAAAATAGTTGAAGCAGGACCTTGGGACTGGAGAGGCTTCCTGAATCCTCCTCCCCCCAACTATCACAGGCCCTGCATCATGCTGGCCTGTTGTTAAACACATCATGCCCTGCCTGAACGTACTTTCCACATTTCAACTACTATCACATATATGGTACAGAACCTGGAGCACTGGTTCTTCTTCTTCGCTATAGTACGATGGCATATTACGATAGGCAGTACGTCAGGTGTCTTCCTCTTTCAGCTTTAAAACCCCACCGTGTGGCCAATGTGGAGGTTAGCTGAAGTCCATTAGTTGATAACTCAGGAACTAAAAGACATCAATAACAGGCATGTATTAGTAAAAAAACAGCAGAGAAAAACATTTTATGTGCTTCAGGGATGTTATGTTGCCATTTAATTTGCTTTGGGAAAGTGGCCGCGCTGACTGCCCCCGAGTCCTGCAGCACTTAAGAAGCTGCTGCTTAAGCCTCTCCCTTTGGCCATGCATGTGCTCATGTTGGCAGTTGTATGTGATTATCAGCGTTTGCAAAGTGATTATTATGGCACAGACAAGATAAAGAGTAAGTCAGAACTGTAACAAATGTCCATGGTAATCTGCAGGGTGTGTAAAATGCCGTATGTATTTGTGAATGGCAAGCATCCAACCCAGTGTTACAGGCTGCAGTCAATGGACTCTACGTGCGCAAGCCTCTGAAACGACCCACTTCGGAGGGACTCTACAGAGACTATTTTTTCCAATTTAAATATAATGACAAAATACTGTCACTGAGATCTGACACATGGCTAATCGTCAATGAAATCTTGCTCCCAAGGAGGCATCATGTGAGTATTGGCCAATGCTACAATGATCATCACTGTATATTAAAATTAATTTTTCCAAAGGGCAGTTATTTCAAACAAACTGCCTAAGTCTGAATCTACAGACAACAGAGAACTATACATGCAGTCAACAAACAAAAAGCAAAAAATAGTTATTATTTCAATGAATATTGAAACAATGAATAAGCTATAATTTTCCTATTCATAACAGAAAAGCTCTGCTCCTCTTTGGGAATGTTGAATCCAATCTGAGTTGCATTAATACAGGAGTGTGTCTTTTAACAGAAATTCACATCACTGTTTTTGAAAAGGAATTGCAAAAGTTTCTCATGGGAAACTTTGATTTCCCCCCCTTTTCATTTCAATGAAGACATGTTTTTCTTTCTTGAAAAAAGCACTTGAGCTTTTGGAGAGGAGGTGAATTAGGAATGTTCTCATTCACTGTGGAATACTTTTCTTAGACAATGCAGTGAGATAGCAAGACCAAGACAGACATGCACATGTCATCACGAAAATACAGAGCAAGATGAATTCTCCTCACAAGGTTTTCTCTCAGTAGCCAACTAGTTTATGTTAGATGGAGATACCCTTGTCTCTTCTGATCCTATAAAGCCTCAGCTGCTGAAAGTGAAGAGCAAAGTCAGGGTGCCTGGACTAGAAACAGTGATTTAATAATTACCCCTTTCCTCTCCAGCCAGTGCTGTACCAGTACACCAGAAAGTGCTCGGGAGCACTGTGTTACTGGAGATGCCATTCTTCACATGTGCTGTTATCAGGGGCTGTTCAGCACATTAACAGCCTTCTTAAAAATGCACTTTGAACAATTATATTCTGTGCTACCATGGTGTATTTTTACTCCCTACTATCTTTCTTGTTCCTCTGCTGTTGTATTTTGCAGCTCCATGCTGTAAATGCCTTTTTCACCTCAGAGACACCTGCGTTTTCCCAGGAAGATATACTGATCCCTGAGGTGTGGCTGATGCATCACTGTGCTTAGCTTGTAAAGTAGCTTGGGGTCCTTTGGGATGTAGAGTGCTTTGTATATGTCAGTTGTGATTCAGTGAAACTTGCTTCCATCTGAACCTACTGTATCAATCAGAGAAGCAACATAATTAATTATGACAGGGCTGCACAAAAGTCGCACACATCAGAAGCAAGAGTCCTGGAGTTGTTTGTGCTGATGGTAGGCATGAAGATGAACAAGATGAATAGTGACACTGCCATGAACTGTGCCTGACTGCTGTCTTCTCCTGCCATCCATCATCATCACCACATGTTGGGTAGGAAGGGGAAGCGGTTCACAAAAGAAGGGTCGGAGCAGTGAAAAACTTCCATACATCTCTATTCTCCTCTCTTAAGAAAGCGGCTTAAATTTTGTTTCAGCTGTTAGGCAGTGGATGCAGCACTTCAACACAGAAATGACAGAAGGAGCCCCCTCCCCTCAGAAAAGAGCGGTTAATTTGTCAAGCCATGTAAAGCATTTTAATTACAATTTGTATAACGTATAAATAAATATTACATTCTTTCAGTCTACAATGCATACTAGGCATATCTTGTTAAAATGTCCATCTATGTTACTGGGTGGCAGGATGGATTTTGTCCAAGTAAAAAAACCAAACTACTGAGTTTAGTAGTAAAAAGAAAAAAAAGAAATACATGGGTAATACAGGACACTGCAAGTGCTTCCGGCTAACAGTCAGGACATAATACTGCTTTCCAAAAGGCTGGATATACCATCTTCCTTTCAGTTACAAAAGGGTTTGGATGACAGTGGTTTCCTCATTGTATAGATTTTGATCTGCGTCCTCCACTAGTGTAAACTGGCATTGAGTCAACACAGTTCTGCCAGTTTACACAACGAATCTACGACTCCGTTCTGTATTTGCTTCAGATTCATTACTGGTTTTGTATTTTTTTATTCAAAACATCAGCTTTACAATCTAGTCTAAAATTTTCAGTCTTAGCTGGTCCAATGGCAAAAAAAATCTATAAAATAGCTCCAGATATTTCTTGATCTTGCTTCAGCAATATTTCCCTCCCTTCCTACAGTCTGTCCAGAGGCCAGCTCTCCCAGTACAAGGAAATAGAAGTTTGGGGACAATCAATGTCTTTCCGCCCATTCTTCTTCTAGCTTTCAGAGCTTGATGGGAGCTGGTGACATTAGAATAAACAGAAAATTACAGAACAAAATTATGAATTCATGGACTTGGCAAAAAAAAACCCAAATCCAGGCTGTACATATTTGGCCTGTGATGGTCTCAGTTCCAGGTACATTTAAAATGCACCAGTGGGGCACTCCCATCGGTTGTTACTTCTAAATGCTAACATAAAACAGCACCTTCTTCCCTTGGTGAAACATGGGAACTTTGGTTATGGAAATTTAAAACAAACAACTAAATAACAATGCAAACCTGAAAGTAAAAAGCATACTTCTTCCAAACAGGACACATTTCTAGCTAGGGTGAAACAATGGAGGCTTAGGCTTTCAGAAGAGACACCACATGGAAATTGTTAGTCAATACTTATCCCCTGAATTCTTTAAATGACAGGAGATTATTTATAGCTCACTTAGAAACAGAATGTTCTTGGTCCACTGTGAACTTAGTGAATTGAAAATTTTCCTGTTTTTAAGATATTTAAAATAAAAATACAAGAGGGAAAATTATTCTGTTTCAACTTACAAGACAAACAGAAAAGTAAAAATAAAAATACCAGGTAATTTCTTCCTCCTTCATATGTAATGCCAAAGACACATCTTCACTTCAAATGAAGGAATAAAAAGCAACAGCTTGAGTAACAATCTAAAAAGTCTCCTTGTGGGTCATATGTCCATAGTTGTGATGTTTTATTAGAAATACAGACAAGTTATTGTTTGTCTCTTGCTTATTCTTTTCATGCTCTTATATTCTCTCTTTTCTTTTTACAAATATTTTTGGTACTTTGAAACATTACTATCATTATTATTTGTATGACCCATAAAACAAATTTTCACAACCTCATCTTGCCCAGTTCATCATACTGGTCATACCATTTCCTTGTTCCTTTCTGCTATTTATATTCCACTTCCTAAATCCATGAGTAGCAGAATAATCGCTGGAAAAACAAAACAAAGTGAAAAACAAAAACAAACCATGGACAGTTTGGCAAATTTCTTTCCCTGATTATAAAAACTGCCTCACCATTTCTCCTGGTGATTCCTTCCCCTCCCCCTCTTCTGTCCCAATATATACTGTAGAACTGAAGGCATCAAGGTGTGGTTAAACCCAAAAAAACAGCAAGGAGCTACACTTTGTCTTTGAACTTCTCCATGTAGTTTCGTATTTCTTTGGAGTCCCCCAGGTCCATATCCTGGCACACCCACTTAATGTCGTCGTCATTGCTACTCAGGATTGAGTTGACAGTAGGACAACCATCGTCGGGTGGGATGGTAGTGAATGTCGTGAATTTTACCCGCTTCCGTTTAGATGTCGGTGAATGTAAAGGTTCAGATTTCTGTTCCTTTCCAAGCTTGCCCCCTGAGTCAGCGCACCTATGAACCTGGCTCTGAATGTTCTTCTGAGCACTGCCATTGAGGAGCTGGTTGCTCTCCTCACAACTCGAGCCTCGGTCGATAATAGTTGTGTGCTCATCCTGCTGAGGTGATGCATCTGCTGTGTTCTCCAGCAGTTCTGCTTCATTTCCCAGCCAGACCCAGTCATGGGAATGGGTCACGGTGGCCTGTCCTTCCACCAGAACCTGCTTGTGACGGTACTTCAGTGCAAATGTTGCACAGTTTATTAGGAAGACTAGTATTGCAAGGCAGAAGACCCCTAGCAGAGCATACATCCCGATCTCCAAATCGCTAAGGCCCCTAGGTGTCTGCACCAGGTCATTTTCCTCCATGCCTGCATTGCCTTTTGGGAGGTCTACTTGGGCAGGGAAGTTGGTGAAGTCTATAGGAATGTTCTGCAACTGGCTGTCATCCGAGAGTTTGCCACCATCCAGCCTATTGTTTTTAATTACTTTATTTTTTATGACGGATTTTGCTGTGGTGCTGACTTTCCTGATGGTGCCTTCCTCTCGCTCTGCTGAAGAGCTACCATAATATCGTCCATCCTGGCCATACCGTTCCTGATCCGACACTTTGTGCCGCCGGTCGCTAGCGTGGTTTTCAATCTCATCAGCATCATAATCTCCACCTGTATCGGAGTCTGCATCATTCTGGCCAAACTTGACTTTGATGTTGCCATTCCCCACAGCCAGGACACTTTTCCTCTTGGACTTTTGGCAGGCTTCAGAAATCATCATGTCCACCTTGATTAACGTGCCCTGACCTTCACCTTCTGCTGCCACAACTGGCCATTTTAAGGCAGAGTTCTGGTGGATCGAGACAACAGCTTCGTCTAGTGATACAGCAGAAAGGGAGAAGTCCTTAGAGTCATAAATGTCCAGCGGAGTAACAGAGCTGTCGCTGAACTGAATCCAGGTGCTTACTACAGCTTCCTGAAAGGAGAGGGATATGGTTAAAGACAGGGTCTTAAATAAAACAGCTCAGCCCATTGCAGCTTATCAATCTCTCAGCTCTGAACGGCAGCTGGAGGAAATGGAAGACAATGGCTCTGCACTGCATTTAAAGCAAACTAAGCTTCAAGTGATGGGGCAGAAAATTGGTCACATTTTTCACTAAAGGTTCCACTGTTATCGTTCCTGCAAATGTTTTGCAAAAGAACATATAAAATAATTGATATGAGATGTCCGTAATACCAAAGTACCCATTAACACGCTACAATTTACATGATTTATAAAGAAAGTCATTCCTGTCATACAAAATCTGAACAAGACAAACCAGAAAAATTACTGGAGGCACTTGACAGAACACGTATTTTCCTCATGTTCCCCATGCACAGGTGTCACAGGGAGCTGTCAGATTAAACAAGGCATAAATATCTTAGCAGGAATGAGGAGCTACCACAGTATCTTGGAAATGGTCGGAGCAGAAGATTCACCTGAAAGAAAAAGACTCATGGAACAATTGCCATTTTGCAGGAGAAAGGTTTGTTTTAAGTAAAACACACTTTATCCTTGAGATAATTAAAAAGTCCACCGCATTTCTGCGTCAAGGAGAGGAGGACGGGGATTCTGGTATGATCTCTACAACAAAAATACAAATGGCCTCGATTTAATTGGACTGTCTCTGTTCTCTGCAGGTAGCACTGTTAGAAGTCATCATTAGAAGCAAACACAAAGCTAGAGGTCAGCTCTTTGCCATTTGAAATCCCATCCAGATGATAGAGATATTTACTTCTCCACGTCTCAGTAGCTTTCTTTGCAGGGGATTTCTTTATTTTTTCATTTGCTCTATGTCTTGCCTGTTTAACCAGCAGACGTGCAGGCAGATTGCCGGAGTGCAACTTCACACAAAACCGAAGTTCTTTTCTTCCCAGACTTAAACCGCAGATGGCCCTAATAACTTTACACTTGGGTACATCAGAACAACTGGGCTGAAAATCACTATCAGGGAAAAGCATTGCCACCCTGTTAACGTCCAGTCATAATACAAATTTACAACCTCATATGGTTTTCAATTGGCTACAATTTGTTACGCTATGGTTATAAACAAAGGGAATTGCTACCCTTCTAGTTAAATTTAAAGCTTTTCAATGATAACAGCAAGGGGCATTTAGCTGTGCAGAAGGTTGGGCTATACTGAATATTTGATTTCCAAAGTGCTATCAGCAAGTTCTTGAGGGACTGAAAGAAGAAAATTAAGTCGTGGCACAACAGGAAAGAAGGCAAAGTTCTTGGCGATTCAAATGCACTTCAAACAGCTGAAACGGAGCCAGGGTAGCTCAGAAGCTGGGAAGGGTGAACCGCGTAAGGAAATTAAAACAGCCGATCTTTCATTAGAGAAACAGCCCTGAAATGGCTGAACAGACAGAAACATAAAGCTGCAGGGCACAGCTTAAATTTATATCACAGAAATCTATAGTAGAGCAAACCCAGTCATGGGAAAGTAAAGGATTTTTTTTTTTAATGGATATGTGTAGAGAGAAAAAGATGCATCTCCTCCGGCAATTCAACACCCTGTTGCCTTCCTTCTCCCTAAAACAAGAGGACAGCCTCGCGTACCATCAGGGATGTGTGTAAGATACACTGACTTTTTATCAACCTATGGAAGGAAAAATCACCAGCATTGTTTCAAGCATATATCACAACAGGCTTGACACTGTCTGCCAGTGGTGCTCTCTTTTGGAGAGCAGAATGAGAAAATAATTGCAGGATTTTGTACAGTTAAAGTTGGAAATTATGAGACCTGTGCCTCCTCCCAGCTCCGCTGGGGACTTCCATAGTTCCATATCTCTACAAAAGGATTTACATTACTAAATCCTTTGCGCATTCCTTAATAGCCAAACACAGCATACCTAGCGTTGCAGAGCCCCAGATCTGATTATGGCCCTTACTATGCAAGTAGGTTTCACTGGTGGCAGAAGAGCACCTCTGAGGGATCTGAGGTCTCCGTCCAGACATTGGAGAGGAACACGTATGAGGAGCCAGATATTCTTCTTTCCTGTCTTCTTCAAGATATCCACATCCCTGTTTGGTTTTCTTATCTTGACGCCTTTCTGCTTTACCAGCCCTCAGGCACCTTTCAGGTTAAGAGGTAGCTAGCATAGAAAAATTCAGCCCAAATGGCTAGAATTTGACAAAGTTATAAGCAACTTCAAAACCATTTTTATTCTTTACACTATTTCTCCACTATTCTGCATTCCTGGTTTTATGAAGCAGAGATAGAGAAAAATGAAATGGCAGTCAGCTGAAATTTGCAGGCACACATGTAATTTACTACAGATACAGAGGCATGCAATAGCTTAGCCATTATTTTCAACCAGCATTGACGTTTTTTATTTCCAAGAGACCCTTTTTTCACAGGAAGAACCAATTTTTTCACAACACAACGTTGTCATGCTTATACTATGGACAACATTAATTAAAAGGGAAAGAAAACAAATGAGAGAAAGAGGGAGAGAATTTCAAATCCTGCCAAAGTATATTGTATCAGCCCAAATACTCTATTTGGCAAGAGATCATCTCCTCTCATTCACATTGTTAAAGGAAAGCTGAAGGCAGGGGAAGGAAGTGAATTTCCCAAATGATTATAAATTCTGAAAAGCTAAAAAGAAAAAAAGAAAGCAAAAAGAAATGATTTAGTACCATGTCCTTCAAAGAGCTGTTTCTGCAAATCCTATGTACTGCATCAATAAATCCCCTCCGAATCTCTGACAAGGTCCTCTAATTACTATCAGCAGATGAAGATGGATTGGAGCCTTCTTACCTGCAAAGTTGCTGCCCCTAGTCTGATGCCCTCAACACTGAGGTCACAAATGCTTGTGTTCATTAATTATCAAGCATAAACAAATAGTTTGAGGGATTATCTGGCTCTCCAGTCTTTCTTTCCTCCACTTTTCCTCTCTCTTTCACATCTGCATGCACACACACACACACGTACTCAGCTGCACTCTCAGAACAAATGAAACACAACTACACATTAGTGCCAGTGTCTCTTAGAGAACAGGATGATTTATATGGTGACTATGATGATGTGAAGTGAGTCAGATAATGTACATTAGATCATGTTAATGACAGCAAAATCCAGTCCAGAGGAGACAAAGAAACTGCTTCCCACAACCACTGGTGATTATCAAATATCACGCTTTCTCATAGCACATAAAAAACTTCCTTTATCAAGACACATTTTGTCTACATTTTCCCTTGTGCCTTTGCTGTTCTCTTCCTCCATTCCAGGTATAACTACACGGCAGACCAGCAAGTTGGCCAGTTCTTCTTGATCTGCTGCAGTTCCACCACCTTTTCTGGCCTTGAATTACATTCCTGCTTATCAGTCCAAAGATGCCACTTGATAAATCTTCTTGGAAAAACTTGCGTTTTGCTTTTTGTTAGTAGTTTTATCTCCCTTTGTTCTGGTTTCAGCAGGGATAGAGTTAATTTCCTTCCTAGTAGCTGGTACAGTGCTGTGCTTTGGATTTAGGATGAGAACAATGTTGGTAACGCACCGATGTTTTAGTTGTTGCTAGGTAATGCTTACACTAGCCAAGGACTTTTCAGCTTCCCATGCTCTACCGACTGAGCAGGCTGGAGGTGCACAAGGAGCTGGGAGGGGGCACAGCCAGGACAGCTGCCCCAAACTGGCCAAAGGGACATTCCATATCATGTGCCGTCATGCTCGACACATAAACTGGGGAAAGCTGGCCAGGGGGGCCGCTGCTCGGGGACTGGCTGGGCATCGGTCAGCGGGTGGTGAGCAACTGTACTGTGCATCACTTGCTTTGTATATTATTATTATATTATTATTATAGTTATTATTATTTTATTTCAATTATTAAACTGTTTTTATCTCAACCCACGAGTTTTTCTCACTTCTACTCTTCCATTTCTCTCTCCCATCCCACCGGGGCGGGGGGGGAGTGAGTGAGCGGCTGTGTGGTGCTCAGTTGCCGACTGAGGTTAAACCATGACACCCTTGTTATCCACTTGTTATGTTTAGGTGGGTAAAACAAAGGGGAAATTACCAGGGTACAGAAGTAACATGGCACTAATGGAAACCAACAGTCCCAGAGGAGCTCTGTATTGCCTGACCTGGAATACTTCAAACCCTGCCGGCTGAGTCACCACAAACACGATTGTTTGCTGGCTATGTCTGTTCCACCTAGATAAAACAAGGAGGCTCACACTCCAAAAGGCAACCTGAATGCAGGAAGCAGAGCTGGTTTGGAAGCTCAGTAGAAAGCCCATCATACAGAGATCTAATGAGTCCCACTGTGCTGGGACTTGCACGAGTTGCCTGTGAAAATCTGGGAGCCACAGTGATGATTATGTTGCCCTCTACATACATGCCCATCATACAGCATTTGAAAGTCTGCTTATCGATGTTCCACTGAGCCCATCTGTAGCATCACAGTCAGTGATTACAAAGTGTCCTTCAATACCTCCTCAAAAAAGCTGGGATCAGCTTGATACCAGGGCATGCTATCTTGTATTCTTCAAGCAAAAAATAGGGGAGTAAAGTGTGTAGGACTGGTTGCATTTTAGAGAATTCTGCTGCTTTAGAAACACAGATGTGAGGACTGATCAGTATATTTGATTTTATTCCATACCCAGAATAAAGAGGCCTTTTCATGGTCTTCATTCACTAAAGCACAAATAGAACTATTTGTGAATAAGCCCTCAAGTGCTGGGGTCAGCTGCAATAGTCCAGGAGTGAGGCAGGACACCAAAGGAAAGAAATGGATGGCTGGATGGCTCTGCAGAAAACAAATACATCCCTCCCTCAAATAAAGGCAAGGGAATACTGTTCTCAGCAGCTTCTATTAGACCAGCTCTGATTGTTCTATCTGGGGACTTGAATGCTGAAATGGGTTTCCCTAGCAATTTTATCACATGAAATATCAAAGTATTACATGTGCATTTATTTTTAAGCCTGTGGCTTGTGTAGTAAAAATTGGGCTTGATCGTTACGATGTGGAAATGAAAGGCAGCCAAGACTCAGATCTTAATTCAAACCATGCATTCCCCTACTGTGTATTTCTTTCTCTCCTTTTTGTCCAATCTGCTAATGTGACATTCCTTTCCAGTGGGAATTTGCTTGTATTTGCACGGGAAGAATTCAGATTCTTATCTAACAATACATCCTTTCTCCCTTTCCCATGCTGCTTAATTCCTTTGTCATATTTGTGAGCCATTACATTGCTCTGTCAGTTTAAAGAAGATATAAATACAATTTAAGTGTAATTTATACTGCCAGAATGGGTTAATGAATCCACACCATAAAAATACTCCTGACACCTGTTACTTAACTGTGAGATGTCAGTGAACTCCCAGAACTAGTTTGCATGAAGGACATAAGCTAAAACAGGACATTATTGTGTCAACCCAAAAGGCAGGGATGTGCAAGCAACTCTAGCTTGTCGCCCTGATTCAGGTGGTGCTGAGCACCCTCACCTTCTATCAGAGTGAGAGCTGACATCTCGGAGGACACTCCCTGAGGTTATGGATGACCTCACAGGGTTGGGTCTTGTCGCTGATGTCAACAGGAGCTACACATGTGAAAGAGAAGAACTTGGCCTTTAGAAAGCGCTAACACTGCTTTTTTTTCCCTAAGAAAATGTCTGCAATTTTCCAGTAGCACTGAGAGATATATTTATACACACAGTTATTTATTAAAGGCTTTCTTTTTTCTTTCTTTTATTCTATCTGCTCTCCCATTTCAGTTCATTAGACTACATGCAGTACCCTACAGTGATGAAAAAGCTATGATATGACTGTGAGTTTCCCTGCAGAGCCAGCTGCAATGTAAGAGTCCTTGAAGCTCACTCAGATCAGAGAACACTTAAACACTGTAGGTTTTCTTTTATTTACATTTTGGAGAGGCCTTTAAGATGACAGTGTTGATTTTAACAATGGTCAGCAAGCCAAATGGAACAGCTTTTCTACCTGAGCAGATGGCCACTAAAAATAGACTGCTCACAGCCACTGATTCCAAATTTTCAGAAGATATTTCAACTTTGATATTTAAAAGTTGGTCAACCTGCATTTATTTTTAGGCACCTAAATCACTGATCCACTTTTCAGTGCCAATGAGCTCCCCATTAATTTAAAAAAAAAAGGAATTATGGGCTCAGCATCCCTCAAGGTCACCTCGTCACCTCAGGTAATTAGTTGCCCAACTACAGATAAAGATATCTAACTTAAGGCACCCAAGATAAAAAACTTTAGCTTATCTTCTTTAGATTGCTAAGTATTTGGAGAAACTGCCAACTTTTCAGGACTTGTGTTTTGGCTATTTTGTGGCACATATACAGACATGGTGCGGTCATTATAATCAAGGAACTAATCTC
The DNA here is from genome assembly GCF_965638725.1 of Aptenodytes patagonicus. Lineage (NCBI taxonomy): Eukaryota > Metazoa > Chordata > Aves > Sphenisciformes > Spheniscidae > Aptenodytes > Aptenodytes patagonicus. The sequence continues at coordinate 4,532,871 of NC_134963.1, forward strand.
GTCATTATATTCATTGAAAGAAAGTCACAGCAAAACCACTAAATTCATTCCTACGATACTGAAAGATGTGTAATAGCACAATCTGTATAATGCTTTACACCTTCCATTGCACTATACAGATGTACTGCTTAATCTGGTAGGGACAATATTGTGCCTGCCGGAGCACCAATTACCCAAGGACATTTGCTAATCTATGTTGAAGCTTGGCTACTGAAGGTGCTAAAGTGGAGCCAAGGAAAACATTTGACTAAGAACACACTGACTGTTTTTTCCATATAACAATGCTGAGACATACACAATCATTCCTGAGAAAAATAAAACCTTCAGCTATCTTAACTGTTATTTTGTTTCTCAGTTGCATCAACAAGGTTTGTATGAGTTACTTGGGCCTTTTTATAAACTTGTTTGAGAGGAAAAGACACACCTAAATAACGAAGGCCTTGCAACACTCAAGTATATGCTTAGTTCTGGGCTGCCTCTTGAAAAAAACCCTCTTTCAAAAGGGCTTGATTTTCAGAAAACACTCAGCACTTGCCTTCTGAAATTCCAGCTCAGTAAGGATCTCAGCTGGTATACTCCAAATCACGAGTCTCTTCTTGCAAAATTTAGCCACAAGCATTCCTACATTTGCATTAATTCTTCTAAGGGCAAGTGACTTAAATGTTATATCCTTCATTCAAACTGCAAACGAAAGGAAAAGATGTATGTAACTCGACAGACCACTCCTATGCTAAGACTATTTCCCTCAATGCATTTTCTAGTGTGAAATCTATTCCTGTCTTATTTTTTTGGTGATGCAAATGCAAAGTCCCTAAGGTCTCTTTTCAACAGCCCTTCCTTGGGCAAGCCCTGTCTATAGGCTGAGTAAGATTTAGGCCTGAGAACAAATGAGTGGCTTACAATAAGGTAGGAAGTAAATTGCACAGTATGTGGAATTAGATCAGGCCTCCGGGATGAAGGCACTGCCAAAGTGCCTCAGTAACTAGGGACTGTGCTCAGGTTCCACAGCAACCTGGCATGACCGGAGGATCAGGACTGCAAACACTCACAGTGCTTGAGCAGGATCTGACCCTCACAAATAAATGAGGAGCGATGCCCCCAGTAAAGCCTTCTGTTGGGAAGCAGGCAGGATACTTCTCTTTCTCCTGGTGAAGAGGAGGTGGTGGGAAGACAAGCAGAGGCAATGGGGGTGGGCAGGCTCCAACTGGAGGAGCTGGAAGGAGAAGCAGAGGCCGAAGTGGGATTCCACAAGAACATGCTGCTCTATGTTTGCAGGAAACTGGGACAGAAGGCGCCGTGCATAGAAGGAATGGGAAAAACTGACGAATTTGGGATTGCTACTAAGCAACCACATTTCCTTGGGCGTTCCAGATCCTGGTGTAGAGAAGGTTTTCCACTGCCTTCTAATAGAGTCTAGGTCCTGTTTTTTTTCCAGATGGAGTCTGGAGAAGAAACAACAGATTTTAAACTTCTTTTACTGAGAAAAAGATGCTTGATTTTCTCTTGCCTCCTGTTTTACAGTTGGTATCTTCAGTGAGCATGATGCAGTAGTGCTATCTGTAGGCCCAGGAAGAGGGCAGTAGGGCCAGCAGCACCCCACGCTGCCCAGCAGTACCAGAAGCAGAAGGCATTGCTCAGAATGGGAGCCTGATATGCCCAGCCACTTCCGTATCAGACAGGTGCCACTGAGGAAACTGAAACTGTCTCGCAAAAGAACATCAGCTTCAACAAAATATTTCACTAAAATTGTTCCATAACACAGATGCTGGGGAAAATAATTTCAAAACAAACCACATTTACGCATTTTTACTCTTTTGTATTATTTCATAACTTGCCAACTGTAGTGATATATAATGATGTCATATCACATCGCCATGCCGTAATACAATATGAGATCTCATGTTGTGCACTACTGAAATGCCCTGTCATAATATGCCATAACCTGATGTTGATAAATATCTTTGCATACTCAGGACAGATTATCTATAAATCTGAGAAGTTGACAATATCTGTGCAACGTTTCCAGATTCACAAGATCTTTTATCTGCAATCAAAGCCATGATTCTTTCAATGATGCTGCAGGACAAATAGTGCTCTGTCCTACATAACAGAATTGGGTTAGGCATGCTTTAGCTTTTGCTTTTACAGTTTTTGCCTGAAGACAGTATGTCAGACATGGTTTCTAAGCCCTGGAGAAGGGTATAAATGGGTTAATTACATAAGATTCTTATGTTTACAGGACGCAGTAAATGGAACAGATGGACAACATGTCCTTCTAGTTTGGACATTTTCCTGTCACTAAGTTATAAAACAATCTAAATTATTTTTATGTTCCAGAAAATTAGGTAGCAATGATCATGAAAATGGGCCATAAAACTTGGCTTGAGATCTCTCCCTATCTATGTGAGATGAAATATAGTTTCTGTGAGAGGAATAGCTGTGGACAGAATTAACTGCATGGTCCCCAGTCCCACTCTTCAAATCAACTGACTGAAAGAGCAATGAACATACAGATTGTTCCACTGCTACCGACCCTTGTTTTTAATCTGTTCCAGAGCAACTGTTTGCCTTGATCTGGTGGTATTCTCCAATCCTCTTCTCCATGTGGGTTGTGACCTGAAACACGCTGCTTGAAAGACTCCTTTTACAGAGATGGAAATTTGCTGGCTTAAATTAAGTAGGATCAGCACAGTGATACCCTTATGAACTGAATGATGAACCCCCCAAAATCCATCTAAAAAATAAAAGGAGAGAGGAGCCTGGCAGTCTGTCATGACTCCAGGAGGGAAAAGAAATGTATTTGGCTATCTCCTGCCTCTACTTTATAGCTCTTCAAAATATTAAATTATTGTGACACACAGAGCTCTGTGCTCTCTGGCATGGAAAACAAGGGCACACTCATATAGCAAACAAGGATCACTGTCCAAAGACTGCCTGTGTTGCGAAAATAACAGATGTTGCATCATTTAAAGAAAGGGTATTAAAAATGTAAGTAATATAAACTTCAGTGTAGTCAGAACTTTTACTGCAGATTAAGTCCATATTTGAAGGGAAGAAATGAGAAGACAATTCGATAGCACCTCTAGAGGAAAGCAATTGAGTACTACACCTGTACTTTAAAGTTTAACTTCTAAACTTGTTACGAATTATCATCTGTACTTCACCTTGATAAAGCACTGCCCCATCCCAAAAGGCAACAACAGTAAATATGGAGTGTACACTACCTGCTTAGGAGTATGCAGCAGCTCTTGGGCAATGGTTGTAGCCACAATAGCCCGACTGCTTGCTGCGCTTGGCTGAAGAAAGAGTGAAAGCCCAGCCACCAGCTGGACTCCAAGGTCTGTTATGGTCACTTTGTCATCTAGCACAGTCACTGTCTTCTCTGCTAGGATGGAGTCAGACAGAGGAGACAAAACCTTTGAAGAAACACAAAAGAATCAACTTAGGAAAAGGCCAATCAATTAAAATAACCTTTCTTAAGGTCATCATCCCTTCTTGTCTCCAAAGCTTTATGCATAGAAATGAAGTGGCAGAGCACACTGGAAAGGCAGTCTGATTTCATTAGCAGGGTCGGAAAAACATTCAGTAGAGAGGTTATAGCTGAGAACATTGCATCCAAAACTGAGAGCTATACTCTCTCAGTTGTGTTATTTACATCATTTCACTAGAAGAGTCAATTTAAAACTTTCTTCCCCTGTTATTCTGTGTCCCAGTGTGAATGAGCTCATCAGATTTACTTCCCAACCATTTCAAAGGGAGGTTAGCAACATCCAGGATTTGTCCTTCACTTCTTTGCTTGGAAATTCTCATTTCTCTCTCTTTTCTGTTTCTGATGAAGCATCAAGGTAGTAGGATACCCTTCCCTTTAATGAAACTAATGGCCATACTGCTATCTTTAGGGAACTAAGGATAGCTAGTTCATGCACATACTGTCTTCTCCACCTTCCCCATCTCATATCTACAGCCTAGATTAGCTATATTCACTCTTTGTGCATTGGCTTTAGTAAGGATTTAGCTGGGGCAGAACTGGGATATGGTGTTGACCACTTGTGCCTTTCAGGGTTATTAACCAGGTTGTATTTTTTTCCCTGAATTAATGTTTAAGTAAGTCAAAAGAAACTTGGCACAGTCTAAAGATCGCTGTCTCAAAAAGTCAAATGGTGCCCATCAGCTGACTGGTGGTAACCTGCATCCATCCGGGCAAGAGCTCTGACTTCTCACTGAGCCTGGAAGTGCTGCCTCTCCTAAAGATCTCTGAAGGCTCTATGGCTTCCAGCTCCTGGCCATACTGCATGCCTCGGACCACCTCTAGCTTGGATCACTGTGGTTGGGTTAATGCTGTCTGTGACACTCTAGGTGGTCACAGGAATGTAATGGGAAATTATCCTGTTTCAAGACAGCAGAACACTGCACTGGATTTATGTCCACACACAGGTTCTCTACGGGAATAGCAGAATGTGGCAGTCTAGAGCACAGTACCTGCATCGTTGTCATTCCTACTTCCCGTCCGATCAAAATCCTGCCTTCCTGCAGCTTGGCGATGTGAGGATCCTCCAGTTTCATAAAATCCATCACCAGGTCTGTAATGTCAAACTGCCAATCTGAGCCCAGCAGGTAGCTCAGCTGACCCCAAGGACTAGAATCCTCAGCTACAAATTGTGTGAGGACTCGCACCATGGCATGCTGGTACTGCAGAGTGCATCCTCTTCCTTTCCGCTCATCTTCATCCTCATCATCACTGTCTCTGGTGGGTCTTTTTTCAGAAGAAAATGAAGCATAAAGAAATGTTTTCAAGAACATTAGTGAAAACTAACATTAGAGTGCTAATGGAGAATACCCCCTTAAATAACAGCCCTCCCTTCTGGTTTTTTGGACCATTGCTAATTCAGGGCTACCTAGCATGATGAAGGACCATACAAATTGACTATAGCACTTTTTCATCTAAGCTGGTATGTCTGAAGAACAACAACTCTGTAAGCGGACCTTACCAGAGCACCACACCGTACTCTGTTGCACAGGACAGACACATGCACAGAAGCAAAACTCCCACAAATTTTAAAAGCTTTATTATATCTGCAGATGTCCGGTGCAAAGCTGGGGATTCCTGTACTGCTGTTCCTCAGGGAAAGATGCTGCATTTTGGGTGCAGGTGTTGCAGCTGTTCTTGCTGACAGTTAAAATCAACTCCATTCATTTTACAAAAACACCCAAGAAATTTAGCAAGTCAAACCCACCTTTTGTTGGAAACAACTGGGACTCGCCAGCCTTTTATTTGGCTCAGTTCTGTGTCCGAAATGTCAATCTGAAGAGGCAAGCGTGGAACCCAGACTGTGATTTGCAGAGGAGCACTCAGATACTGATATGTGAAGTTGACAAGCGCATTCACCTTGCCTTTCATTTCTTTGCCATTGACAAAAACATAGTCACATCTGTCAGAAACCTAAGGGAGGGGGAAGAGGGAGAGAAAGAAGAAAAGGTAATCACTGTGACAAAACAACCTCAAAGTGTAACCCTGGCATCTCAAACCCAAAAACAAACAAAAAAGGCTCCCTTCTCTTTATGCATGTTAATGATGGCCTTTTGCAATGGGAGCAGCTGAACACAAAAATCCTTCATTGGCTCAGGAGGCATAATTATGCTGGAGATGCCTAAAGACTGGATACTATTTATGAAGCTGGTGGTTGATTTTCTGTTTGTTATGCAGTGAGCCACTAGCCGATCACAGTGCTGTGGAATTTATAATGAGCAAGGCTCCTTCACGGCTTGGTCAAGAGGAACCCAACAAACCAAAACAGGTTTCAATAGAGGCAAGCAGCAAATCAAAGCTGTACCCTGATGAGTACCTTCATCAGCGGGTGATGCTGCTTTCAGTTGTCAAGACAAAGCTGGCTCTGGAGTGGATTTCATCCACTGAAGAGTAACAGAAGTCTACTCATTTCCTCCGCAATAAACATTATCTGTTTATAAATGTTTACATTTTGATTAAAGCTGTAAAGTATTTCTAAACACCGCAGTAGATTTATAATTAACATGTAAATGCTGTCCTGAAATATAAGCAAGCATTATCATAGTCATGTAAGAGTTATATCAGTAATCACTTCTTTAATCAATGTTGTAATTTACAGACCATTGAGTTTTCTCATTTATTACGTTACTGAGTACTAGTGATAAAATCACTCATGAATATATAAATCATTAAGAGGGATGCAGATAGTATGAAGTGACTCCGTGTGATAAAGTCATTGTCATATCTATTCCTAAAGGTGTCATAAATGTCTGGGGAAATCCTGTGGCACATTAATCATACATTAAGTGGCTAGCAATGGGAGCTGTTACATTACTAAATGAGCTGGTATGTCTGCAGAAATTAACAGTAAACTCAGCAGATCTCTTCAACTCCTGCTCTTGCTCCCACGCCATCAGAATTCTATTTCATCACCCATAACAAGTACCGTTAGTGCTGGCAATGCGTCTCCCCACCTGAACATATATTTATATTATTATCTGCTCCCTTTTATCCCCACTCCCATTCCCAATATAATTTTATTCTAATGAAGATTATCAGCCAGAAATGCTTATGTTCCCAGGCTAATCAAACAGATGGATGTCCTCTGTGACCACAGATACAGGAGCTTAACTGTTCCCAGTTTGACATACACATCCCGTTTATATCCTCTGTCAGGTTTAGGCACTGCTCACATTCTGGTAAAATATTTGATGGCAAGATTGCAAAAGGAAACCTCAGAGAACACAATACAAACATTTCTGTGACTCATTCCCTAGGATGGTTATGCTGTAACTGGGCTCTGCTGACTGAGAACAGTACTACGTACTACAATACCTGACCCATCTGTCTGTTTAGGCTTCTCCCTCAGACCATCTAAGACAGGTTTAAAAGTCTGAAGGTGGCAGAAATGTCTTCATTTTATCACTATGAATGGCATGCCCTATTTTTACATGTATTAACTTGAATGGCAATGCAGAAAGGGGTTTAGTTCACACTAGGCTGTTTCAGAATGACTATTTGATCTAATCTAAAAGTACTATGCAGCAGAGGTGCATAATATAATATATAATACCACGCAGTAATTCAGAACTCTTTCCTAGATGGGCTGTTCTTTCTCTCTATGGTGCCATTGCATCAGCTTCACCCTGGGAGAGGAAACATCATGAAAATGTTTCTCATGAAAACAATTCCAACTGCACAGGCAAGCAAGGTTCTACATGTCAGGAGGTACAGCCTTGACTTCCTGATCAGAGGCATTTCTGCCTAGAGCAGTGTACAGCCGCTAAGACATACTGGGGGCATTCAGCTCCTGTATTTGAGCTGCTGATGCCTAATGCATCAGCACGTTGTCTCGCTGCTGTCTCAGTTGCATGGCCAGTAGGTGACTTTCCTCTCCCGATGCTTGGCAGTGTTACTACCCCTCTCTCTGAAGCTGCCCATGTCTCCCCACCAGAGATGGAGACCCTGCGAAGTATCTTAGACCAGATACCTAATTCTTAGGTGGCTGAAGGTAAAAGGAATTCACATCTAAATAATATACCACATATGAATGTTACCTATGGCACAACATCCTCAATGAAGTTCAGGGTACAAGGAAGCCCTGGCTGACACAAACTCTAATTTCTGTCTTCCTCTGTAACCTCAGGAAAGTCAATTCAACTCTTTCTGTCCATTTTCCCCCACTGGTGTAAACAACACAACCCAGGGAGCCTTGGTCAGCAACAGAGAACTGCACTGCACTTGGAGCACAGAACAACTTCTAGAGCCAAATGGGAAGTTGTGAGCGTGCCTGGGGAGACGACCCTATGTCTGGATCATTTGACAAAGCAGCTTCAGATATGGCTTCTTGGTTCTTTAGCCCTATCTTCCTTTGAGCAGAAGCTTTTGGGAGGCTTGTCAATAAGATCTAATTTAATTCTGCTTGGAGCAGTAGCCATTGCCATCCTGAAACTGATTCCATCCTATTCATTTCTATGGAGTTCATCCCAAAGACGAATGAACTTTCTGAGTTAGTTGTACAAGTTGTTTATTTATGCACATAGTAAATCACATGCACATGCTGATAAAAGATTTCTGGTAACATAGCTTCAGACTGACCAGGTCTGGTCTAGATGTATGATTTAATATTATCTAAAGCCCAATGTTGTCAGTTACAGAACAAATGTGACTGTCAGGGAAAAAACACAATAACAATAGTAGCAAAACTGCAATTCCTAAATGGTTCTGGGCTGAGATCCAATCTCCATCTGTATTTGTAAAGCTGCTATATGCCTTCATGGGTATGTGACAAACAAATGGCTAAACAAATATATACAGCATCCTAAGGATGTGGCTGCTGTAGCTACCACACAGCCTTTAAAATTGCTACAGGTTAATATTTATTACTGGACATGCATCAGCAATAGTGGCAAATCTTTATGAGTTGCATTGAGAAAAACATTACTCTCTTCACCAAGTACAAGCATCGCTAATGTCCTTACACATGCTTTTTCTTCTGTTCCTGTATTTCTGATAAAGAGGTAGCACACAGAGAGTACAGGAGGAGCGAAGCTTATATTCTATTGTATTACTGCATGCATTTTAACTGTTGTGTTTTCAGGTATCCATTCTTGAAGCAACATTGATTGCTTTTGACAAAGAAAGGCAACAGACTTCCCAACTAGTGCTATACAGGGGATGAAAGGGAAAAAGTATCTTAGTGTCTAATTCACAATGTGTGTGTGCTCTCCATATGTACAGGATTAAGGATACTCCTTCTCAAGAAACGTTCAACTAAAGCTATTCCATAGCCTACAGCTTCTATAAGCAACACATCTCAGCTAAGCTTAGCTATAGCAGGCTAGCAGAATGAGAGCAAGTGGGTTTGCTTCCCTTGCCCTTGTCTCACACAGTGTCACTTAAAAAATAAATAAAAAGGATTTCTCAGCCTCGGAGAACAAATCCAGATGTACTGGTTCTGCTACAATTTACAACATCAGCAAGCTACATTTAAGGTCTGATTTGCTAAGCAGATGCCCCTCACAAAAAAAGCGTAGGGGTTATATGGTGCAACAACAGACCCCCTTAGTTCAGGTTAACTCAGATAGAAATAACATCACAGTCAACTTGGTTTTGGAGTTATTCAATGCAGACTTGGCAAAACTATTTTGATCTGTTCTCATATGGGGTTAAAAGAGATGGAAACACAGGACTGGTAGGGACAACCTAAAACACTGTTGCATGGAATCATGGAGGAAGGATAGAAGGGAGATTAAGAAGAGTAATAAATTAAACTGGATCATATTAGAACTCAAATTCTTTTTAATTAAAAAGGTATACTTGTTTAAGCATTTTTGATAGATAAAAAGTATCCCTCTGTTTTCCTCCAGGGTTTTGCAATGCTTCTGGAAGGTCACTGAACAGTACAATGACCGGCTCTCATCTGTGAGTGCTGCCTGCAGTAGTCTAAGGAAGTTTCTAATAGAAGCTGGAGACACTGTGAACAGTGATCTGTCTCTCATCTCCTGTAGTATTTATGCTTTTACTGTGAAAACATCTTCCCTCTGAAAGTGCTTTTTATCTTTGGCATCAGAAGAAGTGAGAGATGATGAAGGGAAAGCCTGCTTCACCACCACCTTTAAGTGATTGTTTTTTTCTATTTTGCGTAGCAGATCAGCAAGAGGTTTTGCATTTTAAAGAGCTTTCTCTGATGCTATTTCAACAGTTTCTTTCATTATTAAGCTGCATTCAGCTACTTTCCCCCTTTTTTCTATTTTTCTAACGTCTCTCTCCAGATTAAAACTAAAATAAAGAAGCTAGACAGCAAAAGACAGGGCTAAGCACAATTCCCTAGAGGTTTCTTCTTTATCTTTCTTTTTTCTGGCATTATATTTTTGTGCCCCTTTGTAACAAAGGCCATTGCCTTTCCAAATGACTTGGATAGATTCTCTCTGCAACAAATCACATTTTATTGAGCTGACAGAGAAAACTGCTGCCTGGAAATCAAGAAAGAGTCACTCCTGAATCACTACCTATGGCACTATGTGACTTTGTGATCTGGGGAGTGAATGTACCGTTCCATCTGGTAATGAACAGATTAGCTGCAGTGAATATTAAGGAGATTCCTAGTACCGTTACCAGTCAAGACCTTTGGGTCTTCCTCTACTTACTCCTTTCAGATTAAGGTCTTGATCCCACCACGACCTCTGTATTGCAGAATTGCAAGAAGGGAGCATGAGCTGTTTGAGTTCACCACAAAGGATGTGACAACGTACTGCCTTGGACTCTGCAGCCGTAAAGGGGCTGTTGACGCTTCTGTAAGCATATCGGGTTTGCTGGGTTAAATTCCACTACAGATTCCTGAGAAATCTTCATTCAATTACTGGTGGAGGCAGATAGTTTACAAAAGACAAATTTGATGTCAAATATAAGCTAAGACTGTCTTTCAAAAGATGGTGAACTCAAACCACTGCCTGTTCTGTTTCGTATGTGTTGTACACAGGAGTGGAAAGAACGACAACTATAAGACCTAAAAATAAACGAGTGGTACTGACTCTGTGAGTCTAGTCTAGTCTAAGCTTGTTTATTCTCCTAGTGGTTTTTCACCTCTGGAGATATCAGCCCAGTCTCTGAGGGACAGTTCTGAAGGACAAAAAGAGAAGTTTTTAATATGGCAATCCTGTCAAGTTTATGAACACTGAAGATTTGTGAGGCATCAGTCCATTTTCTAGGTAGAAGTCTGTGTGGTTTGCCCTTAATTAAACACCCTGAGGTTTAAAAAGTCTCAGAACTTCAAGACTGAACAGAAATGAGGAGATATGATAATCGTAGATGTCCTGCTTATACTCCTCAGGTTCAGAATCTTGTATTTTGGTGTGTAAACCCATTTACCCATTTCTGTTATACTAATGTAAATGTTGCTAAAATATTCAAAGGTTACATAAATGTTTAAATATTTATGCAAGCACTTCTATGAGCAAAAAGATTTTTCCAGTATCTCTTAAAAGAATCTCAATTTCAACGAAAAAATTTACAGGATAATTAGTAAAGAATAGTGATGTTCAGCACTTTTCAAATATACGACACTCCTGCTATTTCAGCTCAGCATCATCACTCTTACATACCAGAAGGGCAATTGAAGCTCATGGAGGTTAACCTTCGTGAACAAAGTCATTCACTCCATTAAGGAATACAGAGCACCAGAATGACTTATCCACTGAATATACTGACACTTACATAATATATAGAAAATATTAGACGGTGATAATCATTCCACAAGCTTTCTGGACAATCCTTTAGAATTTTGTAATATTCATGTCCTTGCTATAGAATTTCTTCTAAGATTTTTTTTTTTAACAACATCCTCTGTAGAAAGGGAATTATGCTCTACTAAATTCTAGAGATTTTGAGAGAGACTATATAGCTCTCTAGCCTTGATTCCAATTAAACACTAGTTTTATACATAAAGGAAATCCTGTGCTACATGAACATTAGGTGATGGCAACTGCTTCATAAGAAGGATTTCAATGCCTGGTTGCATAATCTGATTAATCAATAACCTACTACTGGAAAATGGAAGCTGTCTCAAGGCCCATACTATTCATTTTTTCATGTTAAACTGTTTAAGTCTGAGAAGAGTTAAAGCTTCAGACCTGAGCTCTTCCATGATCTCTGGAATGATATTTACAGCTTTGTGACACTGTTAGAGCAGCCTTTAAAATGGAAGCATCCATTATAGGAGTTGCTAATTGCTAGTGTGACTTGACTTGCCAGAGCCACCCCTCGTTCCCACTGCCTACAGTTGGAGCTGTGCTCAGTGACTTGGAAAGTGAAGCCAAAAGCTCCCCTCACAGGGCGAGCATAAAGGTAAATACAGTAATGCAGACTTAACACTGATAAGACTGTCATCTTAATAAATGAAAGGCTTGATATTTCACGTTACATGCAAGAATAACCCTCAGAGTTGTTTTTACCTACGACCCACCAAAAGAAAAAGAATGAATTTGTTTCGTGAAATAGTTGAGGAATAATTACTCCCATTCTGGAAACAGTGATGAGGGAGCAGGGCAGGTATTACACTTTAATAACTGAATTAAGCCTTATTCTGCCTCTCTTAGAACTAACTGTCTGCAGTTTTCAATGGATAGAACAGCTTGTGCGTTGGTGTTGCTTTGTGCTTGTAAACAGCTGCCACATTCCAAATGCAGTTTCAATCCCTGTGATCAGTCCTCAGGCAAAGTTCCCAGCAACCCACACTAATAACATGGGGATCGAGCCCTGAGCGCTGAAGAAGAGGAGAAGTCTCTAAAAATCAGGGCTGTAGTTTAGAAGCCATTTGGACTCCCTCTGCTGAGAAGGGTCTGCATTTTCAGCATCAGCAGCCAGATTAGCAAAACTAAGTAGAAAACCCCCAAAGCTAGAGAGCATTTCTTAGGGAAAAGGCTGTACATTATCTAATCTCATTACAAAGATTTTGCTGGCAGCTTTGCAGAGCAGAAACCGTACATTTAACTAACTGAGTATCATTCACTACGACAGAACTGAGAGAGTAAAAGGGGCACAAAATGCCAGCTGAGACTGGAGGGCATCTATTTGCTCCCAAATGACCAGCTTTTGAAGCTGAACTGTAGCTGCGCTGAGCCACAGGAGCTCTCTGCAGCTAGCATTATCACATAAAACAAAATCTGTCTTGTTTTGTGCACTCTCGAGTCAAGTAATTTCTGAAAATGGGGCCAAACAGAGAGTTTGGCTCCTACTTACTAGGGATATGCCAGACTATATATGCAGCATGGTCCCAAATATCTTGCTTGGCAAAGCAGGATCCCAGGGTGAATGCAGGGACTTTTAATTCCATCTACACACTTTGGACAATAGTTGCACATTTGAGAACATCACAATGCTTGTCATTTTCTAACTTAATATGTATCTGCAATGTACAAATTCACAATGTGTACATTACAGCTATTGGCAGAAAAGGAAAGGAGAAGCAAACCATCGTTTCTTCTGACTGTATTACTCAAAAAGGTCTGCAGAAAACTGCTTATCTTCCCATCATATCTACAGCTGTCACAAGACTAATGTTATTTCTCCCATTTACTTTCCTGGTCTTGATCTTGCCGCTTTGAAGTTGATTTTGAAGCACTTTCTGTGGAACTTGAGGCACTGTTACTGCCACTCTGCTTTGATTTTTCATTTGGGATGTATAGGTTTTCCATACTGACATCACTAACGCAGGTAGTGAGCTGGGTGAAGGCATGAGATCACAGGGAAAGAAGGCTGCAAGGATAGAGTTTAAAAGTTTCTTTAGCTCCCCTTGAAATTTTTGCATTTTATGTGATGGCAAGGTATTTACAACTTTTATCGCTGAATTTAAGTATCGCAGACCATGTCAATTTTGAGTTTCAATTTCCACAGAGGCTAACTGCTTGGGGAGTAGTGGTATGCATTAATGATATTACATCTTCTATGAAAGCTCCGCATATTGCTGGCCTATATGCTGTGTTTGCATCTGACAAAAGTGTGCGGTAAAGCTTCATTTTTCTAAAGCTCCTCTGAAGTTTTTCTGCTCTACCGATGTATATTGATCTCCGTAAAACACAGGACTATGAAAAATATGGAGGAGGGCAAGGAGGTGGACGTTCTATTAGCAATTCTGTTCAGAATATAACATATCATATTAGATTTACCAGAAGAAAAGCCTACAAAGTCACAGGGCTTCAGAACAGCAAAACAATGGAATTCCCATGCTGTGACCTTCCTGTTTTTAAAGCTTTTCAGTTTCACACAAATCACAGGAACACATAGAAGAGGAAAGAGGAGCCATCAGAGAATTAGGGTGCTGGGTTTGGACTCAGAAAGAGATACAGCTTCTGGTTTTGAGGGCTTTCAAGGCTGCATTAGGGTGTGGTGAGTAGGAACTGTATTTGCAGTTCATCAGCTACCGAACATAAACTTCAGGAAGGTCATTTGTGGTGGCCCTTGGGGGTATCTGCACCATGCAGTAGATGTGACAGAGATCCCATGCTTGTTCTGAGCCTGCTGCTGTGTCCCTACAGCCCCGTGCGAGACCCTAGCTCAGGACGCAAAAGCAGCATAGCTGTGTTGGCTCTGTGTGGTGTCACGCAGACTGAGCTTTCAGCTCCTGATTCTGGAGCTAACCAAGGCCTGAGAATGAACACACAGGCACCTTACAAGGAGTCGTCCAACTTTTCTACATTCCTTCCAGAAAGTTATACAACTACTTTATTTTTTAAAATGAGAGTACTGCTACAGTTTTGACTGTGTCGGCTGAAGTACCTGAAAGGCATCAACCCTCCACGAGTAGCTGCCTGCATATTACAGCGGAGGAGGATTGGCAGTAGCTGCTGTTGTTTAGACTGACCCCTCCACGCTTTCACTGAATCTTGCAGGACTGCCATAAAACCACAGAAGAGAGCATTATGTTAAAGTGACTGCACAGAATATGGCCTGTCTATTATTAGACCACACTGGATTCCTGGAAACCCCATCTAGTGTGACTTTCCATTTCTCCCTTTGTTTTATAGGGTTGAGTTAGGAATGAGACTTGTTTTAATCAGAGGTTTATCCACCTACTCATTATTCAGCATACTCTACTCCACAACAGTTGCACCTAGCTAACAAACGCTAAATAGAGTTTTATTTGACCTAACTAAAAATGAGCGATAAATCAATTGCATTATATTCACTGTAGGAGCTTTTTATTGGAAGTTAGTGTTGTTCCTCGATCAAAACAGCTGGTAGGAACAACCAGTTCTTTCTAGTCAGCCCCTTGTTTTTATTTTCTCCTATAACCTGCACTAAAAACATAATGTGAAGCCCTAAATCCTCTGAGTCTTGAAGGCTTTGCAATAAAGCCCCATACGAAGAATATATATGTATGCTGAGGTGCAGTAACGCAGTGCAAGTTTGGACGCTTACCCTGCCGTATGCAGCAGGAGTTGAAAGGTATGAGGGAAAATGTAACGTGCCCGTGACGTGCCAGGGTTTCTAATGGGACGAAATCTTCTGAAACTCTGCTTCCCCTTGAAATCACCATCTGCATCACACTTCATCACAACCCACCACATCATTATCTGCCTCCAGATGCTGCTGGTAAGAAAGCACAGGGAAGAAACCTTAGATGCCATGGGAAGCTTCGTTTTGAGCAGACTTAGCTTTCCTCTGACAGATACTTAAGAGATTCCTCATTTTTATATTTTGGCAGTATCTGTAATAATGTTTCACTGAACCAAGTACAATTATCTCCAAGCTATATTTAGGACCAGAAGCACTGATTCTCTACAAGATCAGTTCTGTAATGCTCATCGTGTAACACTATAATTTCAATAGGAAAGGGACCAGATCTTGAATTAGCCCTGTGGAGAGCAACACACCAGATATTTAGGTCCTTCCTTAATACTCTCAAGCACTTCCATATCCTTTAGCACTGCAATGCACCGGGTAAGGACAGTCACACCCTGATTCCCATTCATCTTCATACAGGTTTTGTCAGACCAATGTATTTTGGCACTAGCACTTTCTTTAATGTAACACTTCACACCCTTCCATCACACCAATGTTTCTGTCATCACCTGTCCCCATCTCACCACTCCCTGGGCACCTGTTTTGCTCTCTCTTGGTTGCACGTCTGGAAAGTTCCAATGGATCCAAGGACCAGCTGAGCCCTTACAGTAAGTAGATCAGGTAGCAGAAGCTGGTGCTGCAGCAGGACGTTATCCCCAGTGGGATCAGTATCCATCCATAGGATGTATGGATGGATAAAATCCATCCATACCCCAGTATCCATCAGCTGTGGGGAGAAGCTCATCCCCGTTCAGGTCAATATATGTACAGTGTGGGGACCTCTGCTCTCACTAACAGAATATCAGCCTTGCTTATGCATGGATAACCACACTTTTCTAGGTAGGGCTAATATAAATAAAGGGCAAGATGATTCCTTTACTGGCGGAAGCCTGCTTTTGAATTACAAAGTCTGGCAGCCAGCCCCCATACTCAGAGAGCAAGCGATCATGTTGCCCCAATATACAGCCACTGATCCAAGTCAGAGTAAGTATCTTTCTATTTGGTGCCTAAACAATATGATGAAAAAGCATCCATAGACACATAATCTTATATTTATTAAGATTTTTTTTCTCTGGAATAGCTATAGTACTATGATGAAACATTAAGGAGCCTCAGGGACTGTCCCCATACCATTAAAATCTCAGGGTGAGCTTTCCTGATGGCTTTAATGAGTGCAGCACTTTAATGAGTCCAGGATTGAGGCTTAAGAGTTTGATTCTTTAGTCGCTGCCTGTATGTACTCAGCCACTCAGCTTGGAACTGCATTCAACCTACTGGCGGAAAAATGCATAACAACTTTTAATAAAAATACCTATGGTTGCTGCTAACTAGTGGTTCCTCTGCCTATCAAAGGGAAAAAACAGTGCTTCTGCATCTAGTTTTAAAACACATTTTAAGTTTTGCAAATACTGGAAAGTAAGGAAGAACAGTGACACTTCTTTGTAGTTAAATAACAACTGAAGAGGTTGAAGCACAGCTATTTGTATAAGATTGGGTATGTTAAGACAAGAGCAAAGTTATCATCTAAATAATGAAGTGCTGTTGACTTTTCCTTAGTAAATAGGGTATTATGATATGGTTCCAGATATACAATTTAAAAAATATGTTACTACAATTAGTACACAACTATTTATTTATCTCTTATGAACATGTCCATCTGTCAGCTTCCTTACTGGCAAACTGAGACTCTCCTACATCATGTGTTACACAGCATCCAGACTGACCTTTAATCTGAATAGATTCACAAATGAACAGCAGCCATTTCAACATGAGTTTGCATCTCTTTAGTAAGGATTAATTTCATTTCATAAACTGTTTCCACCACAAATGGCAAAATCTCTGAAACATTTATGAATCCTGGACGACTATTTCGTATGAGTATGCTCCCTGATGTCAGCAGTATTCACAGTAAAGTTACTCATATGTGTAAATGATTCCTGGATTGGGCCTTTAAACAAGCTCTGTAACCTCGACAGGTGTCTGTAAGTCCCATCACTATTGCTTTGAAAATGTTGATACTAGCAGTAGTTCCAGTCTTTTCCAGCTATTAAGCTAGAGTTCAGCCACAACCCCCCCTAGCCAGATTTTCAGCCCCCGACAGTTCAGTGTTGCTTTGATCTGGGATTTTGTTTCAAGTTACTGTGATGAGAGGGACAGCTGTGACACTCTGTCCTGGATTTTAGCTCCTAACAGAAATTCCTAACATTCTTGCAGTGGCCTTTACCTGCGGTTAATGTCTCCCTCTGCTCATCAGTCCCAATGAAACCAAGAGCCCACCATTTATTAACAACTACTGAGGGACATCTTAAAGGTAAGATCCGTGTCTCTGTTTCCAGTGATGACCACAGCAGCTGCATGTGTGGACTAATATTATCTGAATCCGTGTTTTGATCTGGATACATCTCAGAGCTATTAATGCCATTTAAAAATGAAAATAAGTAAGTAAGGTCTTTAGAGTATGGTTCAAGACTAATACACTGAGACTAGTATGCAGCTTTTAATTTACCAATTATAAATAACACCAATAGAATAAGAATATGATACCATGTATACAGCATCCCCTCTGGTAGCAATGGGATAAAAGCTAGTCCAAGAATGATGAAATACAAACCCAAAATGTTTACAGTAGCTTCTGAAATACACGTAGCACTGAAGACTTTTAAACTCAGGTTATTTTCATGGAAAAAACATCCTCAAGCTCGTAAGCATTATCAAGAGTTTTCAATCTGGAAATGTCACAAGGTATTGCAAGTCTCCTGAAACTCCGCTGCTCTTCACAGCATGAAACCCCTTCTGTTCTAGCAGCCAGGTGACCTGGGAACCCGGAGCAGTATTTGCTCTTGAGCAAACTGCACAAAAGCACCAGCAAAAGCAGCCACGTTCCACCTGAATTTCTAGGAGATGAAAAGGAGCCTATGCATGCAACTGCAATTACTATTAACGGATCCAGATATATGGATCCTATTGGTAAATTCCAGCTTAGCAAAGTAAAATTTGGCTGTTGCTTGATTTTTAGTGCCATAATAAATTTTGTGTCCACTTTTAAAAGGTTGGACCACTGTGTGAAGGTCTAGAGCATTCAAAGACTTTTAAAGTTCATGAAATCAACCGTAAATTTGGAAGTAAAGAGTTGAAACTATGGGACAATAAAAAAAGGAAAAGGAGTAGTAGTCAGCAGATTAAGACAGGACACAAACTGTGCACTGAGCTGCCTCAAGACCATGCTTATCACTGGGGAAACTATTACCTGTTACTTGCAGATATATCTTAGGTTTAGATTTCTGCTGGGCTCTGTTACTGGGAATAATGTAATTGCAGCCAAACTGAAGGCACTGTAAAAATTAATATAAATAAGCTTTTATCTGACGGCCATTCAAATTGCTGGGAGAAACATTACCTTTAGGCTCTTTACCTGAACCATACAAATGGACACTTATTTATTTGATGACTAAATATTACAAGCCAAGTGCTAATAGGTACTGCTCATCTTCAACTTCTAGCTTAACTCTGTATGTTTGCCTGAATCCAAAGTTATCAGAAATTCCACACAATTGAAATCAAAGAAAAATATCTGTACAAAGCGGTATATGATAATATGTCTAAGTATTAAATAGCTCTCATCAATAACACCTTTTTTTCCTTCGTTTGTGGTTTAAATTAATCTACAGGCTTTCATACCTCTAAGTATGTTTTGGTTCTGCTATGACAGGGATGCTCAGGAACATGAACTGTAAACACATGCACACATTCTTTGTTGAAGATACCATGATCTCTTCCCAACAGGTATAATTTATGATGACTGGACTTTTTTTTTTTTTTTTTTTTAAACAGAAAGGTTACTCCCAACAAGGTATCTAAAATGGTATTTTACAGTGGATGATAATGTATCCAAAGAATTTGACATAAAAGCTTGATGGGGAATTTCAAAATGAATTAAGGATTAAAGGCTTTTGTGCTCCATTTGAAGCTTTCTGAATGCTTTTTAAAATCAGAATCAATATGAACATGTCAATTTGACTTGAACCCCAAATTTCATTTCCCCATGTAAAGAAATTTCCTGGAAATGGGAACATTCTAGATGAAAAAAAAAGCCCTTCTTCCTTTATGATGAGGTGATAAAACCTTTTTGTCCAAAGCATTTCATTGAACTCTATTTTTTAACTAGCTGTATGTTTCATAGCATTAGCACTCATGTCACAGATGCATTCCTCTAGAGATTCTGCGTATATTTCTAAATACACAGAAGATAGTTTCTCTATTCATCTGAGCAATTTCAAAACATTTCTGAAGAGAAAGAAATTACACCTGAAAAATTTCTCTAGTCGATTCCAATAAATGCTGTGTTGTCTGCAAGTAACTGCCTCCAGTTATTTGTTTCACTTCAACTTCAGAGTGCCTAGACAGGGAGGCTTCTAGAAGCCACTTCAAAATGTTCCAATAGCGCAAACAGGCTCCATTTTAAGAAACCCTTTTAGTGGAGATAAATTATTTCTGTAGAAAATAAGAGAAGAGCTCAGCAGGGTCCCAAGTGCTAATCAAAGGACATAGTGCTTCAAGAAAACATTCTTTCCAAACAAATTGTTGAAGTACTGCAATAGTCCAGGCTGTACTGCAATTACTGCAAGAACACTCTCTTTTTTTTGTAAGATTTGGGAATTTCATTTCTCCTTGATCCATATGCTCCAAAGCAATAAAACCCAGAAGTCATTTTTGCAGAGGGATTTTTATTTGGGAAATAATTGTGCTGTCATTTTATATGCATCATCTGGTGATGTATAACAAATGCCCATCAGATATATTTTTTTTCCCCTGACCTGAGTTTTCCTCTGAATGGAAGAACTTAACACTGGTCATTTTCACCGCTGGGAAGAAGAAATCCCCATAGGGCTGGAATTATTTGGTGAAACTTTGTAAGCTGTTTAAGCACGATGGCTAATCTGGATGATCACAGTAGTCCTTTTCTGAATTTATTTTTTTAATTTGTGAATGCTGTCTTGTATTTTTTCTTGCTCAGGTATGTGGTTTCAAATAAGGTTACAATCAGGATGATCTCTAAACTAAATTCGAGCTATTACTTTGATTAGTAGTTAGGTGGCTATCTTAGGAAAAAGGTTAACAGGAATTCTTTGCGACTAAAAACTCTGTAAAGCATCTGATATATGGGAGCACTTCAAGCTCCAGCAAACTGGAGAGATTTGTTTGGCTCTGAAGGATCCACTGAAAGCAGAAACCTTTCTGTACAAGTCTTCTATAATGGCTTCGTTAGTTCAAAGTACGACTATTTTTCCCACCTACTTGGTTGCTGGTATAATAAATGCTTCCACATAAATTCTACAGTAGTGCAGCAAACTGTTGGATCCTGCAAGTTCACAGGAGTTTTATTGCTTTCCATAAACCTACAAACTGAACTGACTGTAATACATAACGCTGTGGCATTACTATTTGTATACTATACATCCAAGAGAGCTGATAGCATATTAAAGACACCTAAAGAGCATCATCACAAAGCCCACTGTGCTATATGCTGTAAAATCACATAATATAATAAAATCCCTATTCAAAGGAGCTTATGGACCAAGGGTAAAATCACCCTTGCTCAAAGACCATGCACCATGAAAGTCCTGTGTGGAAAGTGCAACCCAATTCATGCAGAGCATTGCCTTTGTACTGACTCCCTACACAACTGTGAATTTCTTTCAGGGCTTTGACTACATATTCACAGCAGAAATAGCTGCGTTGCCTTAAGACAATACTACCCCACTGGTGTTCGTTACTGTGCAACATTAAGCTCTAGTGCTAAATTGACGGACTGGTCATGTGAACGCTTTCTAGCCACTTCTGTCCAGAATCAAGCTGTTAATTCAAAACAGCTCTCAGCAGAATGTGAAGTCGACCAGGATGACTTTGCATTGCAGTTGCTGGGGAACACTCATCCGATCCATTCCACAGATGCAGCTGTGGAGGTGACAATCGCAGCTGGAAAGGTGGTAAGAAACATGTGGAGAGGCAGTACTAACAGCAGAGCTGTTTTTGCAGTGAATGAACTCTGTGCACAGAGGACTTGAGGTGACATTACCAAGACCTTTTAAAATTAGGACATGAAAATTAAACACTGAAATTCTACTGAAACTCAGTGTGGTGACTGTACTGTTGCACCTAACTCTCTTTTCTTAAAAATCCCCCTCCTTATGCTTTCGAAACAGTAGTACAATTAATTTGCAGGCATAGATTTAGTGGTTGTTCCAGGCTATTATCCTTTTGTGTATAAAAATTCATGAAATTTCAGAAGCTAATACATGGCATGAACTTACTTTAATGACGTCTTCGTCAGAGGATTTGCACTCAACTGATTCAGAGATGTCTGTCACAGCACTGTTCTCCTCAATGGAGACCACTTTGATGGGCACTGCCACTGTTTTTCCTGTGAGAATTGCGGTGTTCAGAATTTCCATGTCCTGTACACAAAACAAAGCACAGCGCTGTTCACAGACAGCTAAAGAGATTTCCAAAAGGCAAGCATCAGCTTTTCAACTGGACTTATACTCAAGAAAGATGCATTAGTTCTCAGTGGCTAATGATCTAATCTCATCTTCAAATAGGTGCAACTTGGTAAAACGTAGTAAAACCCCAATTATATTTTACCTGCTAAATAAACAGTCAGCTGCATTGCAAACTGTTAAACAGTGAGCAAAATGACTGCAGCTAAATTCAGTCCAGGCAGGCACACATCACAGGTAGCTTCTACTTTGTAAGTGTCCCAACATTTACCTTCCAAAACATGAGTTCAGAGTTTTTACCAAACTGGATTTGACTGGCAATGTTTGGGACAGGATGCAAGAACCTCGAAGGTAAAAATATTGCTCTGTGAATCTAAGCCCATTGCAAAGACAGAGTCTCTCTGTGAACTTTGTATCTGGAACAGTTTCAAGATTATTTAATTTGCTTTGATATGGCCAATGAAGCAATGTAAGGAATCCAGAAGGAGTTAGTGATGCTATTAACTGCAGGGAAAATAACAAGGAAATCTGAAGTTTGAACTTCAGTCGTGGCATATAAGCCTTTCAATGCACCATCGACTAAGCTAACTCTTCTAACTCCTGAACTGTTTCAGCATCACCGTATTCCCAAGATTCCCATGCAGGAAGGGAAGTTGTATAAAGAGAAGTACCACCTGTAAGACATGAGGTATTCCTACTCTACTCAGCACTAGCAAAGCCTCAGCTAAAGAACTATGTCCGATTTTGAGAACTATACTGCCAGAAAAAACTTTAAGTGAAAAGAAATAAAAAAGAACAAGGAGAATAAATCAAAGACTAGAAAACAAGATCTGTGAGGAATGACTGAAAGAATTGGGATTGTTTAGCCTAGAAAAGACTATGGGAAAAGATGATTACTGTCTCCATATACACAAAAATCTTCCAAAAATGAGTAAGAATAAACCGTTTTACATGTTCATGGACAGGGCCTGAAGTAATGGGCTTAAGCTGCAACAAGGAAGATTTGTTTAACATTAAGGTGATCTTTATTATCAAAATAATGGTAGAGAATTGGTGGAACAGGTTGTCTGGGGCAGAAGAAAATGCACAGTCTAGCCTAAGAGATCTTTGAAGAACAGGTTATATACATCATTCAGAAATAACATAGGTTCTTTGGGTCAGGTAGAAAAGGAAAGGGAGCAGATGACCTCTTGTGGTTCCCTCCACCCCTGTATCTTAGTAGTCCACATTTTTTCAAAATTGAATGATAACACAACAATCTATATATCTTGTACTCAAAATAACCCTATTCTGCTTCAGCCATCCCAAAGAATATGATCCTTCCTCACTGGACAAAAGAAAATGACCTATACCTTTAAAATGGAAAAGCCCAACAGGCAAATGTGACTGATATTCCCACTGATATTCCTGCTTTCTGCACTATATAGTGCAGAACTGCTGTACCAATTGTTAAGTAATAATCCGTCACTTCTGTTTCTCTCTTTCCAATAGGTCATTATTGGTGTATCTGAATTCTAAGTGGCTTTGATATAAAGCCATTATTACAAAGGTTAAAAAACCTTTTCAAATTTCCCAAGACCTTTCTGGAGAGTAGACAGAAAATTTGGCTACTGGCACATTACCAGCAATTAGAAAAATCAATCTTCTGCCCTTTTCTAATGGTTTCATTAAAGGAAGTAGTGTGCATCTGAATGAATTTATTTTGATTAATTACTTCAGAGATGCATCTAGCCCAAAAATTGTAAAAGGCATTGTTTGTCATGATAAAGGTCTACTGAAATTTTACATCCCCTCTCTGTAGCCCAGTATGAACTTCAGGAATTTCAAATTCATGATGTGCACAAAGGTGATGGAAACATATTGTAGGTATTATCTAATGGCTTCACAGCTACTACCATTACAATCATTAGAGATCCTCAGCATTAGGAAGCAGTTGATAGCCACCTCGCTACAGCTTTGAGTGGAGATGGAAACCTTCGTATTTCATCTTCACTGAAAGCAGTCATAACTCATTGGTATTACACAGATTAAGAAATACTGAAGTATAAGCAATTAATATGTTACACACTATGTTAAAAGCAATTTTCAAATCTGCCACTTCCCTTAGTCTTAAGTGCTCTATGCTATTCAACTGTGATATTAAAAAAAAAAGACCAAAGAACCAAGCCTTGATTCTATTCTTTTTGTTTAGAACTAAAATAGAAAAATGTGTGTCCTATATCCCTGTATATGGAATTGCCTTATGGCACAACTTCTGCCTCCTCTGTGTTTCCTTTATATTGCTGCAATAAAGCCAAAGGCTTTAATGTAACAGAGAATTGACCCATTGTCTGCACCCATACACAAGCTGTTAGGCAGAAAACTCTAAATAATGTATGAAAGGATCCATGGTCCAAGACTCCTCAAAAGCTGAACTGAAACTCATAAAAATAAAAGGAGCTTAAACAGAACTCTGTCTGTCTGTCTGCTCTGCAATACTGAGCACTCTGGCCGTACACCACAGACAAGGGGGCTCTGAGTCAGCATCCGAACCTGCTTCCCTTGCATTCTGCCACCTCCTTTAATACCCTTGATTATCCGCTGATAAGCGGAAATAGTAGTTGAATCTTTAAGGATATGTCAAGCAACATTAACAATTGTTCTCACATCAGAACAGGAAATATGATAGCTGGTATAGGTGGCGATGTTTATGTTTTATTTTTAAACACAACACACTATCCTGTTTGCAAGCTAATTTGGGAGTATACAAACAAGATTATTAAGAAACCTTTAGAGAGACTAAGAACTCATTTAAAATGTAGGCGCTTTTCAAAATCACAGTATCTTGGCCATTTCCACATTCTTTAATTTTTAAAATCCCCCAAGAACTAATCTACTTTCTGTGCAGGCAGCAACTAAAGTTTTAAAATCAAATTTATTTTGTGTGGCAAAAGACTGAAAGCATCTGATAGTAATGTTTGGACTTGTTTCCAATAAATTAAAAAATGAGGAAAGCAGTGTAAAGTAAATTGAAAAAACAGAAAGAGGATGAGTTATAAGTAAGCATCAATATCCAGGTTGGAAAGACGTTTCTGTAAGTGTATTACAAACTCTAAAAAAAGCAAGGGTTGTCATTTCCAAAGTCGAAATAGAGAACTACACATATAGTTCTCATTAACACAGAAGGGAGATTGGAGCTCTGAACTTCTTTGGAAGCCTCAAACTGCCTCTGCAGCGCAGTGACTGAATCTCAACAACATCTGACTCTGATATTGCAGACAGCGTTGGTTTTCTTGTATGAAAAACTACCTGCAAACTGCCAATTAGGATGGTTCTTTCCTGTTACCAGGGCATCCCTTCAATGAATACAGTAGATGAAGGAAATCATTACTATTTAAACATATTTAATTAAGAAACAGTAGCATTAAGGAACAATTTTTCTTATTCCTCTAATGGTTAGAGGAAGACTCCAGTGGTTAGACATAAGGCTCTAATCAAAGGAGATATTCAAAAGCAAACCATTGAATTGTGTGCATAAGAATTTACTTTAAAAAATTATTGATAAGTTTTAACTTCAAGCTAGCTCTCATAAACAGAACAGAGTAAATGCCTTTACTCAACATAGCATTTTCATTACCCGCTAACAAAACATCTACTCTTTCCCAGCCCAGCCAATATCTTGTCTACTACTAGTCTATTCAAATCAGCACTACATTTGCTTGCTCAAAACCCCAACCTTTTGCAAAGGACCTGAACCATCAGACTCTGCATCAAGGACACAGAATTGCACCTCCTCTACACAACCCTTCAGCATGCTTCAGAGACTTCAGAAATGAAGCCCTGAGGTCACAACCTGATACCTACTACAGATAAAGTCTCTGCTGGCACATGCATGCAGCGTGTGGTATGAAACCTTCACAGCGCGAGCAACTTCTACTGTTCATCTGCCTTCCCCAGATAAACAAAGAAAGTAAGAGGGCTGGGTGGCTTTCACACCTCTTTACAGCTAAGCACTTGGTAAGTTGTGACTCAAGTGCAACTAGTTAGGACAAAAGGGCACTCCCATTCATTTCCCTGCATTCCTGATTTGAAAAAAAGATTTAATCAAGAAGCCCACAGGCTAGAACTGGTGAGTTATGTCAGCCTAGTGGTTTGGAGCTCCTCTGTGTGTGCCTATATCAAGTCACCACAGTTACAAATCTTGGTATCACATTTGAGTAGATCAGGAAAAGAATTAATTGGCATTTCAAAGAAAAACGGTGAGATCGGAGTCAGGCAGGGAGCCAGACACTACATTGTATTGCACTAAGACCTGAGTTCAGTGAGACCATTATATAGAATTTGATGCAAGTATCACCACTCTACAGGAAGTCTCCAAGCTTTCCTGCTTGGAACCGATGTCACAATTCAGAGTACCACAAGCTTTTGTTCATACTCTGGTCTTGGTTACATCCAGGCTAACTTAAATAAAGTCCACTAGAAGTAGTGTTGGTCTAAGTATTTTCTTCCACAGTTGCACTCATTGTGCTACTTCACAGAAAACTCAGCAGAATTGGTATTCAGAAAAATCAGAACTTTTTTAGAAAGGGAAAATAACGTCCAGAAAGCTAAAGTATTCTAGCCAGAGCTGAGAAGTGTGTGCTCACATTTGGTCATTTGAAGTTAGGTAACACTACAGTTGACTCTGCAGGAATCTCACATTTTATTCCATCCCCGTTTCAGTCGGGGAACTTCCACCAATGTCAGTGGGAGCTCTGTGCAAAGAGTAAGAATACAGAATACAAGCCTTAGTTGCTTGAATTTAGCTGAAGAGCAAACCTTATGTTCATCCAACCTCTCAATTGTAAGAAGGCAAGCATTCAGCCATGACTAATTTAGGAACTAATTCAACATTAAATTGCGGCAGAATGAGGAAGCAAAGTGACAGCTGTTTAATTAAACTCTAAATCCGATTAGATGGTGTTATCAAGAGAAATCCATGGGAGCCTGAGGTCATGAGAATGGCCCTGTTTACAGGCTGAAAATTCTGTAAGTGGAATCTCATAGAATTATGTTAATCATAGCTTAGCATTAAGGTTTCTCCCTCACACAAACACACTACCTCATGAGTAACAAACCTATGCTGTAGACCTGAAGGAGTGACACAGAAAAGCCAATTATGTTTTAATTTATAAGGAAAGTTTCTTGGAAAAGTTTGTGGAAAAGAAGCAGTTGGGCACTGTCTACCCTAAAATCAAAGCAGTATTTGTCTTATGGAAAACGGACAGAAGCAGCAAGCCCTTGCATGCTGTTGACAGCACTTGAATCGGTGGAGACAATGCCTACGCAGGAGAGCTCCAGGAGCTGTACTGTGCTTCCAACTATTGTTCAACCCATCACCCTTGATGAACAGTGACACCTTGGCAACACATTTACAAGAGAAGAAGATGGAGATGTGGGAGAGGTAGAGTAAACTCCACAATGCCAGTTGCAAACACCATAAATAGTCTACTGATGAGCGCCAAGTTACGCATCACAAGTTTCCAGGGCATCCTAGTTAGAGTGATGCACAGAGGTGTACTGCACTGCAGACAATTGTTATGCTGATTTGTGAGTCTGGTAACACAACGGTTGTAGATTTGAGTTATTAATACTACTAAGATTACAGCTGATTAACAAAATAACATTGTTAGGCAGCAGACTGTTTATCTACATAATCCCATGATTAAAAGTAAATTATACATTGTGCTTTCTGCCAACTGGATTCTCTGACGCTCCACATTCACAGACAGTATATGTGAGAAGGAAAAGAAGGTGACATTCTGCTTTTAAATTTTTCACATGCACTTCAGAAGAACAGGAGTGTTTCTACAGACCAAAGAGTTTGCATCATGATTGAGAACCTCCCTGAGGCAAATTCACTCCATGGCAGGCAGTGGGGAAGGGCAAATTTTGTTAGTCAGATTTCAGTTTGCTCTTTTCTTTCACCTGATTCCAATGCTATTGGCTCATCACATGTAAATCCTGCTCTGCTTCATTCATCAGTTTATAACACGAGGACTTTTACTTCATGAGTAATATCACATTGCAAAAGAAATGGGGTAATGCCGTTAAGCAGTAAAACCAAAGGGGGAAACCTGCTTACTTAATAGCACCCCTCAGTATTCAAACATGGATCCAGTTGGAATCCAGGTTACTCCATGACTCTAAGGTCCACAGTGCCAAGGAAAATGTAAACTAATGAACCAATTAACAGTGGTGAAATATTAGGCCATTCAAAATCTACATAAGAAACAGATTTATTCAATAAAAGTTGCCATTTCTGCAGTCTATTTCTGATGAGGATAGTACAACAAAGGATCTCAAAGTTTCTTTTGGATCTTCTCTTTATTAAATCTTTGTTAAATGGCCAACAATGTACGTGGCATAAAAACGAAGGACAATACCTGCCCTGAAGAACAAATGATGCAGAAGTCAAAAACAGATAAAACATCACCCATGGAAAGACCCAAGGGTGGTCTTGGGTCAATGCCAAAGGTTGGCATTGTTCTGTCCCTAGCATGCACAGCATTTGTTTGAAGAGCTTGATCAACATGATGTCTGTGGGTCTCCAGGAGTCTTAAAGAAGGTAAATGGAGTAAATGTGGAAACAGGGACTTAAGGAAGGGATTCAGACTCATATTTCTCACCTCCCAGAAGAGTGGCTTTGACCATCATCAGTACACAGGTAAAGCCCATCAGTGCACAGGCTAGGCTGGGGCCCCTCACACACTGCTCCAGGGGCTGGACCACTGCAAGAAAAACAGTGGCAGATTCCTGGGGCCAGAAGGAGAGAAAGCAAATGGCGCTCAGCTGGGATGGGAAAGTCTCGGGCCCAGCACAATCTCCCCTGTAGTTTTTGTGAACCATGTAATTTATGACAAAGATCTGAGTGTCTTTTCAAAATGGGAACTCAGTGTTCTGCAAACGCAATGCCTTTTTAATCAATGATCTTGTCTCTATTTACAGTCTCCATATTGAGATAAATCTTAATTACTGGCCCCCTACGTTAGCAACAGACCGTTCCATTTTCATCCCTCCTTGTACAGTTTTCAAATACCCTGCTAGTGGAATTTTTGAGTCCTGATAAATTACACTCCGCAGACAGAAAAGGGGAATGTAGAATATATTAACAGATAGGGATGCAGAAAAATATCTTTGGATTCTTGGATGACTAATCCACACTTTCCTTGCAGTGAATCTACCCTGTTAGCATTCGAGCGTGCAAAAGGGAGCATAGCCAATGATTACTTTGATTTAGCAGATGCAGGCTGTATTGCTAAATGTAATTCTACCATCACTCAAAAGTGAGCGTCTCTTTTAAAAAGTAAAAAGAGACTGGAGCAACTGAAAAAAATTAACCATGCCTTTAATTGCTTTGTTCTGTTTACAGTTAGTGATGTAAAATGATGGAAAAAATGTTATAAAGCCATTACTCAGAACTGTGTATTGGTATGAAGGCCACGTTGAATTAAGGTCAGGTACAGAGGTCTGGACTCTACCCAGATTATTACAACAACAGGATCTCACTTCTTATTGCTTGAAATTTTGAATAAAAAGGTAAAATCTTATCAGCATAAACTGTTCCCATGTGCAAAGTCCATAAATAGTATTCTAGCTATCAGAAAAACATGCAATAGACACAGCCTGTCTTATAATAAGGATAAACTCTCCAAAAAGGACAGAGAGAAACATTTTGCTTCAAGCTGCAGGCTAATGAATGCCCTTTCTTCAGAGCTTATGGCAACAGCAATTATACTAGCAGACAAGGTAGCTTCCTGTGATCTGTTAGAGGGATAACCAGTCTCTGTCTCTTCATTTTCAATGTGTTTGAAACTAGGTGGAATGAAGAAACCTTATTAGCCAGTAGGTCCAGAAAGCTATAACGCTTCTGAAGGTCCTGTCACTTCTTCCACTTGTGAACAACTGAGAATCAAATTCAGATTTCTTTTAACAAATTTGTTTCAGAAGTAAATATTTACTTGTCCTGGTTTCGGTTGGGAGAGAGTTAATTTTCTTCCTAGTAGCTGGTACAGTGCTGTGCTTTGGATTTAGGATGAGAATAATGTTGATTGATAACACACCGAAGTTTTAGTTGTTGCTGAGCAGTGCTTACACTAGTCAAGAACTTCTCAGCTTCCCATGCTCTACCGACTGAGCAGGCTGGAGGTGCACAAGAAGCTGGGAGGGGGCACAGCCAGGACAGCTGCCCCAAACTGGCCAAAGGGATATTCCATACCATGGGACGTCATGCTCGACACATAAACTGGGAGGAGTTATCCGGGGGGTGGTGACTGCTGCTTGGGAACTGGCTGGGCATCGGTTGGCGGGTGGTGACCAATTGCACTGTGCATCACTTATTTTGTATATTATTTTATCATCATTATTATTATTATTATTATTATTCTCCCCTCCTTTTCTGTCCTATTAAACTGTCTTTATCTCAACCCATGAATTTTACTTTTTTTCCCCCAATTCTCTCCCCCATCCCACCGGGGGAGGGGGGGAGTGAGCGAACGGCTGTGTGGTGTTTAGCTGCCTGCGGGGTTAAACCACAACATTTATTCTATGTGTTATACTAAGTTTATCATATGGAGTTCACAATGCCAATTCAAAACTTGATTTTGGAGCTGCAATAGTTTGCCACAGGCGCTGAGACTAACCAAGAAATCTTATTTCCTCTCCCTTGTGGAATCAGGATCCAAGCGCTTCCAGTAATATTTCTACCAGTAAAGTTCCGCTGTCTGAATACCGATGCTACTTGTATTTATTATTTGTGTAAAAGTAACCCAATTCTGGCTCCACATGATAGCTGGATGTCAATATGCTGAGCAGCGACTATAATAAGATACTGTTTCTATACCAAGGAGGAAAAAAGAGCAACCAGATCAACTGATTCTCAGCACATCTTGGTGAAAAACTGATTCTTGTTGTTTTCTGAACAGACCTAGGAATGAGAAAAATCATTCCCACACCATCTGACACAGTTTGGTTTGGGTTCTCTTGCTGAATAAAATACTTCAAAAATATTGAAGTGTTCTAGTTTTCTTTCCATTTTATTTTCCAATAATATTTGGGGAAATATAGAGCCCTAATATTATATCAAAACAACAACAACCACAAAAATTACTTTTATTTATAAAGTATGGACCCCCAAATACCACTTTCACTAAATGGGTCTTGATTTGATCCCTTATGGCTCTTTCTACTTTTTTATATATAAAATCTTTGTATTGTTTTATCTTAAAACCTGTCTTTACCCAACAAAGCAAGGTGGAATGAGAAACACGTGGTCCTTTTCCCACAGAGAGCATGGATTCAGTTGAAGCAATGATTACTTGACTCCTTGGAGAACCTGCATCCCTGGAGAGGCTTAGAAGATCCAGATACCTAGATTGTGAGGGACCAAATTGCCTAATTACCAAGTGTGTTGGAGAGGCATTCCCTCCAGCAGCAACGACCAGCACCCCTTCTGCAAGGAAAGAGATGTCAGGCAGATTCCCCCAAGGCTGCAGACAAGCGAGTACACCCCAAAACCCCTTCCTTCCACCTGTCACAAGAACTGTTACACTGCTTGAATCGGGCGGAGTAACATGCTTAGCTCACACACAACAATGTATTACGCTTGCATTCAACACCTTTTTTTAATGAATGAAGTCCTCAAGAAATAACTTCAAACCTTCCCTACCACCTAAGTTACTCCGACAAGATGATCTCATTAGATAATCTAACCCCCTAGGTGATGGAAAATGCAAATTAATAAGGACATGAAATAAAATCAACTGAACATTTTCATGCTTGATTGTGTCTTCCTTTACCATCTCAAAAGCTGTAAATGTGCATAGTTTTTCTTTTTTCAGTGTCTATCATAATCAATGTGTATCAACAGTGACTGAGCCTCTGGCTGGGGGCCTCTCTGTTTTGTAGGAGCTGCGACACCAAATTCAATTAGGTAGAGCTCACTAAAAAGACAAGCGTTATGCTAAAGCTGTCTCTATTTCCTGTTGACTAGAACGGATATGTCAGGATCCAGTGGCCAATACATATTTTCAAAGAAAGATGGTATTTCCTGCTGCGTGGAGGAAGAGTCTGTAACTGAAAATGACTTCAAAGGAAACAATTCTGGAACCACTTAAAACATAGAATAAGTTTTAAGGACAACTGCAGGACATGGGAAGCAGAAGCTCACATTTAGTCTTTCTATAACCACTTAAAATATAGAATAAGGACATAAAGGTACTGGAGAAGACGGGAAGCAGAAGCCCACATTTTATTTCTCTATACTTAGACACAGTGAAAGAAAAAACCTGATTTTT
Source organism: Aptenodytes patagonicus (assembly GCF_965638725.1). NCBI lineage: Eukaryota > Metazoa > Chordata > Aves > Sphenisciformes > Spheniscidae > Aptenodytes > Aptenodytes patagonicus. The sequence continues at coordinate 4,564,748 of NC_134963.1, forward strand.
TAAAAGGTGCGTATGTGTAACACAGGAAACTACCTGCTCCTCTTTGTGAAATTTCATTCCTTACTTTGAGTATTTTGCTAAATTGACTTAGAAATGAAAGCACTTACACAGGAAACACATTATCTAGAGAGAAAAAATTGTAGTTATGGGTTCAAATGTGAGTGATTACCTGCGATATTCCAACTCCATCATCATTATTGGTTATTTTGAGCATAGAAAATGCAAACAGATGAAAAGCTGTGAAGTGACAGGTTAAAAGCCCTTATTCTGAGACCGCCATACTCGAGAACCTTCACTGCTGTTGTTTCAGAGCATTGCTACTTATGGATATAAGTATACTTACAGGTACTTAGGACTACACTTACACCTGATGAATACAAGCAATAAACTGTCCTAAGTTCTCTTGAAAACATGTTTTTATACATTTATGCAGTGCATAAATTATACATATTTCATCTATAGTAGACATATGACAACATCTACAATACATACACATACTTATAATTTTTTTATCTAACAAGCACTCTCAGAAAAGTAGCCACGTGCTTGGAAAATAGAGTGGAGAGAAACATATTAAGAGCATTAGTTCAGTGACTGTAGCTACTTACAACATTCCCAGGGAAGGATAAATATTTGTTACGGATACCAAAAGCTATGCCAACAAAATGGACTTGGAAACTGCAACACATTCTATCCTTTCTAATCACAAAAATAGCTTTTTCATTTTCTCAAACATCTAAGGAATAATTGCCTGAGAAAGCCTTCAGCTATGATGAACACCTCTCATGTTTTCTCCATTGCTGAATGGTCCTATTAAGTTTATCACAGATGGGAGTGGGAATATTGGCAAAGCCCGAATGGGAGAGAAAGGCAATAGCCACCTGGTGATCTTATAATGGAATAGTTCATGGATGCTTAAGCAGCCATGGATGGAGCTATATAATATCTTCTTGCTGAAATAATTTCATGGCTTACAGTTCTCTTTTGTTGCAAAAAGACTAATATGTGAAATTTGTCAATTTAAGGGCATTATCTGGGCTCAAGATCTGTCAGTCATTTACTTTCCTTTTCAACGAGTCTGAGGAAGTTATTTGGAAATGGACCCCCAGTTAAATTGGGTTTGCTCCACTGTTAAGCAGAACCAGCACAGCTCTGGTGATGTCTCCAGTCTGTGACGACCGTGGGAATATAGCTGGTAGTAAAAAGGCAATTTTCATTAGCAATTTGAAATTCTTCCCATGTTCATTTCAATTAAACCTGCGGCCCTGTTATATAGTTGGCTATATATCTACAATAATATTGCTGTGATAGCTGTAATCAATAGACAGTTGCAGATTGAAAATATACAAGCATATTAGGACACATGCATGGATGCACACACAATTACACGCTACGTGTATATATGTGAGTAATCTATATGCACACACACACACAACTGTAATGGAAACAAGATTATGAAGCATTCCGTGTTAATAGAAGCCACATACTTGACTATAGGCAGATAAAGGCAGAATTTCTATCCCAGATATTTATTACTGTAAATATTTTGCAAACATAATTTTTTAAAGCCTGATCCCACTGAAATAAACAGTGATTTTGCCAGTGGCTTCAGTAAAGCCGAGGTCCATTCTATCAAGCATTATGGAGTAAACCCTAAAGAGTCCTCTCTAATGTGCTTTCCTTTAGTTAGACCGAGGCATTTCTATAAACCCCTGCCGACTTCCACCTGAAGGACTGGGGTCCTACTCCTCAGACAAAACTGATTGGTTTAATTGGCTGTTATGTTAATAAGGTATGACAGATAGAAGGGGTTTTCCACCACTGAGTGGTGATCTGGATCACAGTGATACTTTTGTTGTTGTGAGTTTATCCCTTAACATGTTGCAGACGTTCACTGTGGTCGATATGAAACATCATCATTGACGGGGGTGGAGCCTGTAGAGACATTGTGTGTATCGGTAGCATGGTCATGCTGGGCAGCAAAGATGGAAATCTTAACGTGGCTTCTGAATGACGGGAGTCAAGAACAGCTTAAAGAAGCCTTACAGTGAGGGCCTGATGTTTACAAATACTTATGCACGCTTCTTACTTGCTTCAGTTTGTAGTGCTGTATTGTTCAGCAGTAGCAGGAAAAGCTGTCAAGGGAAGTATAGTTTGATAAATTAAACTATAAACCGAAGATAGCCACATAGTTACAGACAAAACAAAGATGGCATTTTTGGGGACGTGCTTCACAACAGATCCAATTCACAATTTGCAGCTCTGGGAAAAGACTGAAGTGCTTAAGAACAGAGTGCCATTTACATGCTCTTAGGTATGATGCCCGGCCTCCAGATCCTCTTCCATAAGGGCACAGGTCTCCTGTAGGTCCTGTGTCACACCTGGTAGTCCTGGATGGATGGGTCAGACTCTACAGCATCTTTAATGGTATTACACACCTATGTGTAGGCACCTGGATCACCTCCTTCTTTCTTCTCCTTGAATTAACTTGTGCAAGTTGAGTTTCCAAACTGCCTTCTTGGTGCTTCAGCTCCCCATTTACAGAGGGGCTACCGTCCTCACTCCATTTGTTTAGAGTGGAAGTAGAAACTCTTTTACAGTCAATGAAAATATGGTGCCTACTATAACCCACTCCTGGAATTTCAGGTGGAGCCCCCAGATTCTACTGAATATGAACCAAGTTTTATATAATGCTACAAGCCACACTGATGATGAATAAACTGTTCAGTTTGGAAAACTGAGGTAAAATCTTGTCTAGCCTGATTGTTTCAAGGGAACAGCACAGTACTGATTCACAGTGTGGGGTGGCATGCACTCTATAGCTGGGGTGAAGCAATTTTAAATGCTTTATGGACTTTAAGGATTAAGTCCCAAGGACAATTTCTTGTTTAAAATAACTGGGGTACTGCATGATACATGGATGATTTTTATGGCCACTGTGGAGGGTTGTGAACTTGTTTTATTTGTGTAGATTAATATGTCATGGATTATTAATGAGTTACTTTCTCCTTCTAATAGGCAGTATTCATCTTCTACAACCTTAAGGTCCTCAGTTTTTGGCTGTAGAGTGCACATGAGCACTTGGCTCAAGTTTTTGGATGTCAGAACTGTATTTAAACCACAGTGGAAGTGAAGCAGGCAGCTTCTACTAAATTAATTCAATTTAATTTAGTCTATTTTGAAATCAGCAGGAGAAAATTTCTACTTGCTCTTTTCCTATGTTGGCTGTACAGTTTTAATTTTTGATAAGCAAAATCTGTAACAAAGACGCAATCGAGATTCTTATGAAACTGCTATGAAAAAGTAATAATAAAAATGCAGAAAACAGTCATTATTATTTCCTATCCTTGCCTCTAGATTATTTTTCCTTTTCAAATAGTTTATTGATTTCACTGACTTCATAGCAGGTCTACATAAGCAAAGCACACAGAGGGCAGGAACAAGATTATTGCATTAATGAGAGCAGATACTGTACAGACATCAGAAACTTAGTACAGTTAAAAAGATGAGAGAGTGACACAGGAAAATTAAATTATTGATCAGACACATGTCTAACAGACTGGTGGGCCTTATAATATATAGGAACTAAACCCAGCATATATGTAGAAGGAGACAAAGTAAATATATAAAGTATGTATAATCACAGACGCAACTATTTCCTCCTTACTCAAGCAAAAACATGTTTTACCTTCAGGGGTTGCTTTGCAAGATCATGCTGGCTAGAGGTTCATGGCTAGAGAAGCATCCTTGAAATAGGTTGCTATGATCATTGTATAAGTCAGTGATATGAAGCACAAAGGGATCAAATCCATTTGGTTAAACCAGTACTTTATTTGTTAGTGTAACCTGGAGCAACCACAGTGACCATTATCTTTATCTGAGCATCTCACAGCAAGTTACAATGCTGAAAGAGGCTTGAAAAAAGATTTGTGTGCTTGAAAGCTTGTCTGTTTTTTCTAACTCTATTGGATGGCCTAATAGAAGACATTACCTCTAGCCACAAACCTTGCTTCACTTATATTTTCACTCTTCAGGACTAGAACAACATTGCCAGTACTGAGTAAGGGAGACTGGCATTCACATTCAAGCAGGGAATTTTCCTTTATAAAGAATCAGCAGTACAGAATGATCCTGTAAGCCAAATACTTACATTGTAACATAGGAAATATTAACTACTGTGTCCATTTTAAAGATGAGTAAAGTGCTGTGGACCTGAGTGTTGCCAAAGATCCAAAAGAGGCAGAAACTAACTCCAGACATGTGGCTCCCAGTCCATCCGACAATTCCTATTTTTGCATATCAAGAGTCTCCCAGCGCTTAATGAATAGTTCATAATTTGAATGAGGTAAGAACAGTGAGGAGGAATTACTGAGTCTCGAATGACTTATTTATTACCACACCAAGCTCACTCCTGAAGCTTCCAGGCATTCTTAAAACATATGCCGCAGGATACCTTGTGCCAGCTGGCAGCTCCACTGTTAGTCACTGCTTTTCAATGCTTGCAACTGACATTTTGTCCCAGATCCAGAATCTAAAACATAGTCTTCTCTGCTGGCTCAATTGAAGCTTCAAGCCATATAAAAACTTCTCGGTATTGGCACACAGGCACGTAGTACCCTATACAAAATGATTCCGAAGTACAGCCAGGTCTTAGACTGATCGCTTTGGTTTCTGCTGCTGACATAATATATGCAGCAGGAGGCCTTCCACCTTCTGCTAGCTCTCCAAAATGAGAACTCAAGATCACAAAGAGGTTATAGCAAGCCTTTTGGATTTCACTCAACTGTGCGCTGTTTCAGAACACAAAAGGAAGAGAATTCACCTTTAAATCACACAAGGTGATTTTGTCCACATCTGGTTTATGCAAATGAAAATAAAAGTGTTATGCCAAGGTAAAAAATTTCTACATTAAAGAAAAAAAGAAAAAAGAGATAAAGTACTTCTCCCTGAAATGGCATATTGAGAGTAAATCTCAATAATGAACCTGAAGGTTTGAACTGTCAGAAGTAGTTTGGGGGTAGAAGGTATAGATAAATGGGCTATGCTGCAGAACCATACTATACGTAAGCACATTATGTGGTGCAGTAACACACTGGTGTGTTTTTCAATACTGAATTTACAGGCTAATGTTTCTCTCTATCATTTTCTCAAACTCCCCAGTGAACTTGAATTTTTTTTTTACACTTATTTAGTTTAATCAAAATACTCATTTCACAACCTCCAAAACATGCATAGCTCTGGTCCTACAGGGCCTTGGAGAGCAGAGTACAACACAGTCACTAATCCTGATAGTGACAGTCAGCATTCAATATTCAACTACTGTAATTAATAAAACTGCGCTGTTGCTATTTTTCACTAATAGAGGATTTCCAAAAGCAAATTGCAGTAATAAATTACATCATTACAGCCCATATTATTGTTCTGTGAGGTAACAAATCTTGCAGAAAGACAATCAGCTTTGCTAGAGAAAAAAATACAGAGGACAAGTCAGATGACTAGGACCTGATTAAAATTAATGTCAGTGTTACTTTTGTTTCCACTTGCTTGCTGAAATTCCCTCTCTCACCAGCGTGCTGGCTTGCTGATGCTCACGCTATGGTGCCGGTGCTTTAAATATTAGGCATGATTTGTTTCTGAGGGCAAAAACAATCTTAATAGGTTCACCGTCCGTGCCAATTTACATTGCCAGGCCCTGCAGTTTAACTATGGTCTAAAGCACGCACCACAGCAATGGGGCCACTGCCACAGTGTAGAAGTTTTGGTCTGTTAATTCATTTAGCATATGTGCATCAATCGGGAGAGCTCGGGCATTGCAGAAAGACCTTTGCGTACAGCCCCTCTAGCTTAGCAAAGTAGGTTTTGTTAGTAGCCCAAGCTTTGGTGCGGTCTTGGTACCCTTTTGATACTGGGATTATGAATCGATCAAATCCCATCGCCACTGCTGCTCCCCATGTCTTTATAGCAGCTGCTGCAGAGATAGGCAAAGAGAAAGAGCCAGAAGCACGGTGCTAGCTTTCTCCCCAGGACTGTACTGAACCCTGTCCTAGGTTTTAGTGTTTTATCTCCCTCAAGCAGAACTACAGAGTTTGAAGTACAGATTCCTAATGAATTCCATGACAAACATCCTCAGTGCTGAGAGTCTGGCTGGATAATGAACTGTAAACTGAAAGCAGGGTAAAGCAAACATGCATCTAATAGCAAACCGAAGGTGAAAAGTTGCTGGGTTTTTTAATGCTTGGGGTAGCTCACTGTAATACCGAGGCTTATAAAAGTCCTGGTGATTTTTTTTCCCCATGCTTACTCGTTATCTTCCATTATAGTAAACCATCTCCTTGCTGTCTAGATAGTCTCACTGTCCAAGCTGGAGCACCTCAGGACCTCATTAATTACAGCCCAGCCTAAACAATTCAGAATTCTGCCAGGTGACTATTTCACCTGATTGTGAAGAATGAGGTATTCCCCAGAAATATTAAAACTCTCTTTACAGATCAAAATCATCATTAGAAGTTGCCAATTAAGAGAAATTGTTCCTGGTTTTCAGTATGGGTCACAGTTAACCCACTTAATGTTCAAGCTGGCTGAGCAACTGCTGTATTTGCAAACATACCTGGTCTGCTCCAGCAGTCACTGTTCAGCCTGGCATCTCTTTTAAGTGACGGCATGAGAAGGTGGAGACCGTTTACTCTCTATGGTAAACCACAAATGTTTGTTGTCTGGAGTAAGTTTGGGCAGTGTCTGGACTTGTATTTATCAGTTAAGTCAAGACAACCAATTGCTAGCTAAAGCTAATGAGAGAGCACTAGTTTAGATGAAAACTAGTATATTAACTTCCATAGGAGAGGGCATAATCTAGCAATCGAGACTGCTGAGTTCAATTCCCCTTCCAGCTCTGCCAGCGCCTCATGAACAAACTCATGCAATGTTCTTCTATCTCCCTTTCCATTTCTTTCAAATCCTTCACAGCAGAAGTGCAGTGCTGCAGGAGATTCAGAATCGGGCATGGCATTTGCCTCCCATCGTTGGCCATGGGTGAACTCTGGTCAAAGTCTGAATTGCTTAACGCACGCTACAGTCTTACAAATCATTAACTTCTCTGCCTTTAAATTCCAGTTCTGTTTCAGCTGCAAACTTGTACAGAATATCAGCCTCTGAAATTGGTCTCCTGCTGAGAAGTGGTTCTCTGCCCTTCTTCATCTGATCTGGCAGTGAAGGCAGCAGTGGAGGGCACATAGGGTGAATACAGTCCTTAGCAGCTACAGCATCAAAATACACAGCCCTGGAATATCCTTCTTCAAGCACTATCACCCAGGTCCAGAGCTCACTTTCTGTTGGCTCATTATTATGTCTCTGAATGGTCTCTGCTCACATGTGTGTGGCAGCTGTGAAATTGCCTTTGTGGTTATGTTAAACAATCAGAATTTTAATCAGCTGTCATTTCAAATATAAACTGTTATTTAAAATGTCTTCTTCTGATGGAGCAGTATCACAAACCTGAGCCAATACTTAAAGCAGTCCCAAAATCCTGCCCAATAAATCACAAGAACAAAAGAATCTCCAGACTTCGCATGTTACACAATGCAGTGCCATGAACCAATACCAAAATAACGTGCAGCAGAGTGAGGACTTGACTCAGGCTAACTTGCAATGCTGAGAAACAGTGTAGAAGCATCTGGCTGTCTCCATGCAGCCCTGCACTGTGCTATGCTGTCAGAAGAAAGAGCCCATGACTGTACTCTTCTAACGCGCACAAATGATCGGCATCAAGCATAGACTGGCTGGGGGATCTTGAATCCCTACGCCTGCTGTTGTTAGGGCAAAAGTGTGATCCTATGTCCCAGTGTCAGCTGCGCTGTCCCTCCTTTCCCATTCATGGAGCTCAGTTTCATCCAACCTTGAACACCACCTTGACTTTCATCAGCTTGGCTTGTGGACTGAGAATTTTCTAGAGGATTCTGACTTGTCTGTCATTTGTCTGTGCAGCATTTAGCGCTGTGAGACACTCCTCTTCAAGGGGAGCATTTAGGTATTACCACAACACCAAGCGTCCAATAATTGAGTCACTGGCTTTCTCACTGCACGTTCTCATTGTTCTGCAATTTTTCATTTGGTTCGCAGGATTTCTCTCCTGTCGAGGCTGAGAAGCATATATATTAAGCCTCATATTAATATCTCTCTACTACAGGCAGGAAAATTAGCAAAGAAAACCAAAAGTTCTCTATATGGCAGAGATCTTTAAAAATCTGGAAGCTAGCTGACCCCATCTCTCCTCAGCATTTTAAAAATCTCAGAGTAACCCATTCAATAGCACTGTCAGATATGAGGGATGCTGGAAGAGGAAATTATACATACTGTTGTGCTTCATAGAAAATGACATACAACTCGATCCAATGGAAAAATTAATTCCAGCCAGCTGAGATAGCCTTATTGATCCATTCTCATTTCCTGCAAAAGGTAGGACTGAATGTGATTGTAGTAAAGAAAAGGAAAACAGAAGCTAGAGGCAAAAGTGCAGGGGTTGTAGAAATGATGACTGGGACTTAAAAAGGCACTTTAAATTGAGCCGTTTTGAATTCTTTATGTTGTCTGCATCTTCTGACCAATTTAAGATCAATGAACAACAGTTCATCCTTTTTTTGCTTTTGTTTCCTGATGGGCAGACAACAGAAAGCCAATTCTTAACAGATAAGATTAATCGATAGGCATTGCTAGTCACAGCTCAACACACTATCTGACACAACCAATTTATAAGCGGGTATGCAGGCTCCTGAGTTCATCTGGTATAAATATAGAGCAATGACACAAACTTTAGTGAAACTATATCCACCGTAAATCTAAAGGAAGGAATGCTATCCTCGTTTAAACAATTGTAACCTGCCATGATGGAAACTGTAGGCATGTAAGTGATCTCGGTTACTGCTTCTCCCTTAACATCAGAAGATTGTAACTCTGGTCTTTTCACGCAGAGCAATCAGTCCTGTAACTAAACTCTAAAAACTCTTGACTTCATGGTATTATTTCGGGCTTTGTAGTTGTCCCAGTTAGTATTACTAATAGTAATAGGATAGTTTTACATCAACTAAATTTCCTTCAACTCACAGTGTTTATTTGATGTGATTCATAATTAAATTATCTGAGACAATACCTGTCAACTGAAAGGTTTGATATATAGATTATCTGTTCATTTGTTTGTGGTAAGTAAATCAGGAAATGGATGTGTTTATATAGTCTCAGATTTTATCTTCCGGAAAGCTCCTAAGTGCCTGTTGCCCCCCAGTTCATTCAAGACCCAAAGATTAACAGGAGTGAGAGTTCTGCGCTTCTGTGACCGTGAAACAGGTAGAGCTTTACAGTATGAAGTCACAGACTGTGCAGGGATGAAAACTCTACTTATTTAGGTCCATATTTTAAAATGGTATTACAGGGACTTCAGTACAATGAAATACCTTAAAAAATCTTTACCTTAGGGAATGGCATACATAAATATGTATATAAAACAAACATTGCTTTGGGAGCTAAATTTTCGATCATCTGTGTTTTAATGGAAAGCAAGTTAACAAGCATACATAAAAATGTCAAGAAGTGTTTTTGGCTGAGTCACAGCTCTGCATCTTAGATGTCCGTTCACTTACTTCTGCAGCAGAACTGTCAATACATTGAATGTAAAGAAAGGTGCACGCAAACCAAGCGCTTCCTAATGAAACAACATCAGTAGAAAGGCAGGACATGCAGAGACAGGTTATATCATTTATTAGACCCACTGATACAGCTGGGGAGAAAAGACAAACTTCTGAGCACGTGTGAAACAGCAGCAACAACCTTTAAGAAATGCCTGAGAGCCATTCCAACCTTGATTTGCTTGTAAGCAGTTATCAATGGATTATAGAGCCTGATGAATGAAGCCGAAAGACCCACTGAAAATTTAGTATTAGTGTTATTTTAAAGAGGAAATACGCATGGATGAGCAAGTTACATGGCTTCCCATGGTGACAAATGTCTTTTGGGGTCAATTCAGACCAGAACTCTCAGAACAGACTCCTGACATTGGGTTTATGCTTCAGCATTTTAAACACCTGGATTTCATGTAAATCACAGTTAAGAGAGAAACTAATTCAGAGGGAGTTTATCCTGCTGTTGAAGGACTACTACTTCAGTTCCATATACAGGGACCCAGATGGTCTTGCATAAATATTAAACCATTGATTCCCCATCTTCCTCCCATGAAGGAGTGCTCCTTTAACATTAATGTGTCTTACCGGCATCAAACAATGAACCTATACACAGGTCTTCTACCTTATTCGATCCCAAAGCAAAATTTAATAGTATTAAAAATATGTATTATCCATTTAAAGCATGAAAAGAAATCTCTTGCTAAATTTCCTAAAACACGGTCTCGTGTTGAACACACACATAGACTTCTTCAGTGGGATTTGTGTGTGTGCGCATGCTACAAATGTGAACAATTTTGGTTTTGTTTTTTAATCTAGTCAAGTGGCAAAATGAATATAGTTGGCCACGTTTGCTCATGACAGGATAGAAATTTGAGGAAAATGTGGAAAGTAAGTTAAGCAACCTTGTACACCTTAATTGTCAAGTTCTGAGGTTACTTGTGATTAATTGAGGAGGTTTTCAAAAGCAGCTTAGCAGATAATTAATTAAGCTCCTATGAAAGCACTTTCCTAATTGATCCTACAGCAAGTAACATGAAATAAAAAATGCCAGAATAGGGCACAACTCAGAAGATTTTTTTCTACTGGAAGATTCATTCTTTGGGGTAGATTTTTCCTGTCAGCAGACAGTGGGATATATTTTCTGTTTTGCCTTAAGAAATGTTTTTATTTTCTTGTTTAACTCTCCAACTTGATGAATTTTACAATCCCCAGTTTCTGTAGCTGTAGTATTTCACAGCTGTTGTGATTTAAATGAGTCAAAAGATCTGAAGGAGGGATTGTGTGCCTGAAAGAGCATCTATCTTTCTCCATCTGTATCAGATGGTCTAATAAATGACATTACCTCTTTACAAATCTTGCCTCAGTTATTTATTGCTATTCAATGACAGAAATATAACATATAAATTTAATCTCATACTTTGAGTGAGACACACAGAATCTCATACAGCCTGCATGAAAGATATATCGAGTGGATGGTTGCACCAAGTGCCATACTCAAGAGTTTGGTAGTGAGAGTACTACATATGTCTGACTAGGATCTATTTTGGATGCATCAATCCCCACAGTACTTATGTAACTAAAATTCTGGTATGTGAGAGTTAGAAAGCAACAGAACCAGTTAGAATTACATTTTTCTAACTTTTCTGTCTCATTTTTCTCTCTAAATACCTTGAAGGGTGAAATGTCCTCCAAAATTACTCAGATTGATTAACTTCTGAGCTCAGGAAAAAATATACTTACCTCAAATTTACATCTCATTTTTTCTGGGAAAAAGTTATTACACTTATTCCCAGCCCAGTAGTTTTGATATTTCTTGCTACTTTTATTTCACTGTAGTGTTCACCGCAGCAGCATCACTGCGTTGTTGTTTCTTACTTGTATACGCTATTTAGTGCAGTAGTTAGGCAGACAGAATACGGATTCTACTAAAACCCTCTCTTTTGACTGTACGATGAATTTCCATTGATTTTTCAGCAGCTGTATCCTACCACCTGCTCCACTGATCCAAGCCCTATAAGGCTCTTTTACAATTCCAG